>NW_027466834.1:7430000-8007500 GCF_046128005.1 Genypterus blacodes
ATCGCAGCACAGATTGGAGAAACAGAAGTGAGATTCAACTGCAAAGCTTCTAACTCTTTTATTGCGTCTTACCTGGTTGAAAAGAAGTCGAGGGCTACTGTCCTGCACAAACCGGAGCGAGAAACATTTGCAGCCGTCTATTTCTTCCACCGGTAAAGCTAATTCCGTCCCGAGAAAGAGTTTAACCTATAGACACATTTAAACTTAACCGAACAAGAGATGAAACTTCTTGCCTCAAGTTTTCATGAACGATTAGTTGACATAAAAGTTCCGGGTTGGCTGGAGTTGTTCACTCACCGCGAAATAGTGGAACGCCGCTCACCCAACGATTTGTGTCAAGACTCATTAACTAAGATGAAGTATATCCGGTTAAGATTGCCAAAATAAAGACTTTAGCACTAACATGAACATTACGTTTGAAAGAACGATTCATGGTGAATGAACGACTGATTTTTATCTCACAGCATTAAAGTGTCTTCATATAAATTAATGTGCGTTTTTGCTTTTAACATAACGCAAATGATTCTATATTCAGTGACAACAGTAAATTACCCTGAGTGCTTTTGTTTTGAAGAGAAATAAAAATAATTTCTGGGAATACTCTTGTTAACTAGATGAGTTTTGTTCTCCTCCAATTTTCCAAGAAGTTGAACTCGGAGTTCCGGGTCGTGTATTGTTGGTCACAGCCGCCCCCTGTCGTTCCTTCTGATTTCTTATTATTATTTACCATTACATTTCTTATTATTTCTTCTTTCCTGGAAATGACTAAATCAGCAAAGGTTTAATGAATTAAGATATTGTAATTCTGTAAAATGTATGTACAGGCAAAAACCATCAGCATCTTCTCTAAGCTGTCTGTTCTTTAGGTTGTCTGAAATATGTTGAGAGTTCTAGTAAACAGTATTGAATTACAATAGATATGTGGATATTTTCTGCGCCTAATTTGCTTAAAGTATGCTTAACTAACATTATTTTTTAGCTCCAATGCACAGGCTGCCTATATGCTCAATCTTGTACGATTCGGATGAACACTGTACAAAATAAGAATAATTGTTAAGTTCACTGCATCACATTTGTACAGAATTAAATGAAATCAGGAAGTTAAGCAAACCAGACAATACGAAAAGAATACAAAAGTGTTTATTTTGATTCAATTGATGAACTACAGCTTAGCAACAGTGAGCCTGTTAAAAACAATCTGAAGGTTTGAGTCTCAGACACAAACACCAATTCCCCATGTACAGATACGATGCATTCCACCTTGTATTGTTGACTTCCCTGGCATTGCTGGTATTGCAGGATTAAAACAAACTTGTAACACTGTCCAAAAACAACGACTGGCTACAATCATTGAGTGGATGAGAAGCAACCAGTCTGTCTACAGTGCCACAATGAGAGCGGCTGCTTTGCTAGAGCAGATTTTGTGGATAGAGTCCTTATACTTGTGAAGTGAAGCCCCAAATTAGTACAAACAATATCATCATAATATATCTAGCATGTATAAAAAAATAAATGCTATTCTATACAAGCAGTAGAGAGATATACACAGTACATACATACATACATACATACATATACACGACATCATCCAGGAAGGGAATTAACAAAAAGGGATATTACAGAACTAAGCAACAATTCTTTAGCGTAAAGTCTAATAATGTGGGCAATCGGTTTTTGACAGTCAGACTTTAACACATCCTGAGTTGCAACTCCACTGTCCACCGCAGAGTGAAACCTCTCAATTTAGAAGGGTAGGCAGCATTTCACTGTGACAGATGGGACATATGGAACAGTGAGAACCATTCAATAGGGATCTGTGCCGAATACACGCTGATGAACAAGTGACGTGACACGGCGATTATATTCACCAAAGCCATAAAAATACATACATGCCATTTTACGCACAACTTATTTCAATAAAATGGTGTTCATATACATTTATCTGAGACATGAGTCGTCGCACCCCAACATTGATTTGGGAGAGGAAAAATTCAAAATTACAGAACACATACACACTTTTGATATGAAGGCAGATGCAGTTGTATCAAAAAAAAAAACAGAGCAAATTTAAATCTGCAAGGCAAAAAGTCCAGCGGCTATTTCAAAGTGTAAAGAATTTCTTTTGATCTAAGGGTTTATAGGAACATGTTGATTTAGTTTTATTTGTTTTCAATTGTATTAATATTTGGTCCTTGGCTCTTAAGTAAATATACTTTAACATCACAATCCTGCTCCTTCATCATCATCAAAACCTGAAGCTTTGACGAACGCACATTCCCATAACTACCTTGCAAATGAGCTGAAGAGAAAAGATTTTTAAAAAACACCTCCGTCCTTTTGTTTTGAGCCTGGTACCTTTGTTTTTTTTGTTGCAAACTATTGCTCTGTTTATATTACAAGTGTAGTTCATTGTTACACCATTGTCTTGACTGCTGGTACTACAAAATATATATTCTCTATGTACATGAGGACAGCTCATCCTAAACCAGCTGCGTTTAGACAAAGTGAAGCTGACGAGTAAGAAATGTGTGAGCAGATGCTGTTCTCCATTACGACTGCTCTGTGTCTCGACCTGATAGGAAAAGGTTTCCCCGTATTTCCTGAAGAATTCTGACTCAGGTTAAGGGTGGTGAAAACCGGCACACGCTCCCTCACTCTCTCTCTCTCTCTCACACACACACACACACACACGCATGCAGGCGTACTTACCTACAAGTACACGGGGAAGCTGATAAACATCATCATCCACCAGAATCCAAAAATATAATTATTATTCAGCTGTTTTGTCTCAACTTTGTTTCTTTAGAAAAAAGCAGTAGGTAAAATGTGTTTGTTCTTGCCTGTGTGTTCATCACAGGGCTGCACGTCGAGCTGCTGGCTGACTGAGCTCAGCTTGAGCTCGGTCGGAGCAGAGGTGTCCGTGAAAGCAGATCAGATCACGCTTAGCTTCTTTGCACCTCTTCTTCCACTTGGAGAAAAGGTCGGTTAGATTAACATATTTGGGCAACTGCTCCCCCCAACTCGGACAACAACCTCAGGGGTCAGAGGTTGAGAATGGGGACGTCAAAGAGATCACACAGGCCTTCTGTCTCATCCAGGTTGTAAATATAGTCATGGTCGCTGGGAGGAGGAGACAGACGCAGGAGAGGCGAGAACACTGGAGAAAGAAAGAGAGATGGGAAACAAAGAGAAGCATAAGTAAAAAGTATAAATGCTGCACCTGACGCACTCAAGAGCCTTTTTATCTGAACTCGTCTGCCCCTCCATCGGTGTGCTTTTAAAGAAACTCACCTTCTGATGACATCAAATCCTCCAACAGATCACTGCTCATGATCTCTGTTATAGAGGGAAAAGAATGGAAACTGTCAGACTGCAAGTATACTGAAGACAGTGTGACAGTTGAATACTGTAAATACACAGAGAAAAAAATACTCGGTTTGTGTCCAGCTGTGTACCTTTTGTAGGATCAAACATGTCAGAGAGTTCTTTGGGAAAGTCCAGCACTAGAGGGAAATCACAGCAAACACACGAGTTATACAGTCACATACTTCAAATCCAAATAGAACTCCAAATAGTGGAAAATGAGCCAAATGAAATATCACACTAAAATTTGAAGTCAAATATTAGCAATTCCCTGAAAACTACAGTCCATTTCTACATGTTTTCAATGATGCTTTTCAAAAAGTGTGGATGTCAAATAGCCCGGAAACACACAACACTCACATTCAGAGGGATCCGACTTAATTGGCTCAAACACTGCAGATGCGGCTGCAGATCCATCCAACGAGGCGGACGACTGAAGTTGCTGAGGAGCCAATGGTGTTGTAGCGGGCGTGTCTATGGTTGGGCTGAGTGGCGTATTGCTTGTCACTTCTACAAACAAAGCAAGTGTGAAACAAAGGCAAACACAATTATGATACTTGGACTCTGTATCATAAATTAGTGCATGACAAATGGTCATAAAATAAAACTGTAGAATACAAGCTATCAATCATCGCGGCTTTGTCCTACCTGTTAACGAGACTGTCTGCTTGTTTGCACTAACGGATGTGGCAAGACCGGGTTTGGTGGAAGCTGCTTTGGAGGCCTGGAGGAGGGGAATTAGATAGAAAAATTAAAGAAAACAACAAGAAATCAAGGGCGTCGTGGTACTGCATTTCAGAAACACTGAATACATCATTGTTCAATCAGTCACTGTTTAGAATCCTTTCTCTGTGATAGTTTTCATACAAAAGAAAATGGAGTAACCAGTCTTTTCCTGTAAACAGATCTGATACATTAAGAGCTCTAATCATCTAAAAGCTTGAATCTTTAGAGACCTGTGTAGCATTGGTGGGTGGATGGGAGGTAGGCGTTGGTGCCGGCAGGTTCTGAAGGACATCGTCTGGAGGAGGGACTGGCAGAACCACTGGAGAGGCACTGGATGGGTCCTTATTGACCAGCAACACATCAATGGGGCCCAGTGAACTCTTCAGACGGATCTGGTATTTCCTCTGTCCATTGAGGACCTGGAGACACACAAATACCAAATCTTAGCTGTGAGACAAAATGACAACTTGTGCATAAGTGTACAAACATCACACACACACAACTTACAGCTTCTGGTATGGGCACCTCAAGCTGGGTGCCGATGGGAGCACGAATTGCTAGGAGTGTGTCACCTTAGGGAAGAACAGACAGGTGATTAATGATGGACATAAGTTGAGTGAGAGAGAACAAATGGAAATAGAAAAAATTACCTTGAAAAGCTCCACAGAGATCTTCATGTTTTACATACGCCATAGTATGACTGTGTTAAGGGTCCAACCAACAAGGCAGAGTCACTAAATGGTTAGTCAACTACAGAGTGGCTGTTAACCTTGGGAATTCATTGACTCAGAGCTAAAGCCTGAACACACTCATGCAATGGGAGCCACTAGATGTGTATTTCAGTGCCTCTATCTTACACCCTTTCATCAAAATACTAGGCAAACACACTCATACAGACACACAGACAGCAATGCAGTGCAGGGCAGGATATGGGCTGTTGTTTGAGTCATCTGTGACGTTCTTGATGCTCTGTTGGACCCAGACTCTCTGCTGGTCCAGCTCGTGTTCCCTGAGAGCCAGATCATCTAGTTCAGCTTTCAGATCTATCAGCTTATCGGCTATTTCCCTGGTGTTACAGCCTGGACCCACACCTCTGAAAAACACAGACACAGATACATGATCACACACACACTTGCACACACAGCACATTTACATGTACACCATTCACTGAGCCATGGGTTTCTCTATATTCTTGAAAAACTCATCTACAATATGAGCATAACGTAGGCCTGTTACTTGGATACCAACTATAAGATGCTCAGAGGTTAGACAAGTCAGATATAACTCAGAATTGGTTTACTTTAGAAACTTTTAAACTCTAAACTTATCTTTCATGATATTCACACAGTGCTTCTTTACACCAACTGTCTTCACATTGTAGTAGAGTCAAACAGCCATTTTGTTCGTCTGTATTCACTGTATATGCAAACTGTGTGGATCACTGGCCAAGTGTGAAATAACAAATATAGAGTACAAAGCTAACTGTTGTGTGCCTTCAGGTCAGTCAGCTGTCTAGTGTTGCAATCCTGATCTGTGTGAGGCACAGCATCAGAGAGTCACACACTAAAGAGTTAGAAGCCGCATGAATTCACTGCACAAAATTATTTTACAACCAAGTATGTTAACATTATCCTCAGCAAGAACAACAACAGGGGGCGCAGCAGCAAACATGCTTCCCTATGGATTTGTCATAGCTTATGTACAAGCTGCTTACACAAACCAAATGAGAACTTGATGTACAGTAAACACACAGTCAAGTCTGTCACACGCACTGAGTCACACATACATTGTCAAATACACTTTGTGTAGACAGAAACGATATCTGTGATATCTAAAATTAAGCAAGCGGTCTTCAGGTCAAGCTTCTCAGCAAGTTCCCCACAGCTATACAGTGGACATAGAACATGTGGTTGGGATTGGACCAATCACTGTCTGGGCACATAATCAGTATAAATGAATTAGGAACAGCCTATTAGCTATCTGTATGTAATTACTTGTGTCTAATGAAGGCCATATGGAGAAGGACAAAATTAACATTAACAGGGTCACACTGCAGGAGACACACACACACACCTCAAAACCTAAAGAATACTTTTGGGGGGTTTTAGTTAACAAACCTAAACAAATATTATATTTAGTTATATTCACAAAGGCATGTATACTCACTTCCACTGGATACTGTTCTTTGACTTCTTCTCTATCAATCCAATTCCTTCCAGCACATTGGTGATGTCGTAGATGCGCCGCTTCTGTCGCACGGCGAGGGTGTCTGCTGCCTGAACGACCGCAGAAAAGCCATATGAAACACACAGAAGAGTTGAACAAAATCAATAACAATACATCGCCTAGATATATAAGAAATGAGTGGAGTCTGCCTTATCTGCCCCCACAGAACAGTTAGTGAACAAACTCTTGTTAGTCCATCTTGGTATGTCATCCTAGCCTAACATATTTGAGAGGAACCAAGTCATGATAAGCATATGGTTGGTTCTGATAGGCCAGCATCAGGCCCTGTGGTTGCACTCTGCAATGGAAGCAAAGACTGCTAAATGAAACTACTAAACCATACGACTGTTATTACTTTTTAGTTACAAAACACAAAAATTCATTATTCACTCATACAAGCCACAATTCTAAGAGTTTACTTTCAGACTAAGAGGTGACATGCAAATGAAATCGATCAACAATTCATGTTTTGTTTAATATCATGATTTGAAATGACCAGATCCTGCATTACAAATTTAATCCCACCTTGGGAGCAGTGGCTCAGTGGGTAGTGCATCCGCTTTGAAATCGGAGGGTCGCCGGTTCGAGCCCCTGTCGAGGTGCCCCTGAGCAAGGCACCGAAACCTTAATTGCTCCCCCCTCTGCGAAGGGTGGTGATGAAATGTAATGTAAGTCGCTTTGGATAAAAGCGTATGCCAAATGATCGTAATGTAATGTAATGTAATCCCAATTCAACAGAGGAACGGTTGCCACTAATTGAACATATGGTGAGAGGTGTGATAGTCACTGAATAGGTTCTCTTCTTTTGTAGAAAGAAGTGAAAATGAAAGTGATCGAGAGATATATGCATATCTCAATTCCACCAAAACGTAGAATGAGTGTCATTTTGGACACTGCTAAATCATTTATTAGCTTGATCAATACTTATACATTATCGATCAAGCTATTAAACATCTTTCGGCATATTGCTGGAGTGTGAGCGCAATCGAAAAGGTCGTTTAAGTTACATGATATGTCTGTTAAACCTTGCGAAGAACATGAATATCGTGAAGTGACAAGGGACATTATTAGTCTTCAATATACCTGATCATGAAGACGTTTTGTCGTTAGCTCAGAAGAGGACGACAAAAGCTGACCCACTTTTAACTTTGTATTTGAAGGGGGGGCACAGTCTGAAAAAGTTCACAAAGGCTCTAAGTGTTCGGTTTATGTTACTGGTCTTTGAGAAATGTGGCTTAACGTGATAAAAAACGAAGGAGTAGAGGATTAAGTGCCGCCTGGTTTCTAAACTACAACGCCGTAACAGGTAGCGCCCATTCAAATTAGCCGGATACAGAGCTAACTTATGCTAAGCTATCGAGCAGTGCTAGCAGAAGAGCGTTTAACCCAACGACAGCGGCAGGCTCAAACTGACATGTGCTAGCTAACAACAAAGACTCCGCTCTGCGTACTCACGGCTTTCAGATCGAGCACTCCGTCCTTCGCCTCTTGCAGTAAAGTCACGAACTTGGTAGTGAGCAGTCCCAGGCTCTTTTCGTGCCTGCTCGGGGTCTGTGGCTGCAGCGAGTCCCCCACAGCTCCCAGTTCGCCCCTGTTACTGGCCGACTCCAGCTCCATCATCACTCGGGACCAACTCCGTACTTCCCTCTGCCTCCCCGACCAAACCCAGCCAGTGAGCCCCAGGAAAGCACGTCCCACTGCAGATTAACGGGAGGTCGGGGCAGCGTGTGGCGGGTAGCAGAAGTTTAATGAGCTAGTCCGACCCGGTTTGCTCCAAATTGTCCCGGTAAGGCGACATGGAAGGGCCCAATCCCACAATTCAATGAGCGAGCACTCGGTGGAGAGGAGAGCCGTTGGCCACGCGAGGTATGATGGGACGGTTTGGTTGGCGGAGGGAGCGTCGTTAACACTCACACCCTTTCAAAAGCGTAGAAACAACAACCGCACGAAATTATTTTAACGTTTGATAGATGGATTGCATCACATTCAAAGATACATTTAATGGTCACTTTGTTCAAGATTTGTTTTATTTTTACGTCCTCAAAAACGTTCAGTCTTGGGAATTAAGTTAAGGAAGCCGACACTTTTACATGAGCCCTAATGTACTCAAACTTGAAGAAACACGAACGCACGCATGCGTACACTCCCTCTCTCTCGCACAGACACTCTCTCTCTCTTTCTCTCTGACATTCAAACTAGACGTTAAAACGTAACTTATTAAAATACGTCCTCATTGTTTCTTTTGAAGTATTTATGGGGCGAATGGTTTACAGCTGTGACCTCAGATAACCCAAACGCCCAGTTGTAGGTGCCGAAAACTGTACAACACACACAGTCAACATACGTTATTATGCTATCGTTATACTATCATATTTCAGAGTATCATAAATGTGTAGCATAACACTTCTATGCATGTTTATTGAAAGTTAATTTCACAGTCCCGTTGTCTGTGATGAGTAGCAAGTGTCAAAGTTTGTTGGTGTATTATATTATTGTATTTTAAACGTCAAAACACATGCCACTATGTTTGAGATCTTTGAGTTTGAGATTGTTAATTATATTGGCGCATAGCATTTTAATTGTATAATACAGGAAAAAGAGACATAATCAAATGTCCTTTGGAGCATTTATTGTTGTGGTCTAATTGTTGGGCCAACAATTATACAATTAAATAAATACTGATATTTTGATTGTAATGCTTATGGGGGTGGAGGGGTATACATCTATATACCTGCACTGTACAATAACACATGCTTATTCATCTCAAATAACAACAACAGTTCACAAAAGTGTATTTTATAAAAGTCATTGGAACTTATGATACAATGAAATCTGTTTCAAGAGAAACTAGCACCAACAATTATAGAATTGAAATGTTCAGTCTGTGATCCAAATATTTAAATGGAGGTCACTCCAACATGAAAAATGGATTTTGTACCACTTTCAACCTTTCAAACAAGTCTGTCATTACAACAAAAAGTTTGTATTTGTTGTCCTTGTACGTATGCTATTGATAGACAATATTGCAACTAACGACAAAATCAGATGTTTTGTTATTACATTGAAAATACTCAATGAGAAAAAAAATATTTTAAAAACATCGACTCCTTTTGGCTTTCAGTCACATATCACCACTGTATTTACCATTTCCGGCCAGCAGGGGGTGCACTGCAAAAGCACACATTTGTTGTAAATTCAATATTAGTTTCGACAGGAATGATTCACGACTCTTTAAAGCACCTATGAAGATCTATCAAAAATATATACATGCTTTCAACTGTTGAGTATCAAACACAAAATAGTCTCGTACAGTCGAAATCAAAACCATAATAATCGAACCTGTGTGTCGCGAAACTGCTGCTGTTGTCACAATGCTTGCGCTAACTTCCTGCTAAAGCAGTCAGCTGACCGGGCAAAACAAAAGTGCTGTCTTTCTTTAGGGACAGGACATATTCATTCAGAAGCTTTACATTACAGGTAAGCCTCCATCTGATTATTTATGTTTTCGTGTAATAATGCTGCAACTGTATTGTCCTCTCATCACTTCCATTCGTAGCTTTAATTTAAAACGCGCGCTAGCTACACACACAGTATAGCAGCAAGTTGTGTACAAGACGATGGTGATTTCAGATGACATAAATCCAATTCGTTTATCAATTAAATATCTCTCAATGTAGCCGAATCTACATCCATTACATACATAGATGCATGCGTGAATTATTTTATTTGCAGGGACGCATACTGTCTTTGTGCGATCTCCAAAAGACTTAACCAACTGTTATTACACTCATTCACTTTTGGGACGGGGAGAGATTCATATAGGCGTGCAGATACAGTAGGTAGCAAAGAGAACCAACAATGGTGTGCTGCCCCCAGAACCGCATCAAAGCATAGGTTGTACAGATGTGCACAATTACTGGAATTAACCCCTCTCTTGATGATGGTGGAAGAGGCCTGTCTTAACATGTCAGTCCAAAATATCCCATGTGTCCCCGGGTTTAGATCTGTGGACTTCACGTCAAATCATTCAGTGACTCATTGTCTCCATTGTCATCCTGGAACAGACAACTCCACCAGGATAGAATGATGCCCCCCGGAAAAACGTATTTGCAGTGATTGCTAAGGACACACGTAGCCCCAAAGCACAATGGAGCCAAAGACTCCCTCACTGTAGGGGTCCATGGGTCAAGGGTCATCCAATTATGTGTAGACCAGTGCCTATGGCTTTTTGTACAACTGAACTCTCAATATTCTGATCTATTACAATGTACAAAGACTGTTCTTGCTGACATTGTTCATTATTGCTGCATTTTACTTCTCTTATATTATTAAGTATGAACAAGTTATAATGCTTTTCATTTTTCCAGTTTCAGCCATGAAGAAAAACAAAAGCAAAGCAAACGATGCAACTGAGAAGACGTTTGTGTTTGAGTTCAGGGCAGGAAAACACAATTGTGTCCTGAAAGTCCCTCTGCAGTTCCCTGTTCAAGAAAACATCAGTGACCTTCACGGACGCCTTATGTTGCTACATAAAATACCCTGCTACATAGAGGACGGTGAGATTGCTGCTCTTTGTAAAGGAGAATCTTCAACTTTATAACAAGATTGCAACTGTGCTAAGTGTGCAACACATTCATATTTGGTGACTGTTGAACTAGAATTTCGCAAATCTCACACATACAATGTCTGAGTGTGAGATTTAAATCCATCAAGCAAAATCTTACATACAGTATGTGCGCCTCAATGTAATATAGATTTATATTTTACTTTATTGCCACTACAATAGAATGATGATTAGTTTATGCATGATAAACCAATGCATTTACAACGTGATGGCCACGAAATAGTCATAAAAGCATCTAGAAAAGCAGGAAATCACATTCAAAAGTCATCATTTTCAAAGCAGCAACCAATGTTTACCACCAGAGGGCATCAAACTCACTCTAAGGCCAAAGCTGGTAGCTGATGAATCTGTGCTTCCTGGCCGCTTTATTAGATACACCTTTACAATCAAACGGCCTTACTATAAATCCTAACCTTAATGACACTGATGATGTTGATTCAACCAGTGGTAATCGTTGTTGCCGTAGTGACTGCAGATTTCCTGTATTTCGTCCTCGTGTGTGAATGGGTTGGGCAAAGTATTAGAAAGGAAAGATTAATAGAAGTTGTTAGTATGTTTGTTTGGAAACAAAAATAGATGGATAGAATGGATCCAACCAACCTATTGTTTAACATTTCAATTTACTTCTGTGTGTGCTCCTGTTGTAGACCTGAAAACATCACTGTCCAGTTTCATTGGGACGGAGACCATCCTGGATTATGACAGAGAGGCCGAGCTCAATCTGCAGAGACTCACAACAGGAGACGTGGATGTAAACCAGCTCACCAACGCATGGGCCAAGTCTTATGTGGAGGTGAGGACACATTTCTGCTTGTTTGCATACTCTTAGAAGATTATTTAGTGTATTTATACAGCAGCTTTAATGTTTTAGGCTGAAAGGGGTTGCTATGGTAGCTGATCAAACATGCCCTCTGACATACAGTACACATTGAAGCACAGGAACACACATGGATCAATGTAATAGTGACGTTTGGAATAGGAAAGGCTAAGAGGATAACATTAGATCATAACACCCCAGTAGTAACCGGTGTCAAATGCTACGTCCAAATATCTTTGGGTGTTTGAGTTTGTGTGTAATTTTAATATACACACATAATTTTATTCTATTTACAAATTATAAAAGGCTAGGAAGATACTTCTCTGAAATATATATTTTCATTATTTTAGCCAGCATGTATAAATCTTGGAAGGGCATTTTCTCTTGGTACACTCTCTTGGGAGTCCATCCAAAAAGTGAATTCCATCCACTGAGAAGGCCTATCATATATCCACTACTCTGTGTTTCTGTAGTAGAGCCACAGCTAGAGTGTTTCGGAAGTGTCCTTGAATACCCCCTGTTACCTTGAGGGCAGACAGGGATCATTAAAGCAATTTATACAGATGTTGTGCTGTGCGTCGGAAAATCAATTTGCTTATGAATGCCGTAGAAAGAAAATCATTACACAAGCCCATGTGCTGCATTCACTGTCTCCCTGACTCATTTCACAGGGTTCCACTTTTCTCTCTAATGAGCCAATAAAATGTGCGACGGTTGCATTTTTTTAAGACAACAGTCATCACTGTTACGTTATAGATAAATGAGACATCACTTTATGATGTTTCTGATAGTTTTAGTTGGAAGTCCATGTCTTATTTCATGTTTAATAAAAGGTCAATGTTGTGATTTGCCTTTCCACTTCAAAGTTCAAGTGCCTAAGTTGTGCAGTCAGTTGCTCATGCGTGTATAAAAAGACGGGGGGGCTGCCCCAGCGCGTGTTGTTAAGCCCCACTGGCCTGCTGCCGCGGGACATGTAGGACAGGCTAACATTAACATTTTACTGCACTCACACAGAAATACTCATGGAAGCTTTCCAGAGTCCATAGTGTTTGTGGCGCTAAAGATTCCTGAGGTCGTATAAATAGAGGAGTTTCAGCTTCGGAATACTCTGTGGCCTTTTTTTTTAAATATGGATGAGTAACAGTTTCGGGTTGTAGGACAGAGGAAATGAGAGGAAATGTGGTGATGTTGCATGTTGCCTTCCTTCTTTTCCCTTCCTCTCAAAACACTGAACAGTCTCTGATTCATGGAACATACAGATCAGTCAGTATCCTGTTGGCTGGACAAAGATCATTGACTTGATGACAGTTAAGTGACTCAACCTTCACTATGTGGCGTTGGTTAAGGTAGCTTGTAGTTCTCTGACCTTAAAGTGTAGCCACTTACACTGGCAAATCAATAACATAAGATTAAACATATATAACTTTATTTATCCTAATGGAATCTGTTGAGACCATCATGGATAGCTGCTAATGTGCAGCACTTAACTTCCACAGCTGTTGGCCTCCCCATTCGGTCCATTATAACAGTCAGGTGGTCCCATCTACTTGGTAGTTGCAAAGCTGTAAACAAGCACAACCTCTCTTATAGAGAACGTAGTGTCCCTTTTTCCTCCCCGCTTACCTCCCTGTGCAACCTGGCTCTTCTAAATGTAAGGTCTCTCTCCAATAGATACTTTCTAAATGACTTTATCTCATCCACATGCTTAGATTTCCTGTTTTTGACAGAAACTTGGCAGAAACCTGGTGAACAAAACCCAGATCTTAGAAGTACTGTATGTCCCCTTGACTATGACTTTTACAACTCCCCTCGGCCCTGTGACTGCGGGGGTGGCTTTGATGTCATTTTCAGATCTATTGGTAGAAAGGATTCCTCCGGTTTTGAAGTCCTGATGTTTAAAACCGGTGGTTCAAGTCCACTCCTCTGTATCGCTTATGTTCCATCCCAACCCTATAACTGTGTCCATACAGTAGATTTTGTCTTCACGCTTTGTCTAAACCATTTCCTCTTTAGCTGTGGAAGTCGTGGGGATCTCGGACCATATGTGCTTTAGGTTTTCCACCATGTTCTTTAGTGTTCCCAAACCTCAAACCCCTGCTTCTTACTCCCGCACAATGAATCTGCTCTGATTCATTCAGGCCCGTTCCTCCTCCCTGAGCACAGAGGAGTTAATCACCCCCTTAAACTTTTGCAGACATCTTGCCCACTCAAAATCAATCACCGAAACTATGGTGTCATTTTTGATTCAGCTTGAAAATTTGACAAGCAAATTAACACCGTAGTGAAGGCTTTCTTTTTCCAGCTAAAACTCAAACCGCTCCTCTCACTTAATGTCCTCAAGATTGTCACAAATGCCTTCATTTCCTACTGGCTACATTCCTGCTATGTGCTTTATTTGGGACTTAGCCTAGACGAGTAACTAGTACCAGGAACAGGGACAGCATCACACCTGTACTGGGGTCTCTGCATTGGCTACCAGTCAAGTATAGGACTGAATTTAAGAGGCTTTTATTTGTTTTTAAAGCTTTACACAACCAATCATCCCACTACATCACTGAGCTCCTTTTTCAAACTCCAGATCTCTCAGGTCCTCGGACGAGTTGCTCCAGTTATTCTATTGTAGAGCACTTTGTTCAAATCTGTTTTTAAATGTGCAATATTAACCAATGTGTTTTGATGTGATCCAATTGAAGTACTTAAACCAAATAGAGCAACGTTTAAGGTAGTTACATTTCTGTTATAGACTACACTGGAGCATGCTCGGCCCGAAGAGCCCAGCTGGGATGAGGACTTTGCCGATGTTTACCACGAGCTGATCCACTCCCCCGCCTCAGATACGCTTCTTAACCTGGAGCACAACTACTTTGTCAGTATTTCCGAGCTCATCAGCGAGAGAGACATGGAGATCAGGAAGCTACAGGAGAGGTAGGTATCACCCAGAGGCAAAGTAGTAGTCATATCAGTTGATCAGTTGAAGTACATGTAATAACTGTACTTGTGTTTATGTTGTGACAGAGCCATTGCCCTTGATAAAAACAAAATTTAGTAAGGAATAGCCGGAAACCTTTTGGAGGGGTTGGCCTAATAAGATATTCTGTCAAAATCAATCATCTACTTGGCCTCTCAAATGCACCAGTTGATAAGCTGTGTGTGCCTGCTCCATTTCTCAAATTAAAGGAGTGGTTGCCAAGTTTAAGAACAGTTCAAAGTCATTACTCTTCTCGGCATGTATTTCCTAATCCATCTAATCAAATCTATTAATAATGTCCCATTTGGCAGGCAAGCAGCTGAAATGGACAAAGTGATGCATGAGCTGGGGAATACTTTGAGTGACCAGGATGTAAATGCAGTAGCCGCTCAGCACTTTGAAGCACAGCAGGTAAAAAGTAATTGGTGTGCTCTGTACCAGTTCATTGATCTGGAGGTGTAGCCCAGAAATCAGAAAATTCAGTTAATGAACTCTAATATGTTGTGTGCGCCTGTTGTTTTAAAACTTTATCGTTTTCATCTTATTTTCTCTGAGTAGGTGCTGGAGAACAAGTGGGCCAGTGAGCTCAAACACGTGACTGGAATTCAGAAGCAGGAGTATCAGGAGTGGGTCATCAAACTGCACCAGGATCTGCAGAAATCCAGCAACAGCAGCATCATTAAGTAAGATATTCTGCGCATTTGTGTGCACAAACATGCAAGAAACAAGGCAAATATGTCACCCTGTTGGTTGTGTGTGTGTGTGTAATATGAAATGCTGTTTCTGTGCGCTGGTTTTTGCTGGTGTTTAATTTCAAAAGAAAACTGCAATGCAGACTGAGATGAGAGTAATCTGCAGAGGCAGCAGCTCAGTGTCGAATCGATTAAAGGCAGCAGTAGATTGGCACGTCGTCTTCTGTAGTATGTGTATGTCATCAGTGCCGAGGCTTTGGTTTGTCTGACTTGAGAGAATTATTATTATTAAAATGTAAAATTCACAAATGGCTTGATAGAACGAAAACTTGAAAAATTGGCAAGCCAAAAACTAAGTAAAAGAATTGAATTTGATAACATGAAGATTTTGAGTTTGATGATTTATTCAAAAAAAAAAGATTTCCATAGAAATTACATAATGCAGGAAACAAAATCCATCCTAATGATTTGGGCCTTGGGCCACTAAAAGCTGTATTCAATATGCATCTTTAATATAAATCAGATTGGTCCTTCACTGCCATGAGCAGCAGCAGCAGCATTTCTAAGCCAAAACAAGATATGTGCTGATCCCGTTAACTCTGCATTTACATAGAAATTAGATTGATTGCAGTAGGTCTAAAACTCAGCTTGTCATAGGTTGACTTGAGCTTAGTGCTGCTGCATCAATGCTGACTGACGTTTTGGGTTAAACGTCAGTCGGGTTGTGGAAAAAAAAAAATTGATGCTCTGACAAATGAAGGCATAACCCAAAGGATCATGCTTACTGGTTACTGTTTGTTTGTTGAAATGCTCATATTTTAAAGTGATATTATATTGGTATACATCACAAAAGATAAAGCTACACAACAGCTAAAGTCAAAGAAACTTAAACTTAAACCTGAAATGTAGATATGATGTCTTAACCCGTTTGTTTGACTGAGTGTCAAAACCAAAGCTGTAGTTGATGATCTACAAGTATTTCAGGATTATTTACAGAACTGTTTTCTAATTAATATTTTTAATACATTCTCAACGGTGGATTGAATCAATATTAACATAGCTTCTAGTGATTCACATAAAATAATTAAAGTAATTACTGTCTGAGAAAAAGCCACAAAAACTGCTTCTTGTTTATAATCATTGAAGTATACAGTTACCAGGTGGATCCTATGCATGTATGCATAAGATTTGATTTGAGGATTTTAATATAATTTGTTTTTGATTGGTATTTATGACTGATTTCCAGTGAGGAGATTAAGGTGCAGTCCAGCCAGCTGTCAGAGCTCGCAGACGCTGGGGCCAGGCTGTACGAGGAGCAGCCTCAGCTGGAGGAGAGCTTCACTATACACCTGGGTACTTTACTTTTATCATCCTGTGTTGTGTGTAGTCCTGGCTTTGGAAGTAACCGTGTAACCATTTTCACCGTATTTTACTTTGTGGAGGATAAGTAATGTGTTCTTCAGAGAAACTTTGACAGATTCTCCACCTATAAGGAGCTGAAATCCTAATATCACCTTTCACATTTGTCTCTCTGTCTTTGTGTATGTGCTGAATTCCCTGATTAGGCGCACAACTTAAGACGATGCACAATTTGCGTCTGGTCCGAGCAGACGTGCTGGATTTCTGTAAGCACCGGCGACACGGCAGCGGCGGAGCAAAGCTTCGGCGGCTCCAGACGGCCCTTTCGCTTTACTCCTCCTCACTCTGTGGCGTGGTGCTGCTGGTCGATAACAGGGTCAACTCTTACAGCGGCATTAAGAGAGGTCAGGGGCCATGTTGTCTATTAATACTACACATAGAATAGTATCTATAGATTGTGTTTATTGTCACTTGGGTAGCCTGAGCTGCACAACAGATGTGAGCTTTGTGAAGTAAGTGTTTGTGGAATGATAAGAACTTCAATTTTGGCAGCCTGATGCTAGATGATCAGCATGTGTGTGTTGTCATCAGTATATCTGCCAGTGGCTTGTTACATTTTGGCACCAGTCAGCATTACATCATCTCTATGCTATCCTACTCATGACTCACTTTGTGTGTCCCTCACATTCACTGGGAGCATACCAGTGATTTTTTTACAACTCTGTACATATTTTATTGAAAGACATGGACAAAGGCCATTCAGCGTCAAGTATTTAAGTAAGTAGGAGTAAAGTAAGACAGACAGAGTCATCATTTGGCATCATTTCTAATTCTGTGCTTGTTTTGTGTTGACTCCTAGACTTTGCCACAGTTGCAAAAGAGTGCACAGACTTCCATTTTCACTTCCTGGAGCGTCAGCTGCAGGAGGTGCAGCAGGTGTTGCTCTATGCCAGAGCCCAGCGGAGCAGCAAACAAAAGGACCAACCCGGTGAGACAATTTGCTGTGGTTTGGCCACCACAGCTGTCACGCAGACAGAACGTGAACTGAGGATTACAAAACAAGAAATCAAGCCTGGTGGGAAGAAATGCACATCCAAGAACAGGATGTACATTTCTTCCCACCAGGCTGCATTTTCAGCAGAGAATGAAAGAAATTAGCATAACTGATGACCTGAACACAGACAGTACTGAAGAAGCCAGAATGCCTCTCTGCAGAAAGCTAGGCCTTACTTGTGTCCTTTTTTCATCTTGTTTAGCATTTATGACTGCAAGGCTTTTCTCACAGGTAGAGTATGCGAATGCCATGCATGCCTGCAGGATGTAAAGGGGATTAAATATGTCAGGAAGTACAAGACACGTTTGACATCAATGCTAATGCAGGGTTAGAGAACTCTTCAGATCTTTCTCCAGGTGCAGTGTTGGGTGGAGCTGACACTTTCCCACTTGCCCACAAAATGTGATTGATTAAAAAGATGCAAGAGATTTTTCAAACTTTTTTTTTTAACTGAACTAGTGGTGGTGTTTCCCTCACAGAGATTCCCAGGAATGGAGGTGACGACAAGAGCAAAAATATTGAAAGAAATCCATCTTATATTTTACCAGGTAAGTGTTTAATTGTGACGGCAACATTGTGAAAAATCTCTGATCAGTTTTACTTTAGACCTTCTGTATTCCTCTTCCTTTCCTAAGGTGAGTTCTACGTCTCGCGGCACTCTAACCTGTCAGAGGTCCATGTCGTTTTCCACCTGTGTGTGGACGATAACGTGCGGTCGGGGAACATCACGGCACGGGACCCAGCCATCATGGGCTTGAGGAACATTCTGAAGGTCTGCTGCACACACGATATCACCACCATCACTGTTCCTCTGCTGCTGGTCCACGACATGTCAGAGGTGAGAGGAGATGCAGACACGCAGACTCACACTCTCCACACGTGTACACAGACTGTCTTCTCACATCTTACACTGCATAATCCGAGAATTATAAAAGGTGCGATATGTTGGGATAGGTGGTGAGCTGAGACGGCTTTGCTGGCTGCGCATGTTTCTGCAGTCCCAGCTTGATGGCACAGTCACAGTCTGTTTCCTTTCATCCTGCCTCTGCTTGTTTATGCTGCGTGTCCCAAGCTGTGGTCGGGCTTGTCAAGCACTGGCTGTGACTTCTAACTTAGCATTTCCCAGGTTTCCGCAGTTGAGACCAGGAGGGTAGAGTCGTAAACTCTTGTGTTTACTTTGTAGCAGCAGTGCAGGGGAAGCGCTCGCCGGGTGATGAACTCCTGCAGTTAAGGCTAATATCTGATAAAATAAGGTGAATTGTCTTTATCAGAAAAAAAAAATAGAGTTGTTATTTTCCTTGAAACTGAATAGCAGCTTAAACACTTTTTCCAACTGAGTAAATATTAAAACAAGTGTCAATCCCATAAGGTGGAAAGCAAATACTTCAACAATTCTCTGGCTTGTGTGCACACATGCCGAGACATGCCCGGTGAAATGTTCTTCTCATGTCTAATCAAGAGTCTTTGTTTACATAACCAAAGGATTCTAACTTTTGAAGCCTGGGGAACTAGAGACTCTTTAATTGTTAGCCTCTGGTTTCACATCCAAAAACTTTCCATCTGTCAAATTCTCTTCAGACTTGTTTCCCTCATCGTGGGGATGTTTGCCTGTTTGAACAAGCCTATTCTTGTGTTCTGGCAACACGACAACTGGCCTGGTTCTTCTGAGGAACTAGAGACTGTAATCACAAAGTCATTTGCAACAAAGCTATGTGCCTCTTCAATATTTTGGGAGGATTATCTTCTTCTTTTGTCCCCTTGAGAGCAGTTGGAGTTTGAGGGAAAGTCATTAAAGAATTGCTGAAAGACTAGGTTTAAGGAGGAGTATAGGAGTGCCAATCTGCAAACACTTGGCCTCGTTCATCGACCATGTGTACAAACAAATGTAATCTTATCCTTTCATATCTGGGATTCATTAAAATGTTTGTGGTTGAAAAAGTTTGTAGGTATCTAAAGAATTCAAGAATGGTTGGGAGCACTCTATCAACAATACGGACAAATCTGTGTCTGCCATTCTTCAAGTTCAGTTAAAAGACAATTAACATAATTGAAAACAAATAACATAATGACAACATATAGTAGGCGATATTCATGTTGTTCAGAGAGGTTTGCTCAGATTGACCTACAAATACATAATTAAAGATGTAACCCTTACTATAAATCCTACTTTTTTCTATTATTGTGGTTGTAACTAATAGTTGCTTGTTTTGCCGGGAACACATATATTAGCATCCTTTTGTTCATACTGCTTTCAAAGCCCGGTTGGAGTGTTGAATATATATTCTTCCCCATACTGTTTAAATCTCTGTGTGAGGTGGTGATGCCAGTGTGAAACCTGTATGTCAACAAACAAGCAGCCCAATGAGTTAATTTGTAATTCCACTGTTCTGCGTCTCTATCTGCAGGAGATGACTATACCATGGTGTCTGAAGAGAGCTGAGCTGGTGTTTAAATGTGTCAAAGGTAGGATTTAACAACGTATACCTAATATATATATACTCAAGCAAATCAACATCCTGAACCCACGTGTTTTCTTCGTACATAGCCATATACTTCAGATTAAATTGTGTCCATAAAGGAACAAGAGCTGAATTCCGAAGCCTCATTAGAGACACCTTGGGTTGGATCGTTCATTACTGCCCACAATGTGAAAGTGCTTTGCTTGGATTTTTGCCAGCACCTGGGGCCAAATGTGTTAGGTTTGTCTTGTGGGTAGTGCTAAAGAGAAGGTCATGTGGTTTTATCCACCTTGGCGACATTGAAGTGCTTAAACTTCTGAGTCATTTTCCTGTTAGATGAAGATACTGTTCATCAGCGTGCATGATAAAACTGAGGAAGTATCCAACAAGGAAATGGTTCATCTACTGCGTTTGCACGAATGTGATCAGTAAATGTTTTGCTCTTGGTTCCTCTAAATCAGAGTGAAATGGATTTTTTCAGGACTGATTCTGATAAAAATAGAGATCAATAAGTGAAATTGAAGTAAAGAAGTGAGATTGGGGAAGAGTGGCTACAACAAAATGGTAACTACAAGGATACATATTAATAATAATAATAATAATAATAATAATAATAATAATAATGATTGCACTGTTTAACTCGTCATAAGAAACAGACAATTTTGAATAAAAAATGACAAAAAAATGTGATTCCTCTCCCAACCAATGACCCACTCTCCTGCCAAGTTCCTTTAAAATCAGTTCATCAAACATAATAATAACATAATTACAAACTGGCCCTGAATGTTACAGACAGATGGTTAATTTTGGAACTACGACCACTAAGACCTTAATGCGTTTCCTCTCCAGGCTTCATGATGGAGATGGCCTCGTGGGATGGAGGTATATCGCGCACAGTCCAGTTTCTAGTGCCAAAGGTAAGGTCAGAGTGCATTACCCACACATTTCACTTTCCCAACTCACACCTAATTCTTGGCTTCTTTGAGTAATCGCCTGTCAGAAGTACTCTCTGTGTTAATTCAACAGTAATGTATACTTAAGGCACACAGTATCACAATGGCACAAATGACCTTTCAGTACATTCCTTTGAGTGCAGGCTAAGAAGAAAAGCATGCCATAAATCATCCTTTATAGAGTTTTAAGGTTCTCTCAGCAGAAGTGTGTTCACTACTGTGATAAAAGAACTGCCAATGTCATCCTTATAAATGATAAGCAAAGGGACATGGAGGCAGAGTATTACCAGAAATACTTAAAGACAAATGGGACTTTGGCTTGACTTAAAATTGCCTTATTTTTTTAATAAAGGAAGTAATGCTTATAATCCAATTTGAAACATTCACATTTATTGTTGTGACAAGCTTTTGCAAACATCACTAATCGGGCCCTTAATGCTGCATAAAGCATAACTTCATTCCAGGCTTTGCTAGAGGTTTTATACCTGCCTGCTCTTGTGATATGACAGGAAGGCAGCGTAAGTGTTCTTACATTATGACAGGATGAGAGTATAAAACCACCGGCATCAAAGTACTGTACGGGCTTCCTGTCAGCTCCCAGCTCACGCACTCAAAGTAGTACATTTTAAACTGCTTTGTGTTCTGCTCCTCAGCCAGACCCCACTAGATATTCATATACTGTGTGTGTGTCTATTTATCCGCTTAAACATTCAGACTTTTTTATTTGATGGGCGGCGATGCCTAGAGTGACACACTATTCACTGTTGAAGTCGCAGCTGCCAGAATTCGCATCATTCCAGCATCTTGACGACTCCTCCCTCAGGAAAAGAGACTGTGATGCCGAACCACAGGGTGCTTGGTCGTGTGCTGTTAATACTCACACACAATCCACATGTAGTTCCATTTGTGTGTGTATAATTTCAGTTTGGTTTGAAAAGGCTTTGAGCTGTTCCTTTCCATGTTTAAGTGTGTGGATTGAAGATGTGGGCACCAGTGTGTGGACCTTTTTTGTTGTTGACATTGATGCTTTATGAATTTCCCGTTTCTTGCTGCTCACTAAGCATAGCTGTGTATTTGTCTCTCTCCTTGCGTTGACAGACTATCTCAGAGGAGATGTTCTACCAGTTGAGCAATATGCTGCCTCAGATCTTCCGCGTCTCCTCCACCCTAACTCTCACGTCAAAGCACTGATGGATGGAAATGATTGCATTTTCAGGGCCTTCACACAGATGAACCAATGTTTCATAACGGTAACGACAACCCTTTTTTTTAAAACAGTTTTTTTTAATGTTATTATAATGCTGAAAAAACACAAACTGAATATTAAGGGAGTACAACTACAGATGGAGGAAATGGGGTCAAAATGGAGCTGTGCCCTCATGGCACTGAAAGTAGAGGCGTGAGTGGATTTCAAATGAGAAGAGACATTTTTTATGGTGAGCCTTGTTATTTTCACACCTGTCAAAGCTACACCCTCTAAATTCAGCACTTCTGAAAGATGCCTGGATTCCGTGGTTTACCAAAGCAGCTGCTGCAATTACCGTATCAAGCCTCCAGGGTGCAGTTCTGGTGACGTTGAATCGTAATGGAGTGAGAAAACTGTTTAGCACGCCGCCACCAATCAAGTGTTTGTTGTTGCCCCTCAGGTTTTCGAGTAAAGTTTCAGTCTGTCACTTTAAATTCACATTATAGCACAAATTATAGAACCATCCTGCTGCCACGTTGTCAAGTTGTTTCACCTTGTTGTTGTTGTTAGTTGTCATCTGATAATCAGTCATTGTGAATATGTACTGAAATGCTGATATCACAACAGTGGAATTCTACTCAACATTTCCTTTTAAAGTGTAACCAAACCACAGTAAATGTTAATGGTTTGACCACACACCATCGTCCAAATGGATAGAATCCCAATTTTGATGTTTAGATGTATGAACTCCCTGCAAGCATCATATTTCATTCATTGTGGTCATCCAGCAAGATTACTTCAGAGACATCCAGAGTTCAGCCATCATCACAGATTTAATGTACTAATCCCCTGCGCAATTGGTTGGTATTGGTTTTTGGGGAGTGGGGGTGGGGGGATTATGGTTTTCTGCTGTTCTAAATCTTAAAAATGTATTACAGAGTTGAGCAGAGCAACATGCAGGTGTCCTTGTGCTGCAGTGCAGAGAGTTGTTGTGAGGATCTTTCTTTGTGTTGTGTTTTCATGTTTTCGCCCTCCCCTCTACCTGTGTAACAGCAGATGGCACTGTTCCTAAAGTCTAAGGGGGGGGAAAAAGAGAGTGATGACAGAAATAAAGGTTTAGGTAAACGCAGTATTTTGAAAGTACCACCGTAGTGGTCATATACCTCCACTGTTGATCTTTGTAAAGTTAATGCTTTCGCCTCCTCAGATGTGTGTCGCATTGCTATTTACTCTATATGTTTACAATTTTGTACTTTAATATGTTTTACTGCAATATCATTTTGCTGTAAATGTAAACCTCTGATGTGAATTCTATGTGAAAGTTATCATAACCTCATTTCAACCTCACATTTCAACAGGATGTTTTTTTTTTAAAGATGCCAAAAGAGATGTTGTGTGTTGTTTGCTTCAGCATTTTATTTTCTGTTAACTGGTTGTCCTCAGGCACATAATCTCTCTGAAGTTAATAATCCATGTCATTCATTGAAATTACATTCCTGTGTGTGTGTAGTGGTGTCCTAAGCCGTTTCAGACAGACTGAATCAGTTTATCTTGTCAGAAAGTTCACCACGTCTGTCTTCAGTAGTGGTATTAAGATGATTAAAAGAGTTTGGAGAGAAGTAATCCAAGTTGCCTTCTCTTTTTTTTCCAAGATACATAAACGAGATGAGTTCAAACAGAGAGAGCTCTAAGATTTCTCAATAGCTCTCCTTCATCACATTGAAACCTGCAACTGTTCATGTCGCACCGTTAAGCTGAGAAGCCACAAAATTGTAGAAATATGTATTTCTGAATGCTTGACATTCTTGGCATTGGTCTCAGTGGCCGAGAGTAGTGGGTTCCTCCGTGCAGTGACTCTAAGGCGCGTCATCCTCTTCCTTCCTCTGTACAGTGGTGCATACATGCTTAGATGACACATGCACATGGCCATTAGAGCTACATTTCAAAATCCGCTGCCTCAACATAAAAGGCAATATTCATGTACAGACACAGGTGAGCAGAACATACTCACCTGCAGTGACTCCAAGTGGGAATAGGCATCACATCTGTATAATAAGCTTGTTTACTTGTCACCGTAGTCAAACTGGCACAAATTAAAACACAGGTTGGAGGGGCTGTCCAGTCTATCACAGATGACACAACAGGATAAATAATGAAAAGACTGTGATCAATCATACACCCTGTAGAAAGTTAGGACTATTTAATTGGTCTCAAAATAGCATTGCTTTACATTTATCCGCCTACAGTGGGAAACATAAGCAAACAAGGAAGCCATAACATGCTGAGGTATACATTATGTGCCTTCATCTACATCATTGGATTGTTGAAAAAGACAATAGTTAGAGAAAGCACAGCTGAATATCTTCCTATGCACATGAACAATTGTAACTGGAAATTATTATTATTTTGGGATGGGTCAGGAGAAATTACACTGTGATTACTTTGAGCTCAAATGTACGCTTTTTTCAAACCTTCCTTTAGAGCTTTGGGCTGTGTAGGGAACTACTTGTTGTGGGCCTGTAAAGCCCTTTTAGACATTGTATGTGATGTTCAGATATAAAAATAAACTTGAGAGAGAGATGAGCAATAGGTTTACAAAAGAGGGCCAAATGGGCCGAAGTACTCTACAACAGTAAGAGGACAGAACCGCCAGAATATTAATTACTCTGACAGACATGAGTGGTAGGAATAACAGACTATTGAATAATGACAAACAAACATACACCATACAGACTAGAATAATATTGGAGACCATTTAGATAAAACGGTAATTAAAGGAAGGGACTGTGTAATTAAACAACTAGGAGATGTAGAATGGAGGTTTTTGACACGATAAGTAATGAGACTATTATGTAGCATATGTGTGTAATTATAAGTAAAATAGATGTGGCTACTTGTTCATATTAGTAGTAGTATTTGAGGCCATGATGATAGTCAAAGCTGTACAGAGTATTGTCAGTACTATGAGAATATAGAACTGGCAGTAGAGGTCAAAGAAGTGAAAGTAGAACTAGTATTGTACAAAGTATAAAGCAATAGTTGCAATAGTAATAGTCAAGCAATACACATTTTAGATCTGCCCTGAGACACAAATGTAATTTAACCTACAGGTGGTAATAGTTAAAAGATGCAAAACAAAAGCATCAATGATAATAACACTTCAAGGGTTAAAAACTGGACAGTAAAAATTAATTTCTATTACATAATTTCAATACAATTTCAGTTATTCCCTCAGCTTTCTTTTTTGCTTGTACAGTATAGTACCTGTACAAGCAAAACTGCTTAAGGAGCAATATGTACATGTGAAAATGTAATCTTAACAAATCATACTAATCATATACACCAAAGTACATAGACCATATTATGACGAGCCTTGGACTTTCTCTATATTTTCTGTTTATCAAAATGTCCATATCATAACATAAATTCTACAAATAAACCTGAACCTGTGTCCATATTTGTTCCTTAAGGGCTTTATAGGCCCACAACATCAAAACAATTCCCAACCCTGCCCAAAGTTCTCTTGGAAGACGAGGAAAAAGTCTCGATAAAACCTAAAGAAACCTCGGGAGATGCAATTCCAAGAAAGATTCTCTCTCCACAAATGGCGAAGGGTGCGATAGAAACTTCCAATGGGATTATACAAAAAAGGTATGCAAAGCATCTGTCTTGCACGCAATACGAAATTGTAAGCAAGACAGAGACGAGGAAGAGAGAGAGAGACAGATGGAATGATATAAGCACATTACAGTGTAGTCCTATTAGTGAGAGTCTCTTTTCTGGAGCAGCAGTTCATGCAGGTAGTTTGGGGAGCAGTCCAATATACATATAGCATAAACAGTGAAAAAAAGGGACAATGAATGATCAGTCATTGTCAAATAGTGTCTTTCTCCACAAAAATTACCAGAATAGTGTGTGTTTAAGTAAGACAAGTCTATTGGCTCAGGTGATTATGTGACCCCACATGACTCCTGTGACCTTAGGAGTGACCTGGACCATGGTATTCACTCTCTGAAGATAAAAATCTGTTTTACTGCCCAACGCTGAATCAGACCTGAAGAACCTGCTTTGACGACATTTACAACATAATGCAGAGAGGGATTTCATTAGATAATTGTTGGATGAATTGAGCACACATTTCATCAGGGTTGTATGGAGGTCTATGCACTTCAATGAGTTAAAAAAATATTTGTTTAAAAATGTATTATTCATAGTGTGTCATCAGTGCATAAACAGCAGATTATACAGTTGACGTCATTTGAGGTATTGAAAAACACTGCGTTTTACATAGGTGCTTAATTAAACTGATGGAGAAACGGTTATGTGTTAGCAAATCACTTCATTTCATTTCAATAATCATGTTATCCGCCTTATACCTTCACCGGAGCCTACAGAATATTACCTTCAAATTAAAAGCTTGGTAGCTGGTCTTGGTAGCGTTACTCGCTTTATAAAGTATTTCGAACGACAACAAAGCGATTTTTTCATTTACCGTATAATTCACAATGAATCATTCTTTGAATGTTTATTTCACTGATTTTGATTCAGCGTTTTGTGTCACCAAGTGGACGGTTGTGACGATTAATATGTTAATTTGTAAAGTTAAAACCGGAAGCTGTAGTGGTTATGATAGCAATCTTGACGCTGCTTGTCACAGCTGGGTTGTTCACTCCTCTCTGCAAATTGAGCAACAGCGGTACGTCGGCAATGAGCAAGTAGCTGCATGGACTTTCTGGAGCCGTACATAATTTAAGGTAAAGTTTTCTCGTTGAAAAGCCTATTGTGGACTAATATCAATGTTTTGCAGCTGTCGTGGTTATTCCGGCGGCTTTTACGCACACAGATTAAACGCAGTACTTTGTAAGTTGAGGGCCGTTATGTGGGTTAAAAGTTATTCATTGTATCGTCTCTCTCTCCGTCGAAGCCGCAGACGAGTGGGAATTTTGTCGTAACCATTAGTTAACGTCAAAATGTACAACTGTGTGTTAACGGAAAATAGCAAAAAACACACAAAATTCTGCGCTTTTTACGCTGGAAATGGCAGCGCGTGATGCGTTTGTCTCGAGGCAGCGGTGAGCGGTGAAACGTGAGCCCGGAGCCCCGCACAGCAGCGTGGTGTTTTCTGGAAGTTTTTCCACTCCTGCGCCTCTGCCAGGCTCCCCGCAAGCCCGACGTGCTGCCAAGTGCCAGGCTGGCGATGCGTTTACGTGCCCGTCCCGTCCCGTCCCCGTCTATACTCCCAGCCTGACGCGCTGTAAACATTTGGCGTTGTGTTGGCGGGAGTCGTGCTGTTCTGCACTTAGATTTCAGGACACCCAAGTGAGGAAAGTGAGGAAAACTCAAGAGGCATTAAAGAAGCTTTTTTGTGTGTTTGACAGCAATAATAATTCTCAATTTACAGTTTAATGAAACAAAGACTCGAAGCTAATTCTCATATATGAGATGCTATAACTTGACCATTTCTTGCAATAAACCATTTCTTAATCGTCATTTCTTATCATGCTGATTAGATAATTGTTTTATTTCTAAATCACATCTGTTAAACCACCTCAGATCACATTTATAACATCATTATATACCTGTAAAAACATCGTGTTGTTACATGTTATTTACATCTGGATATTCTACAAAAACTTGCACATTTATTCATTGAAAGCTCCCTAGTAACATGTAGGTTATTGTGTTATTAGCAGTACATTGACACTTTACTAAAGTTTAAGTTCACTTGACAAACTACAGGAAAATGTGTCAAATTCTTTTGTTTGCCTGGTGTCTTTGCAAACAGACAGCATTTTATTGTTTGTTCATTTTTGCATGTACACACGGGGAGTGTTACTCATGCTAAAAAGGTCTTCCTTGTTTTGAGGGAAAACAGTAGCGTTAAACACGGAACTGAACAAAAGGTGTCAGTATATCATTATACATTGTAATACTTTATTTCTCTCTAGCATGTAGCTGACAGAGCTGAACATTCCAAGCTTGGTTTGTGTCAGTCTGGATCTTTGGCTTACAACAGAACCTTAAAGACTCAAACCCCCCATTAAAAAGGGACAAGGCTCCAAAGGTTAAACAGCTCTAACCCATGACAGAGGAACTTTTATTAACAAAGACCTCTTTCCCCTCTCCATGGACCACTGAAGTGTGTTATTCATTCTACCCGGGAAAATAGACTAGCAGTCTAGTTGGCCCCAGCATCTCGTCTGGTCTCTTCTCTTCTCTTCTCTTCTCTTCTCTTCTCTTCTCTTCTCTTCTCTTCTCTTCTCTTCTCTTCTCTACTCTACCTCTTCTGTACTCTACTCTACTCTACCCTACCCTACCCTACCCTACTCTACTCTACTCTACTCTACTCTACCCTACCCTACTCTACTCTACTCTACTCTACTCTACTCTACTCTACCCTACCCTACCCTACCCTACTCTACTCTACTCTACTCTACTCTACTCTACTCTACTCCAGTCTACTCTACTCTACTCTACTCTATCCTACCCTACCTTACTCTACTCTACTTATTTCTAACCAAATCAAATCTGCGGGTCTGATCTGTGCATATGAAGTTTACAGTCGTTCTCCATTGTTCAAGTTGGGGAGATTCCTGTGGTATGTTGCACTGACAGCATCCAACAGTATGACTGCTTATGAGCATCATTCTGAATGATCAGACCTCACAGCAGTCACATTCTCAGCCTTGCACTGCTATCTATGCAAGGCCCTAGGAGGTCTCTGCACTGCTTTTTGTGGAGCTTATCTGCTGAGTGTGATAGAAAAGCTTTTTCAGCCGGGTTGCTGTGGCTTCACCAGCTGGCTATTCTCTAACTGCTCTTCAACAGTCCTAATTTTCCCCCAAGCCAAGCGCGGGATAATCACCCATCGTCGTGGACACCAAGCTACTTAGGCACACTAAAGGCTTTGCAGTTTGAAGCATTTGTAGGCAGTTTCAGGTGGGGCTGCTTTCTAGGTTGTGTATGTCTGTCTGGCTTTTACACTCAATTCTTGAACATGCTTTTCCAGACAGGTGTTGGATTATGGGGTGGTTGTGGCTTTAGCTACCCCTTCCTATTGGGAAGAGCTCAAAATGGCTTTGCTGGAAGGGTTTTGAGGGTTATGTTTCGCTTAAGCTCTGTGTCCTCTTCAAAGCATTGTGTGCTGCTGTTGCTCTGGTATCGTGTGTAGCCATGAACAGTCACAGGTATGTGATCTGTACAATGGTTTGTCTCTCACATCAGAGAACTGCAGGAGACACCCACTTCAGTGGGAAAGCACTCTTTAGTGGCTCTCATGACAATCATGAGAGCCACTATGTTGTTTTCATGTCTCAGTTTGGTCAATAGGTCAGAATGTTAAACCTATGCTGCGTTCATAGCAAGTCATAGTCAATTGTATGCAGTGTAAAAAACAATATATCATTTATTTTGGTTTTCTTTCGACGGAAATCTTGCCTGTTCTTAAATTGGACCAGTTGCCTTGGGTTACATGTAATCTGAGCTGCTAGCTTTATATTAATGGCTTATTGCCTTTGTCCCAGTGTGAACTCCCATTTAGCCGACTTTCATTTCAAGAATCGGCATGGTGTATTTGTTGTTATTTTTAGGCAAGCAATCAAACAACTTGAGTCTTGAGCATTTACTGCTGAAAGGAATGTATTCTTCAAGCGCTGGTACATGCTGGTAAAAAGTGATCTCATGTGCAGCAGGAGGGGTTAAAGTGGTAATGGCAGAAAAATTGATGGGGAGGAAAGTGTTAGTTGTTTTTTTTCCCTTTCGGCATATTTCTCCCCAGAGAACAGCCATCACCATCCAACCGCAACACAACACCTGCACACAGACGGGGAAAATGGTGCTTGTATTGGAATGCACATTATTGGATCACCATAATTCACTAACAGCAGGGGAAAGGGCCGGAATACTAAGCAACCTGTTGGCTTCCTGGATCGCTCACTGATGGAAAGCAGAGGAGTGCAGGAGTTTTTTCCCAGCTCTCTCTGCAGGCTATAGGGTCAAAGTCCAAACAGCTACCCTGTAATAGAGCTCCACAGCCAGCTGGGGCAGAAGGAAAGGCTGCTAACAGGCCCCCCTAATGGGCCAAATCAAAAATAAGAGATGATCCCATCACCAAGGAATGTCGCCCCGGTGACATGGTTGTCAGTCCGCTTTTTAGAGCTTCTAGAATTATGTCCACTGAATAGTTTTTTTTTTACTTTGTGACGACTAAAGCAAAGGAGGAAATGAATAAAACTGCCGAAATACGCTTCAACAGATTGAACAACATGTTCAAAAGTCATTTGTGGATGAAAGTTGGACTCGTACATGAAGTCATTTTACAGTATGATGGGCATGGCTGAGGTTCAGTCAGGATCAGAGACCTGTTGGGACCGGCCTGGGAACACGGCTCACTTTAATTACGGAGAGAGTGAAGTTATATTCAGTCATCTAGTTATATGTATTCTTTTTAATATCCAGTCTGATTTAAGACAGGAACACTCCTTATTTTCTCCTCAGCCTGCTGTAAAATCGCTCTATAAGTGTAGGGCTGCAGTGGAACAGTTCTCCACTGATTTGTGCTTAGGCTATCTTTAACCTAAGGTGCAGCTTTGTTTTGTCATTTGAACTTGTGCTAGTAATGTGCTCTCATGGTAGCTATGTTTACATGCACAGCTATGGTCCGATATTAAGACTTTTAGACATACCAGGACACAATCACGCCATAATCTAACTAAGGCCTCAGTCAGTCTAAGGGTTTGGCTAAAAGTGGTGGTCCAGGACGATTGGTTAGAAGATCGTTAGTGTACACTGACGTTTAAATTGGTCTATTTCTTATTTAATATTTTATGACACTTTTTGATACCATGTGTGTGGTTTGGCGACAATTTCTGGCATAATCATTTACGTTAGTGAGGAAGCAAGCACTTAATCAATGTCTAGTTTGGATATGTTTCCATGTCCTACAGGTAAATGGGATTATGAATGGATTTATCAACACAGCTCTTGTAAATCATCTTGGTTCGGTCTAGACCACGGGTGGGGAACCTCGGCCCCCCCCCTGGGCCGTAAAAGGCCTGTGAGGCCGTTTGATCACACAAAATATATACTTATACTAATAAGACCTAAATACTTAGACTTAAATAATTTCCAGAGATTGGGATAAAATGGGCGGATGTCTGTCTTTCCGGGCCAAGGTCAGAGTCATTGAAAGCAACAGAGCGTAACTGTCATGGTGTGTCGTACCTGCCATCAGTGATTGACAGGTAGCGGAACATGGGGACGAAGAAACGAAAAGTTGATGTGGAATGTCGTGCTCTCCAAGAAATGGATAAACAACTACTTTTTTTGTGGAAGTGAAAGGCAAGCCTGTGTGCCTAGTTTGTGGGGATGCGCTGGCTGTTATGAAAAAAAGTTACTCCTTCAGGCCTTTGGAGAGAGGTTACCGGACTTGTAAAGCAAACAAAATGAACATGTTTGCAACACCTTTCAATGTGGAACCAGCTGATGTGCCAGATAACCTGCAGCTTGAAATGATTGAGCTGCTTGATTTCTACAAACTGTACCTAGGTGTGGAGGATTTTACTTTTCTGAGGAGACATGCCCTGAAGTTTGCATCACTGTTTGGGGCAACACACCGCTGTGAGCAGTTCTTTTCAAAACTGACTCAGCTCCGCTCAAGACTGACTGACCCAAACCTGGACAACCAGCTGTGAGTAGCATCGTCATCACTGCCACCTGACATCAGACGTCTCACCAAGTCAGTCTGATATCATAATGGTAATAATAATAAGTTAATAATAACATGAAAAAAGGTTCCCCACCCCTGGACAGACTACAGACCTTAGCACGGCTACTTGTGCATGTCAACATAGCTGGCTATCAATGGAATTTAAATGGCTGTATTAAAGGATCAGCGCGCACAACTCTAACAACATGGGTGCTGGATCATTACTTAAGAGATTAAATGATTTATTAAAGATGTCAGGACTCTTCTTCTACCCTATAGTCACGACTACCAATGTTTAATTGATTCCTCCACCAGAGATGCCTAATTAGAATAGTACATTCCTTCCTTTTAAGTGCCTAACTTTAGACTCTTAAAACTGAGGCCCAGATGTTCCCTGCTGGCTCTAGCTCAGTCATTTTTGACAGTATCTGAATTGTTCATAGAAAAGAATCTTCTACCGTACATTTTTGGAAATGTACTAAATAAAAACTACACCCGCCAATGTGAGATATAGTTAACCTTTCTCTCTTTCCCACCTTCCCCTATCTTAATTGAATTTACTGACTTCACTTATTTCTACCCACATGGTTTGAGTGTGTAGGGGCCTGCTTGGTATTGAAAGCAAAATAGCCTTAGGTCCAGCTCTCACAAAAGGCTGGGAACACAGTGCAGCAGTGTAGTAGCGCTTCTCATTAATGAGCACTACTACACAACTGCGGTGGGGCTTTATCAGTTTGTCACGGCTAAACCACAGCTAAGGTCCAGACGAGATGAGTCTGGGCCCCGGAGCAGGGATAACACACACACAGGCCTCTCCTCAGACGTTTTCCCATGGTGATAAGGACTCCAGCCAGATGAAATTCATATACACAACCGCTCTCGCACACACATCTATACACACGTTGGAGACACCCCCAGTATGTGTGTGAAATTTTGCGGCATGTCTAGAACGAGCAAATCTGCTGAGGCATTTATTGTGTGATATTATGAGTGACACTGATAATTTTATACTGAAAGTGACAGGAAAGGCAAAGTCATGGGCACTGAAATGTTAAGAGAGTGATTTAGCCCTCTTTGAAGTTTGGCTCTGAACAGGAAAATGGCATAGTGTAAGACGCCGCCGTATTCTCTTTCATGTAGCAAGCTGAAAGGGATGTTATTGAGTGTTTGAGGGAGACCTTTGATATCTGAGATGCTATGTGCTCTGTGAAAGGATCAAGCTTATGATTTGAGTCAATATGTGTGTGAATGCTTTGATGCCTGTTCCTGCTCGACCATTGTTTCATCACAAATAGTCCATACAGCAGGCTTATGGTCCATGATGTTCCCTACATATAAATATATATACTGCATATATATAAGTAAGAGCATGCTTATGGTCCTACAAATACTGTGCAACAAACACAGCTAATGGAATTGCTGTTTCACCATAGTTGACGCTAAACAGTTCCATCCCTTTGAACTTGTTTAGCCAGTTTGATCTATACCATCTTGTCTGTTTTGAGCAAATCAGCTCGTGTGATTAAAAAGAAGGAAGGGCAGCTTTGCCGTCACCATACGCTCCTTTTGTGTTGTAGACCTGATAATTGATATATCTTGTTTTCCCAGAAGGCCTAGGATCGCCTGTAGCTGACGGTTATGGGCTGGGATTGTAATGTTAGAAAACACTGTTATCAGTTCTGTGTGCTTTGTCTGCGTGTAGACGAGACATTTTATGTGATGAGAATTCCATTGCAGAGCTATTTTGACTTTGGGCAGGATGTTTGTTAAAAGCAGGCTGTCTATGCACGATATGAGGTATCTGTTTGTATTGAGTCACAATGCGTGTCCACTGTGCAGCGGAGGGGAGATTGAGAGAGGGACTACTACTTTGCCCTGATCTTCCACCTTTACCATCTGGTTTGTGTAGCATTTGGCTGAGGCGTTAATCATTGGGACTCGGGGGCCACTTCTGCTCTGACAACAGCTGGATTAGAAAGATGGACTTGTTTTTGTCCAACTGTTCTCCTGTCTGTCTTTGCCCTGCTCTAATGACTCTATCCATGCAGCTGTAAGGTTCACGACCTTGTGTTTCCGGTTTCCTAAACAGCTGGAAGGGCCGCCTACGCACTATTACCCCTCCATCCATACGTCTCTCTTACCTCCTGCGCTTCACACAAACCACCAGGTGACTCAGGACTAAGGTCTAGCCCTTTCACGCGAAAGTTCTTACAAGTGGAGAAGACTGTGAGCTTACATCTACACTACTCTGGATACTTTTGTTAACTCAATATCAATGTTTGAACAAAGAATCTTGTCCCTTCACACCAGAATGAATCACAGCAGGATAGAGCTCTCTCCCTTTCTAGCTTACCTAATGCCTCCAGCAAATGCGATAACAGTAATCTTATAATATCATTGGCGACCTCCAAGTTCGACGTCTCATCCAATATCCTAGCTCAAACCAAGCCACGACTTTTTACCCTATAACCGGTCCATCACAAAATTCATGAGCTCAGATTCACGGATGGACTCTTTCACAGGAATAGGAAGTAGAAAAAAACCGAGCAAGCTAAAATTCCTCCTCTTCATGGCCAGAGAATGAAACGCATGTGTCGAGCCGTCATGTGTGACACTACAATATTAGACACGATTGATCTGAAATGGATCGCAACATCCGGAACACCCCGTGTAGCGTTTTATTGATCAATTCAAGATTTCATAAATGAATTTTCATTATTTATGATGCTGGGGGAGCTGTGACAGATGGTCTTATGTAAGAGAAAGAGGCATTCCTAAGGCTTAAGTGAGGGGTTTTGGTACAGTCACGTTACAGTCTGTACCTCCTGGAGAATCTTAACTCTCAAGCGATCTTAGATATCTCCTTCTGGCCATTTCTTATACCGAGGACACAACTTGTTAAAAGCTATGCGTATGTATAGCAGCTGTATGTTTAAGTATCAGCATCACGTAGTCACTTAAAGGTTAATTTGCTGTGGAAGCTCACAATGAGTGATTGATCCCTCCCTTGCTACCTGATATGTATAATGTGGGTGACATTTAGGCTTTTATTGGACCCCTCCTGCTCCACCAAGAGTAGTGGCTCTTAAACTCTATTTCTGCCACGGCTCTGGATTCTAGGTTTATCAAAGCAGAGAGCAATCTGCTGTATCTTATTATGGGCACGTTGGGTTTGGCCAACACGGGAGCAGGGTTTGTGGAATATGCTACCATGGAATTTAAACACTGGCCTAGCCCAGTGCTGGTGCATCTTTAGCCCGAGCTAAATGCAGTGCAGCACACACAGCTTGCTGGTTTAAGTTCTTTAAAGGGTTGCCGTGATGACAAACGACGCCTAAACAACTGCGAGGGCCCTGTGATTTCAGCAATGTACAAAACACAAGATGGAACCGTGCGTGTCGTGATGTTTCACACAAATAACAGCTGGAACAGTACAGAACAGTACAGCTCTCTCTGTATCTACCCCAGGCTTTCTGACAGATACTGTATGGATAGATAAGACTACTCAACCTTTGCCACACTCACTGAGCTGAACACAGGCTGACAATCCTATCCTATCCTACTACTATAATTGGCTAGAGTGTGTGTGTATATGTTCGTTAATAGCACGTGCACCATTCCTCCAGTCGCCTCCCAAACGTGCCAGAAACATTGTTCAGGGTCCCAGCACACATAGGGGGCTTTTCATTTCATTTATAGTTTTATTTTAATTCTTTATTTGCAGTACCAAACTTAAGTAGTTAGGAGACATGAATGGAACCAGTACCATCAACACCGTAGCAGTTGTTAATGACATCATAACCCCAACCTGGTAATGACATCATAAAGACCTGATGTCAGATGAGGACGTCTCTCAAGTGGAGAACAAGCCTCATTCCTTTCCGAAGAGGAACCATTTGAATGAGAGAGAATGAGTGAGTTGGCTTCTACCGTCCTTAGCCTGTGTTCGCTCATAGCCAATTGCTCTTGTAATATTTAATAATGCTTCAAAGCTCAAGTTGTATTTGTACTGTTAAGACTAGCTGTAAAGCACTTTGTTGAATAGACACCTTTTCATGATATGTTGGGTCCTTAAATTCAATACATTCATTTAAAACATTGGGAGATTTCTGTTCCTTTCCTATTACGGCTACCATACAAGATTGTGCTGTTGTGCTTTGAGTGTGTAATGCATGCCAGGGGGATGATATGTCTTTGCCTACTGTAACAAGTGTTTGTTTTGGGTGTATTGTGATATGTGTACACAAGTTATCTGAACAAAAGCTTGAAAAGGGAAAAGGGTGTTACGTAACTCACAGAGGTACGGCTAAATGGGTGAGGTTGGGCCATTTCTGCAAAATGGGATTTTCAGAATTCTCTTTAATTCCGGACAACCTGCTTATGTTCGAGAGGGGAAATGTTGCCAGCAGCCTTATTGATCTGCTTCTGCGCTACAGGATTGAAGATTCCTTTAAGCCAGCAATAGTCTAATGACTTCCTCGCCCGTCCACCTCCCCAACCCCAAAACCCATTTCAGATCTTCCCCCGCTCAACTTTTTCCCTTCCCTCCCTTTCAACGTTATCAAATTAAAAGCTTTTCTATAGATGCTCGGTCTTGGCCAGCAGGCGTGAGGTACAGACATGGCAGCTAGCCGGGGGTGGTGTGTGTGCGTGCGTGCACTTATGTGTGTATTCATGTACGCGTCTAATCAAATAGGCTTATTGCCGGCTGAGCTGGTGAACCTGGAAAAGGGTTAAAGCGGGCCAGCAGACAGCAGCAGTACGTGCAGGAGTATGAGCTTAACTCACACCGGGGGTGGAGGAGGGGAGGTAAGGGGAGAGCTGCAATGTCCCTGATAGGCAGATGAATATGATATGAGGGGTCAAGGGGTATAATGCAGAACTTTCAGGGAGTGGTTAGAGAAGGGACGGGTGAGTGGTCTGTGGTGTCTGCGGTTGTGAGAAGATAGCAATTCATTCTTTGTTCTCAAACAGCCTGTTGGGCTCTGATTGTACACCACAGATGAGTTAAGGTCTCATGTCAAGATTTTTGTCTTTGGGCTGAGATTTTTTCTCTCAGGCAAGAATATTCAACAGAGGAAACAAAAGAAATAGTCACACAAAAACCAACAGGATTCCTCAAATACTCGCAATTCCCACCTAACAGGCGGAGGCACAGGAGGGGGCGAGGGGTGGGGGTGAGAGGAACACACACAGGAGATGGGCTAAATGAGAGGAGGTAATGTGAAAAGGAGAGGAAGAGTTAGGCTAATGAGCATGAGAGTTGAAGCAAGTGGTGAAGAGGCTGAGTGGGTATGCTCTGCCAGAGGGTTGATTAAGATAAGAAGTGTGAGCCACCTGTGAAGAAATAATTCAACTAAACAAATAATTCAGATCCATTGTGTTCCATCATGTCATTCTGCTTCATCTCTTGTGTTTGTGTTAGAAATGCTTCCATTTGGTCCTTGAGATGAATTTACTCAGTGAATAAGATTAAATGAGTAACATATGTGATAGCAAAGGACTGCTTCTCAACATGTTGTCATTGAGCTTTATCGTTCTTTTGTCTAAGTTGTTTCGTATTTTTCAGAAAATGAAGGAGTAAGAAGTACAGTCGGGTGCAAGATGACACATATTTACATTTCCCAGCATCTTACATCCAAATCTCTGATACTTTCACCCTTATAATTTTAGGAATGTCATCTTGAACCAATGAACTCGATGCTTACTATACTTAATTCAGATTCAGACAGCAGAAAGCACACCTGATCAGGCCTGAATAAGTCATTAGCATTTGCCTTCAGCGTCATTAGGGCCCGCTACCTTGACAATAGGCTTCCAGGGAGCGATAAGCCGGGAGGACGTTATCAGCCGCATTGACTAACAAGAGGCTACAGAGCTGCACTCCATTGTCGCGCTGTTTGTGTAGCTCGGCACGATAACGGTCACCTCCCCGATTCACAGCCTGCGCCAGTCCCGTCGTTTGGATGGCGGTCTAATGGCTTTCTCCTTAGCTCCCCCTCAGCTCATCCTCTGACACATCCACAACACTAATCCTCCACCAGCGCAACCCCACGTTGTCTGCATTCCACTCGTTGTTCCACCAGATAAGTGTGTGTGTGTGTGTGTGTGTGTCAGTGTGTCTCTGTTGGCTTGTCTCCGTGGATCCTCCGTCCTTCTCTTTAGATAAGAACCAACACTAATCTTCCCTTTGCTTCTCTTACGTTGGGGCCTTGCAGAACAGTCACACATGCAAGGACAAAGATGTAGGCAACCATAGTAGATGCTTTACTACACACATACACAAAGGTGATGGTGGCAGAGACGGAAGTAGGCCAGTATGTGTAGTTGAGAAAGTTGTACATGAATACATATTAAAAAATGCTTCACAGTGGATCTCAAGCTTCCAAGTTGCACATGAAATCACTTTGAGCTATATTTGTTAATGCACCGTTGCTCTGCCTTGATTGTCAGCACCCACACAGGGTCAAGGCTGCGTGGATGTACAGATGATATTTAAAACTGTGTGAGTGTTTAAATCCTATGTAAATCATCTTTTATCCTTTTGAATCAGAAATGCGTATCAATGCGTCTGCACACGTCTACGAGTCATCATGATTGGGTTTTTGTCATCACCTTACTAGATTGGCTTCGGAGTTGTCCTAATTAGTTGCAGAGATGGAAAGAGCTCTTCGTATTTTGGCAGAAATAAGACAAGGTCATATCTCCCCTCTCCGGTCTAAAGATCCGTATCAGATCATACAAACCTTCTCACTCCTGAACAGTCCACCGGTGACAAAAAGATGTTTGCGCACCAGAACAGGAGCGGCAGACAGTCGCACCGCCTGCTGGCACGGTCTTTAAAGCGTTAGGTCGGTCACATGATTTGCAGTGAAAGGCGGGGTCAGGGGTCACGGTGACGGATGTGGTCTTAAGATTACAGGCTCGGGGGCGGAGGGGAAGGTCAGCGAGTCAGAGTCACCTTTCATGTGAGCGGAGACGGAACACAAATCAAACACTTAACTTTTTTGCTTTTAAGTGGTGGGGAGTAAACAAGTATGTTGTGTTTATTATCCAGTTACCAGTTAAACACATGGCAACAGCGTGTTTGGAGAATGTTGCTAGAGATCCTCCTCTGCTCATCTGGAGTCCCTGTTAGACACGAATCCCCCCTTCATCACAGCACTTGGACTGTTTTCACACCAGGTTTTTTTTGTTTTTTTGTTTGGAGTTTGAACATGAACAACTCGGGCTTGTTATTCTCTGTGCATACATCAGCACATTTTATCTCCTCTGTTTCCTCGTTAATTATGCAAGAATGCCACCAGAGACGGCGTCACATCACGCACACATTTCTCCCGGAAGAGTAGGGATTGTCTTCGGAACTCGCTCGCAAATCCACAGACCACATTAAGGGAAGGACACAACAACAACAATGTATACAAATGGAAGAAATCTTTACAGTTTATAATGTGTTGTACTGTATTTAAGCTAAACATTCACAACTGAAACCATGTTCTCTTCTCCACTTAGATTTCAACTGGGATGTCAAATGAATTGCAAATGTCCTGTCGCTCTATTATAAAACACTAAACTAAAATAGCTCCCTGAAGGTCAAATTCAATATGTGAAAGAGTCCCATTAGCTCTACAGCACACACTTATGTTTACAGCTTCATCACATATAATTCTTCCTCTCCAAGTGGCAAATCATCCATCACATCAGTTAGCGGTGGAGCTGCATTAGTCCCAATGTGGCTGACCCAAACATCAGGAACCATTCATTTTTAATGCTATGGGACTTTATTGTAACGTATGAATCTGCTGCTGTTAGAGGTTAAACTGTCAAATGATAAGGCTGCAGTTTCGGGCTGACTTTTGCTTTCGTCAATGTGTTGTCATGTGGGCACAACATACTCTGGTTGCAGTATTTTCAGCCGGTTTCTAAATCCCTTGTTGTTAGCGATATTGTAAGGGCGTAAACAGTCGTAGCCTTTGTAAACGAGTCACGCATGTCACACAAAGTCGACATCTGCCGGAGAAGAGACATATTCCATTAAGATTACGATTTATTATTATGAATCTATATCAGAATCGTCAGAATTCGTCAATTAGTCACTTTTCAGCTCTTGCAAAGTTACGAAATGCCCAATGACGTGATGTTATGGCCGTACTGTCACGGTGCTAAAGTGCTGTCGCAGTCCTATTCATTGAGCGTCTCTCCAGTTTAATGTATATGTGTTATTCAGAGAGGCGAGGCTGTGCTGCAGGGAGGCTGTCTTGCATAAAGGCCAGGCTGCTGTACATCCATGTAGACTATCAAGTGAATGTTCACAGACTTAAGAAGTAAACGCCACAGTGCTGCATCTATTCAGCCGGAGTCAAACACACGGCTCGACCCTTTCTGATTCAGACAACGCCCACCCACATCCACACATACACTTTCTATCTATATATCTTACCGTCTATATGAACGCTGCATTAATAAAATAAAGAAGGACCAATTGAAATGGGCTCGATCGCTCAAGTGTGTCACATTACTCTTCTTGGCACAATGTACACAAAGCCCGTTTTGTATTGTAAGAATACCTCTTACAGTCATTATGGCTGATTTGGGGAGGCCTGCGGCTGAATGGGGGCTCGGTAACGGAGCGGTGGGAGAGCCGACATTCCCCCGCTCCCTCCAACCTGACTTGGATCGGACTGTTTAAACACGTAAGGTGACCAGGAGAGCCATTTGTTGTCCAAGTGTGTGTGCATGAGTGTGTGTCTCCGGGGCTGTGGGAAGACGACGAAGGGGCATGACTGGAATATATTGCAGACTCGGAGGTGTCATTAAGCGAGCGGTGGAAGGACTGTGTGGGCTGCCGGTGGGTTTTCTTTGCTCCATCCCTAAAACAGAAGTCTCCCTAAGAGCTCTGTTCTTCTTTGTTCAATCACCATATTTAAAACAAACACGTTTTATAAAAGAATAACTTGAAAGTGAGTAAATGAATTGCTAAACGCCGTGCCACAGTGCTCTGTATTTCACTGCATTACCTCACCGCCCGCCCGCCAGCCAGCCGTGCCTTCATTCCTTCCATTTCTGCCCACTTTTTAGTTTCTACTTTGAGTCGAGACTTAAGCAGCCATTGAAATGACCAAAACCTTGGAATTTGACTTTGTTTTGGGCAAGCGTCCAGACAGACAGACTGCACCACCTTGGAAAAAACAAACCAGATTTCTCTATTCTTGCCATTAGGGGCCCCTTTCAGTTTTTTCCAGTGAGAAAATCTTGACAGGGAGTCAGCTGGGGCGGCAATTGAAAGCATTGAAGCTGATTCAGAATCATAAGAGCATAACCAGTGGTGGGCAGACATGTCAAAAGGTTCCGCTTAGAATGCAGGTCAGTATGAGAAAGACGACCTCAGGGGCTGACGAAGGATAAGGAAGCAAGGGGAGGGGGTATACAGACGCTCACACAATATGGGGGGTTGGGGATTTGTGCGGTAGGGGCACAGGCTGGTCCCCCGATGGGCGTCTTTCAGCGTGGCCCCGACCGGGTGGGAAAAGATACGTGACGGGTGTGAAACGGCCCACGCTCCCTCTCTCCTTCTGACCCAGACCTCTGCTATGCCAACACTTGTCACATTGTCCTTCAGATTACAAGAGCCCGCAACTCTTTAATGGCTAGGCTCAACGTAGAAACGCTCTAGCATAACCGGCGGCATCATTGATTCCGTCCCGTTAATCAGTATTCATCTGATTAGATCATTTACCCGAGCTGTGCTTTTCTCTTGATAATCCCGTGTGTAAGACGACGGCGACATAGATTTTATTAGCAGGGAGAGAGAACAGATGGGAAGCACTGGCAGAGAAATGTCACACCAAATGCAAATATAGAACCTTGTTGTTTGTGTGTGTGTGTGTTGTGGGCTGTTCTGACTGTTCTAGCTCTTCCCCTCTGTTTTGAAGATAAACAGCCTTTTCAGATTGATGAGGAAAATAAGGGAACTTATTTGCAAGTAAAGAGAGCCACAACACGAAGACACATATAGCGGAGAATCTTCAATTATATCACATGAGAAAATGTTGCTTCACCACACACGCCGCATCGCATGTCACAACACTACTTCAATCTGTTAGCCTTAAGGCCGGAGCTGTACCGATCACGCCGGAGCTGACGCCGTTGTGAGCATTTCGCAGTTTGCCGTTGGTGTGTCCAGCAGGTACCCTCTCAAAACTGATCATTGGAATCGTCCAAGATGAAGATGTTTGGTGTTGGTGTGATGGTGGTGTGTACTTAGGTGCTGCAAAGGAGCGATGGCAGCTAAGCGAGTCTTGTTGGAGTTATCGGGGTGAAATGACGCAGCTGAACTTGCTGATGTTTCTTTGTCACTTATCCTGTTCTGTCACAGTGTATGAGTATGGGCCCGTGGCATGATTTCCAATTCAAACCCGTTTCCCCATATCACGTGTGAACAAAACTGTGATTCGTTCTGCCTCCAGCTTTTGTTTTGTTTCCGCACCGATGTTTTGGCTCTCACCTTTCAGTAACCTGTTGAAAATGCCTGGAAGGAGGCCTGGAAGGAAGGCCTGTGACGTCAACCGCAATCAGGTACTGAACAGATAATGACAGGGTAAACCAAGCAAAAGCCTCGGAAGAATCTGCTCCCGCCCACTAATACCGCTCCTATTTATGAGAGGTGAAAGGACCACATGGAGACACTTCTGAGATTAATGGTGTTTTTTGTATCATGAAAGTAAAGCAGCAGAGGGAGGGAGGGAGGGAGGATTCTCTCTTTGACAAACGTTTGCCACGTTGCTCCAGCTGACTCATCCCCTCTGTCTGCCTGTTGTCATCCCTGCTGTTGTTGAGGTAGAACAAGAATACACCAATGCTGCTTTCCCTTCTGACTGTCTCTGACATTTCAAAGCTTCCTGAAAGGTTGAAGCGGCTGAGGTGTGTTTTGCTTTTCCTCGATTCTGTTGAGAGAAAGTAGTCACCGAGGTTTCCTTCAACCTGGGCGCCCCCGGATGGCCAGTTGCCATGATATTGGCTCGGATTAGCCCACACTTTGACCGGCAGCGAACGGTACGTGTCAAATCTGCATTTCTCACAGCTCCTTCTCCTCCTGTCCTTCATCCACAGATCCAGAATGCTGAGAAGACGATGGATCCTCCAGGTCATCTGAGACATTTACTTGCCTTTGCTGCTGTCACACCCCGACGGCCATCTCGTCCCTCTGGGGCACCATCTGCCTCCCCGCGCGCCTTCCGCTGCCCCTGCCCGAATCCTTCACCCCTCCCCTGCCCTCAGTAGCGGCCCATCTCATAGGGGAGGTAAGGCGAGCCAGCCCCCGTAAATATGCCTGGATGGAGGTCTCAGTGGCGTCTCGTCCTGCTGAACTCCCTGACCTGTGGCCTGGAGATCTGCGTGGCAGCTGGGATCACATACGTGCCCCCGCTGCTGCTGGAGGCTGGGGTGGAGGAGCGCTACATGACCATGGTGCTAGGTGAGGAAGATCTGGTTACCGGTACAATGGTATATTCTGTCTATTCGGTGTAGCCTCTCGTCATATTCTCCTATCTGACAATGAAGCTCGAAAAACAAAAGTAGGACCTGCTCTCATTCACTTTCTCAAGGGTGGACAGGGGGAATATGTGGCATTCAACTGTCTCTCCTGGCTCCTTCACTGGCTTGTGGGATTGTTTCTTGTAAATGCTGTGACTCCTTAGTCCCATTTAACTGCTGTAGCTTTTTTATCGTCAGTGTAGCCCTGGTGAAACACCGTCACACCATTACCACACATTAAAGCCATGCCACAAAAAATATAATTAATATGTCATCTTTGTAAAGAGCACAACTGGCAATAAGGTTGTGCTATAAAACAAACTAGGCTGAACACTTTAAGAAATATATCTTTGCAAATTAGTTTAGCAAATTGCAGTAAAATGCAGCAAAAAGTGTGTGTGTGTGTGTGTGTGTGTGTGTGTGTGTGTTCGTAGGAAGTGTGACTGTGCCTCAGGAAGCCCATCTTCTTTCCATTCTGGTCATAAAGACATAATTGAGGCGGTAACACAAATCAGAGGCCAAATCACCTGTTGTGTTGTTATGGTGGTAATCAGGTGCTAATTGGAAGGCAGCAGGAGAGCAAAGTGCCGGAGGACGAGACACAATCTCTCCCACAGGCTGACAGTGCAGCTTGTTGCAACTTTAGATCACACGACATAAAACAAGAACTGGGTAGGATTTCACTTAATGTATCTAAAAGCTGAATAAAGCTTTATATTTTCCTTACACGCATAAAATCACCCTGATGTTTTTACTAAAATGGTATTTGGTAGGTTTGGGTGTTGCGATCGTGTTCACTTGGCCCAGGCAGCTGCCAGACGCTCCTATCAAAGTTAAATTTGACTCATGTAGACTCAACTCTCACCATGTCCTCAAAGGGAGTGTTCCTGATTAGATTTTCATTATGTTATCGCCTTTATCAAAGTATGTTCCTAGATTAGAACGTTGCCGCAAACACTTGCAACCCTTCAATATTCTGGCGACACAAAGCCAAAACTGCTTGAAACTGTAAACACTGTAAACGTCTTGGGTGTCGTTGGAACAAAACTAGAAACATTCCTAGAAAAAAGGTTCCGGAGCCAGCAAGACTCTAGAATGTTCCGTCAGATGTAATAGTAGACACAGGGTCGCCCATTAGTGCCACTGAAAGCCACAGGGGAAAGACAAGTTGGCCAATAGCATAACCCTGCATCTTCCCATTAAAAAGGTATTTTTAACTGCAAAACAGGTTTTACGTATCCATCATTTAGGCAGAATGTGTGACACCCTTCCTCTGCCACGTCATTTAGGAAAATGTTGTTAACAGCGAGGCGTCAGACGATTTTAACACCGCCGCTCGACGCCGAACTTACACATTTCAAAGCTGCTCTGCGGTGTGTTTCAGACTTAACTCATTTACTCCACAATGTAGTTTCTGCTTTATGAAATGGATCTGTGGATTAGATGAATATAAATAGAATTAATCACTATTACACTGAATTCATGTAACTGCAGACGTTCATTACTAGAACGTCTCTCAAAATGTCTCAAATCTAGGAGCTTAATTGTTCTAACATTGTAACACAACATTTCTCTTTTCATCATAACATTCTATAGCTGTGAAGATCAAGATATTCAATTTTTGTTAAGGTTACATTTGACAGTTTTTAATCAAACTCCTCTCAAGGAACGGACTCACCGGCCGGATCAAACGGCTACAATCCTCCTGCATCATCATTCAGTCATTTAGCATAGTCTGTAGCACCGTCACTCCACTTTGGCCCCGGGCTCACATTTCCATACCATTTTTTTTTTTTGCACGTAACGCAATAAATATGTCGGAAATAAAATCCTTCGCAGCATCGATTGCAGCACTATACTCTGGAATTCAGGGGAGAACCCTGAAACGCTGCCTTGTTTTCATTCCCATGCAGTGCGCTGTCTCCAATAGCAGATGCAGACACCACAAACACGGTGGAGAATGTGCAGCTGATGACCACACAAGTCTGGCTCGGTCATAATTCATTCAGCCGAGCATCTGGTTCTGGACAAATTGTGTGTGTTTGGCATTGGGTGTCCTCGACCTTTCAATCTAGGAACATTAAGAGAGACAGACTTTTCTCTTGAAAAACGCCTGTTTAGCACACAAATCAGTGGCATGTGTGTGTGTATTAATACAGTTAGCACCATCCAGATGGTATGTAAAGACTGTAACTAGATTTACATGCATGCCATGTGAACTGTTGCATTGTCCTGCCAGCCCATACAGCATTCACACGGTTTTCAGTAAAGGAATCTATTGTCTTGTGTCTGTGCAGGTGAGAGGCGCCGCTAAACCAAAACTCTCCAAGCAAAATGGCTGAAGCATACAGATGAAAGAATATGTAAACCTGTGCTTTTCCATTCCATTTCCCTAATAGCTACTCGTGATATGATGAAGAATGCTTTCATTGTGGCGTTCCTCCCAAAAAACAACCCCGTCCTGCACTGTGAACCAATCTGGAAATGGGCACCCACGTAATTCTCATCTCTCCGTATTCTAATGGAGGGTGTTACTTGAATGAGGATAGATATTGTGTCTTGGGAGGCTTAAAGCTAATTTCCCTCATGCCCCAGTGTCGGGTTCTCAGATAGCCGCTTTCTATTTTATCTAATAGACATTTGTTGCCCCCTCCCCGCCCCCTCCTCCAGCCAGTGGTGTCCATTACTCATCTTGTTTAGAGTGTATTAAAGGAAGAAAGCGTTTGGTGGAATGGGGGGCGTGTCTCGCCGTATATTTAGTATCGGCATTGTACTTGTGTGTGTGATGTATCGTTTACTGGAGAAGCGGCTATGGAGCGACTGTGTGTGTGTGACACGGCAGCCGTCGTACAGCTGTAGTATATCTGGTGTGTGTGTGTCGTCTTTACCGTCGGTTCTCTCTACTTGTATGTTTCTCTAATTTCTCTGTTCGCCCGTCTTTGCACGTCTTTGCGCATAGTGTGGGTTTTACGATCCCCCAATGTGGCACATGGCTTTATATCTTGATCCACTTGAAGTAAATGAAGGGTTAATGACCTTATTTGCGTTTCAAGTCTCTCATCCTATGTTTTTTAGCATTTTCTTTGCAAAATGGGTTAGGGTTAAAATTTCATTTTCTCCGCCGACTGCAGAGAAACTGACCTTGATCTAGTTTGTGTCAAACAATGCCGGGCAAGTGTCCAAGTTAACCATCCATTCCTGAAATGGTTGAAAAGGCATTTTGTTAGCCTGTGGTCTAATTAGCCTGACTGAAATGTGTGGAGACAGAACAGTGGGTGGGTTTACCTACAGGCAGCCGACCATCTGTAGGAGCCATCACCAGCAGTCTGTGGCAGAGGGACACACACACACACACACACACACACACACACACACACACACACACACACACACAGTATCTCCCCCCCCTATTTCTTTCAGTTCTCTGTGTTGTATTTATTCGAGTACAAAATGTTTTGGCCTTTAAATGTCTTGCTGTCTGTTCTGTTCTGCATCTTCTCCGTCGCCCTCATGACTCCTTGGCTCTGTCCCCAGGTATCGGCCCGGTGTTCGGCTTCCTGTTCACCCCTCTGATCGGCTCAGCCAGCGACCACTGCAGCAGCAGCTACGGCCGGCGGCGGCCTTTTATCTGGCTGCTTTCTCTGGGAGTCCTGCTGGCGCTCTTCATCATTCCCCACGCTGATGTGCTGGCTGCGCGCCTGGCCTGGCCCTTGGGTGGGCGCACCTTCCAGGTTGAGAACATTCATATCTAACAAGAATATCAAGTGCAGTGTGTTGCTTAGAATATTAGGTTCTGCTATCATTACTTCTTATTATCTAATCCAGTCTGTATAATATGCTTTGGTAAACTCTTCCGTTTTGAAGGAGCTGAACTCTGGTGTTGTTGTTGGTTACAGGTGGGCTTCCTTATCCTCGGCGTTGGGCTACTAGACTTTTGTGGCCAAGTGTGCTTCACGCCTCTGGAAGCGCTTTTGTCGGATCTGTATCGGGACGAGGAGGACTGCAGCCAAGCCTTCGCCATGTTCTCCTTCATGGTCAGCCTGGGAGGCTGCATTGGTTACCTGCTTCCTGCCCTGGACTGGAGCCGCGGCCTGCTCTCCGTTTACCTCGGAGGTCAGGCCGAGTGCCTATTCTCCCTCCTGATCCTCATCTTCATCTCCAGTGTGCTCATCACTATGAAGGTGTCCGAGGAGCCGTCGTGCGCCAGCAGCGGCGTAATCGGATCGGGAGCTCTGTTGGAGTCGGGAGCCGGCGCGAAGGAGGCCGGGCAGTGCGGCGTGCCGCGCTCCTGCTGCTACCTGCTGAAGTGCAAGCTGAGGCTGCTGAAGTCTGGGCGCCTGCTGTGTTTGCTGAGAACGTGTGGATCCATGACCCCGGCCATCTACAGGAGCTACTGCTACGTCCCCAGGGTGATGAGGCAGCTGTGCTTGGCTCAGCTCTGCAGCTGGATGGCTGTCATGTCGTTCATGCTCTTCTACACAGACTTTGTGGGTGAGGGCCTGTATGAGGGCGTGCCCAGCGCAACAATGGGAAGTGTGTCCAAGCAAAGATATGATGAAGGTCAGCTGGTTTCCCATTTATTCACTGTATTGAAGAATTTCATGCTTAATGAATTTAGTTTCATTTCTCAGCTGCTGTTTTAAGGAAAGTAATTCCAATTCCATCAAAAAATAGTTTGTTGCCTAATCGCACATTATACAAGAAATGTCCTCCGTGGTACAAGCGAGGCTGTCTGTCCCGCTGCGGTGCCGTCATGTCTTTACCTCCGCCGCCTGCTCACAGTCTTGGCTCCGGGTCCGTCCCCGCTCTGCCGTCTGCTCAGGCACAGCTGGTACTCGCATTCCTTTGGCACAGGTGTGAGACAGAGACGGAGCGTGTGCCTCCTGCATACCTTCCACGCCTCGCTGTGGCAACTAATCCCGCTACAGGAGTATTTGTGATTTCCATTCAAATATAGCCTCAAGTGAGTAAGCTTTGGTTGAGCCAGATGCTCTGAGGCACATCTGTTGCGCCACTGGCAAAGTAGGCTGAGGTCGGGGGATTGAGCTTTCTTTGCTGTACACAATGTGATAGAGCAGTGAGACGGGTATTTGATTCAAAGTAATCAGAAGGGAGGCAGCCGTCTCTCACACACACATCCAGTCTTGGTGCCTAATTCCAGTTTTCCCTCTTATATTCTCTCTTTATCCCTCTTTCTTCCTCTCCCTGTCCCCTGACCTTTTTTCCTCCACCTTTTGTCCTCATCGTCTCCTCCCCCCTCGTCTCTGAATCTCTGTCCCTTCTTTGTTACTCTTTCCTTCTCCTCGTGTCTCCTCTCTCCCCTCATGCCGGACCACAAGGAATGTTGCACTCGCAGAGAATCAAAGTCGGGGGGGAATCGGCTCACAAAGAACACGTTCATTCAAGTCAGACAGACCCAACGCTCCAAAACTCCTCAAGTCTGTCTGAGGTGTGTTTGTTTAATCTAACCCTTCTGCAGATGTTCTCACACCACATTATTCAGTCTGCAGATGATGGGGATGATAACCTACTTTACCTTCCTTTTTGTATCCTCTCCCATTTTGCGATCCACATCTGCCACTTTCCCAGCGTGTTTGTTGTCGGGTTGTGTAGCGTTGTCCCCACTCTCAGTCCTCATTAGCTTTGGTCGTGTTTGTAAAGTGGGCTGAGTACCTTTTTGCTTCACAGCGGCAACGTGATCCACACGCTCCATACTGTGCGGCTGAACTTTTGACCCAGACACGCGCGCGCACACACACAAACACACACAAACACCAAGAGCGAGCTGGGATGGGCTTGAGGGGGGGACTACTCCCAAAGCAGACTACATATTTCTTTCGGGGGAAACATAAATACATTACATAAATAACGTGTAGCGACTTGACTACAATTCCCTTGGCAGCGGGCCAATCCTGGAAACAGTTGTCGGGTTTTGTCCGTTCTGTCAGAATAGGTAAAACACTTCTTTTACATATTCCCCCCTCCAGGCAAAAAAAGGGAAATAGGCAAAGCGTTTGATGGCGAACTCAAACAAATGTGAACGTCTCCCCAACCAGGACCTGTTCTTGTGTTCTGGGGGAGCATTGAGCAAGCGTACGGGATTCAACCTCACCACAGAGGTATTGATGCTGCGCCAAACCACTTTTAGCTTTAGCTGCGGTTGATCGTGCCGCCCATCTTCCAATAGATAGTAACCGGAGAAGAGGTCGATTAGAGTTCACGCAGAATTTGAGGAATTTGGGGACGAAGCTCCGCTGTTAAGTCTTGAGCAAAAGGTTGTAGTAAATGATATTCACGTCTCTTTCAGGCATCCGTATGGGCAGCCTGGGTCTGTTCCTGCAATGTGCTACCTCAACCTTCTTCTCCCTGATCATGAGTCGCTTGGTTCGCCACTTCGGCTCCCGTTGGGTCTACCTGAGCAGCATGGTGAGCTTCACGGTGTCCGCTCTGGTCATCTGCATGTCCAAGAGCGTGGTCCTGGTCACCCTGATGGCGTCTCTCACCGGCTTTGCGTACGCCACGCTGCAGACGCTGCCCTACACACTCACGTGCCACTATCACAAGGAGAAAGATGTAAGTAGGGCAATACATAGGACACGTGGAATAGGTATGTTGGGTTAGATTTGTGATTCGTTTATGTTTTATATCTCGTTTCAGGTCTATATGCCAAAAAAGAAAACCAAAAGCGTGCATAAAAACGGGATCGCAACCAAGCGGGACTCGGTGCTTTTGACTCCGGTGGACGAGGAGGGCGGACTCAACCACAATATGGGGGCAGCCTACGGGAACGCCTTCTTCAGCCAAGACGATTTGGAATACTACCCCGGCCCGCACGGGCAGAACGGCTCGTCTCACGGCCCCGGCAGCACCGAGCAGGAAGACTTGGATTCGGGGTACGAGAAACGCGGCGTGGGCTTGGACTTTGCCATCTTAGACAGCACCTTCCTCCTCTCTCAGGTTTTCCCCACCCTCTTCATGGGCATGATCGTTCAGTTCGCACAGTCGGTGACCGCCTACATCGCCTGCTCCGCCATCTTCGGCGCCGTCGCCATCTACTTAGCCAATCAAATCGTGTTCGACCAGAAGGACCTCAAAAGCTGAGAAGCAGAAGAGAAGGAAGAAGAAGAAGGAGACGAAGAAGACGTGGGAGGGGTGGAATCACGAATAGAAACTCGATCTTTGTGGTTCCATGGGCGGAACTCAACAATGCACTATTGTCCCCATAATGCCTTGCTCTAGTGTGGTTGTTTTTTTTTCTCCAAAGTCGTGCGATGAGGAAGTGTTTGTGTGCGTGTGCGTGTGCGTGTGTGTGTGTGTGTGTGTGTGTGTGTGTGTGTGTGTGTGGCAGTGTGTGTATGAGAGGTCAGGATATGAGAGAAAGTGGAAAACCATGGGAAACATGTCACCCCAGACACGTCAGACACGTCCCCCTGCCAGCTGGATGCTGTTTGCCTTGTCACAGCAGGGGGGCGTCAGACTGTGCTCATCATCCGCGGGGCTCATTGTTACCCAAAGCTATTGAATTCTGTCAAGATCCGACCCTTTTTCTTTTTGAGCTACGTTTTCAAAAACAATGAATCGTCCTTTTACTCAGGTACAAGCAAACAGATTTTACTGTATGACTCATCTCATCCCAGCACACACAGACTCACCTTTGTACAGGTCTCTACACACTCCTTCATGTTGTTATTATGTATGTATGTATAAGTATGGATAGATAATCGGTTCCTGCACCTACCAGCTGGGAAAGTGGGGGGGCTTTTCTCTCTTATTGTGTATTGTAGCAAGGCTGCAGAAGTCCAACAGCAGAACGTATAGCATTATAGAAAAGGGAAGCGACATAAATGCGTGTGTTTCTGGTTACTGTTACAATACAGGAGTTTCGGGTCAAAATACAAGGAAAGGAATGTTTAAATCAAAGGAATAAGCATACAAAAGAGGACCCCTAAACTATTTTCTCAACCTAGAATGGAATAAAAACCCTCACTAGTTAATCTAAAACTTAATCAGTGTGAAATCAGCAGAAACAGCAGCCCTTCTTATTTAAGGCAATCATTTCTTATCTGTATTTCATCACTAGACCTGGCTCGGTCTTCTGGTGAATAAGGAGTGCACACATCCTAATCAGCATAAAGAAGGAGAGGGACAAACATGAGGAGCGGTCGTGACGATAGATGACGTTTCTCACAAAATTATGTCACAAACCGGAAAAATTTGAAGTGGGACTATTTCAATTCTTCATCCAAAATTAACACCACCCTTAATAACTCATGTTTACCCTCATCACAGCCCCGTGTGTGTGTTTCTGTATAGGTGAGACTATGACCCTTGGACATGCACCTGTGGGGGCTCTCAGAATGAAGCTGTTTGCGTTACTCTATTCCCCAATGACAAACTAGTACATTTAGCATCTAGCTGAATGTAAACAAAAAGCATATAAGATGAGACCTGAGAGATCCCTCTTTAAAGCATCCATTCCTGAATTTAAAAAACAGCAGTAAATGCAACACTTGCATCGGATGGGCTGAAGGCCAAGCCTAACTTTGTGTGTGTGTGTGTGTGTGTGTGTGTGTGTGCGTGTGTGCGCGTGTGCGTGTGTGTGTATGAGTTTATTTTAATAGTGAGGCTAAGGAAGAGTAATGCGAGTGTGAAGTTTTTACACACTTTTGACAATGAACCATCTTGACTTTACCCCAATTTAATGCTGTATCATAAAATGTCCGGGGGGCCTCGGGCGAGGCTTTTGAAGTGATGGAGGTGCTGTAAAAAACACACACACAGCAGCACCGGTCCAACTTCCTTCAGCTGAGCATTTTGTGTCTGTGGCTGTGCGTGACTCTCACTCCAGGGGTGATGGATTCGGTTAAGTGGATCCACAGTAAACAGCAGCGGAGGATTTGCGACTGCGTCTTTGTGACGCCACATGCACAAGGAAATATTGTCTGGCAGTAGCAGAAGTGTCAGGAAAAAAAAAAGGTTGTTTTTCCAAGTGCCTCTACACTCTCAACATTTTCGTACATGCGTATTTATTTATTTTTTTGGCTTTCGGTTAAGAAAAGGCGCAATTTAAACTTTGGGCATCTTTCATAGGTGCAAGGGTGAAGGCTGTTTCTGTGAAAAATGTAAGTTATTTGTATAGATGTGGTGTAGAAACATCCTTAAAAGCTATAATTTATTTTTAATATGACCCACTTTCTCCCGTAGCTTTGGTAAGGTCACAGTTTTATCGCCGACGCCTGCTGTCAGCACGGATCACATCAGTTTGCAAATGAGAATTTTGTTTCCGGAAGTTTCCCTGCTTTGGTTATCCATCCGCTGAAACTTCCCTCCTGTGATCTCGGATAGCTTGGTTAGATAACATATTGTAATAGTTGCAGCTGGTGCAAATACAGCCAGAACCTCATGTCATCAATACTGGGTCTTATATAACCACTTCTTTTTTTTTTTTTTAAATCAGAGTTATATTGTATTGTTCAGATTTTACAGGTTAACGTTTAAGGTAGTTTTTAGTAAATGGGTGGTGATGTTTGCAGGCCCGGACTATTGACCAAATGTTCTGTTTGTTTTGTGACAGCAAAGTGCCAATGGTCAAAATGTGTCAAGGCCAGAAATTGTTTTTGTTCTGAGCAGGAATTTGTTTTCATTGCCAGAGGACTTCAGTTTCTCCTGCTGTGTGTTGTTGTTATTAATACATTCAGGCATAACACAACTTCATTTTTTGTTTGTTCATCCTTAAGATTTTGTATAAATATGCAGTTACCAAATAGATTTTCTACAAAATAAAAAGATCTACATTGTGAATGAGATGTAGTCCCTGAGTACATTTATGCAACACTTGAGTGACAGGCCGGGCGGCGATGGAATCAAGCAGGAAACTATTATTACTAGTATAATTATTTAATGTTTACATTATATAATCTAAAGTGCAATGATGCTCTTCATTGGAGTGTGTGTGCTTCAACCTTCAAAGTCCCTTAAACCGCGCAGCGTGGTCTGCAACTGCAAGTGTTTAAAAACGTGTAAATGGCGCCCTCTTTTGGTAATCAAAGAGAACTGCAGTGGAGGTCGAGCCGGCAATTCTTGGCTGACGCATGTGGGCGCGCTGCTGCTGCTGCTCGTGTTATCGGTTACATGGAAACGAGCACAGGCTTCCATGTCGCAGAGCAAGGCATGCCAGCTATGTGTGCCATCTCATGACAGACCCACTCTGCTTCCCACACACACCCCACCCCCCCTCACCAACCCACTGTGGGAAAGAAACGCTTTTCCTGATGCACTAACTTAAAAGAACACGGCACCTTAACACAGAACCGCGCTGTACTGTATAGAGCTGACAGGGAATCCGGTGCCTTGCTCAAGGACACATCAGCAGGGCGGGTGCTTAACACTGGAAGCTTGACCCCTGTTTTTCTTTTTAAGCTTGTGTGATGGAGTCTCTAAACACTAAGAAGCTCTAAAAAAAAGTCTCTGTGATCCAGCATGGAGGTGATTTAACCCCAGATGTGCTTCATGGGGGGAAAGTTCTTAAAGTAAAAAGAAGTGCGGCCAAGAGCTCTGCCATTTCTCTCCGGTGACAAGTGGGACTGTTTTTACACCTTCCTTCTAAATATGGAAGCTGCCTGACAGACATATGACCACCGACCCAATTTGGGAGCAGCCAGAGTGGCCCAACGTCCCACGGCCTCTGAATGCCACCAATAAGGTTTCTCCTCTTCTTATGCGGTGACAGTAATCCCCCCCCCCCCCCCCCCCCCACCCCCTTTCCCCCTCCACTCTCCACACACTTGGTCGTTTTCCCTGCTGTCAGCACCTTCTCCACCTTTGCATTATTCCAGCGGTGAAGTCAGCATGATGTCATCATAAGGGATGCGAAAGCGCTGCATGGCATGGTTGAATCAGGGTTTTGGTGAGTGTGTTAGAGGGGCTCTATTCTTCACCGTCACCACCGGAGAGGGAGACGACTCGGAGAGAAAGAGAGAGAGAGGGAAAGAGTGTGTGTGTGTGTGTGTGAGGGAGAGGGAGAGAGAGCGAGAGGGAGAGGCGCAGAGAGGAGCTGCAAAACATGGTAATCACCACCACCAACATCACCATCACCTCCAGCTCTGCCGCGCACTCTCCCGTCTCCTCTCCTCCTCTGCACCGGGGCTTTCGTTTCATGCCCAAAGCCCTGATCTGCACTCCAAAAATAACCCTCAGCCAGCATGCCGAAGGAAGCAAAACAAGAAGAGCGGTATTTTTAGGGTCATTAATTTCGACCACGTGGCCTGAAGGTAAACCGGATGGCCGTTGCGCAAAGGCTCCTCGTCAGTATGTCCTGCGAGGCCGGCACGCCGCACTGGACGCTGACCGCGGTGGTTCTCCTGGGCTTTGTGCTGGGGATCGTGTCAGCGTACCCGCTACAGAGCAGCCGGACCAACGCAACTTTGCTGCTGGAGAAACGATGGGAGACCCTCTTCTCCCGCTCGGTGCTGGGAATCTCCGGGGAGAAACCGGAGCTGAACTGGGAGAGTGACTATCTGCTGGGCATCAAGAGAGTGCGGAGGCTCTACTGCAATGTGGGCATCGGGTTTCACCTTCAGATCCTCCCCGACGGCAGGATAAACGGTGCACATAATGAAAACCAGTACAGTGAGTTATACCTCCACCAATGTAATGCAATAGACAGAACAAAAAGGGAGGGAGGGTCAATACGCATGGATATGATGAGGATGAGATGAGGATGATGATGAGGGTGATGATGAGGGTGAGGAGCGCGCGCTGGTGTAGCCCCTCTTTTTAAAATTTGCATGATTATATATCATCCGACCCGGAGGAGGAGGGGGGTGTGGAGAGGAGGAGGAGGAGGAGGAGAAGGGGGCATTGAATTTCCTCCTCGGCAAAGACAAATCTATTAAAAACAAGCATCCATCAGTGCTGGAAGCCCCCCCACAACCCCCCCTCCTCACCCTCTTCACCCTCCTCACCCTCACCCTCCCTCCCCTGCTTCAGGCTCAGTCATGTCATGAATGTATGGACGCTTTTAGACACAACTTATTTTTACGCTTGCAGGAGGAGAGGAGGGCGGTTTGGCCCCCCCCCCCCCCCCCCCTTCCCCTGCAATTATGATTGCTGTAATCACAGTGCGGTTAAATATGACACAAGAGGCGCATGCATGGAGATGTAGGATGCTGAGGGAGGGAGGGTGTGTGTGTGTGAGAGGGGTGTGTGCGTGTGTGTGGGAACAAAGGTATCGCTGTAAACGCAGCAATGTTCCACCCACGGGTGCAGATGGAGCTTAATGCTTAAGCAAAAAAAAAAAAAGGTGCAGAATCTAACGCGATGAACCTTTGCTGTTGTTCTTGTTGTTGTTGTTCTTGTTGTTGTTGTCTCTGCCCCCCGTCATCAGGTCTAATAGAGATCTCGACGGTGGAGAGAGGAGTGGTGAGCCTGTTCGGGGTGAAGAGCGAGTTATTTGTCGCCATGAACAGCCGCGGGAGGTTATACGGAACGGTAGGTATGCACCGTATCTTTACTGTCCCAGCAGTGTGAGGAAGAGGGCGCACATGCACTTTGATCCTCCGCCTTTTGGAGTGTGTGTGTGTGTGTGTGTGTGTGTGTGTGTGTGCCAGTCATGTTTTAGGGTGGGGGTGGGTGGGTAAGGTGGGGGTGGTGGGTGCTGCTTGCTGTGTATTGCGAAATGATACGTGTAGTTTGTTTCATGCACCCACAGTCATTTGCAGTGCAGTGCATTGGTGGAGGCACTAATGGGCTTTGAGTGAATAGTGATGCTGTTAGCAGGGATGCCAGTGTGTGTGTGTGTGTGTGAGAGAGAGAGAGAGAGAGAGAGAGAGAGAGAGAGAGAGAGAGAGGAAAGCCCTCAGACACACCTGAACCTGTCAGCACATTTAGAAATCGATTTGAAAGGCAAACCCTTGTTTTGCAGCATGCAGGGCAGCAGCACACACACACACACTCCTCACCACACGCCAGATGATCTGAAATGTGTAATCCGCATTGCAGAAATAAAGTTATAATCTTTCAGTAACTCTATATGCACATGTCATCTCAATCACACTGAAGTATAATCAAACTAAACAAGTTTTAAACTGCTAGTTTGCTCAGATATGTTTAGCCATTGTCATGACATTTGAACATATTCTATGTGCTTTTTTAATGTATTTACAATGGGTTCTATAAAGTTGTAGTGGCTCATTATTCAGACCACAGAAGTCCTAATGGCTCCCAGAATCAGAATCAGAATCAAAACATCATCCTCATACATTTTCTTCCTGATTGTTGCTCGTACAGTGACATGCTGAACCCTACAAGCATCAACAAATCATGACATCACACAAGACATCAGGGAAACATCAGACTCCTTACAGCAGACAAACAAACACTCTTCTCTCTCTTTACTCCGTCTCAAAGGCCTTAATGTAGAATTACAGCGATGACGTACAGCATCATGAGTGTGTTGGTGGACGAGGGGGGGCTCAGGGCACACATACACACACGCACGCACACACACACACACACACACACACACACACACACACAGACACACACACCTGCCTGCCTGCTGCTTTACGTGCGGTAGCCAACATATTGCACAGACAGAATGTGAGTGATGAAGCGTCGGCTCGTGGGACTGAGGAGGTCTGATGAGCCGATAAGAGATTGAATGAAGCCACATGGCCTCAGATGAAAGGAATCTGCTCTGCCACTGTGCTGCTCCAGTCACTCTGTCAGCTCAGCATGTCGCTCTTCACACACACACACACACACACACACACACACACACACACACACACACACACACACACACACACACACACACACACACACACACACACACACACACACACACACAGTCCCATTAGATTATGCACAGGAGTTATATGATGGAAACGTGATCAGTTTGTACATTAAATCAGACATCACTCGCTGTGTTTACATGCAACTTTGGTTCTTCTTCGATTGAGGCAATAAATCAAACATCGTGTATCCATTTGTAATGTGATTGATTGGCATGGATCCAAGTGTGTGTGATCCAAGTGTGTGTAAATGGATGTATTTGTTATTTAAACGTTTTAGTCGGAGAACATTTCATCAATTCTAATTACTCAGCATTTTCTTTATGGCAATACAGACAAATACTCAATTATTGAGTAATAGTGAATAACAGTTATGTTATTTTGGAATATAAGTGTTTAAACGTTGCCTATACAAGTTGGATTTTGTTTTGCAATTACTTTAAATGACTAAATGATTGTGTGTTTCTGTTAACAGGTAGTTACAGTTACAGTTGAAAGACATATAAAGCAGTGATCCTCAAACTTAAGGCACAGTGCAAGTAACGCAAGAGACGTTACTTGCACTGTGTTAAAAAATAGCAGTGTTTGATTTTAATTAGACAATCAAACAATATAACTTAACGTAAAAGAATTCAAGATGTTTATTCGAGATTACTTGCCGGATAGAATCTCCATGAATTCATTTTCTTGCCACCTGTGTACATGTAGCACAGTTTGAGAACCACTAGCTTAGAGCTTTGGAGTTGTTGATCTTATACAGGTGCAGCTCAATGAATTAAGTTAATTAATTAACTATTTCAAGCCTTTATTTGTTATAATTTCGATGATTATGGCGTACAGTTCATGAAAACCCCAAGTTCAGTATCTCAGAAACTTTGAATATTGTGAGAAAGTTCAATATTGTAGCCTCATGATGTCACACACTAATCAGCTCATTAACTCAAATCACCTGCTGAGGTTTCCTGAGCCTTTACATTGTCTCTCAGTCTGGTTCAGTAGGCGACACAATCATGAGGAAGATACCAGAGTCTAATATATTGAGCTGTACCTGTATGTGCAATTGGTTTAATAGATGAATAGAGAAAAATTAATGAACAGATGTAAATTTAAATGTTCATAATGTAAGAAATTGCTCAAAATCTGAAGCCGCTCACTGTCCTCCTCTGTTCACATCTGTCCTCCTCTCTCCTCCTCTGTCCTCCTCTCTCCTCCTCTGTCCCTCTCTGTCCTCTGCAGGCAGTCTTCCACGACGAGTGTAAGTTCAAGGAGAGCTTGCTGGCGAACAACTACAACGCGTACGAGTCTCTGGTGTACCGGGGCTGGTACATGGCGCTGAGCAAGCACGGGCGAGTGAAGAGGGGCAACAAGGCCACGACTGCCATGACTGTGACGCACTTCCTGCCCCGAATATGACAGACAGCAAAAAAAAGAAAAAACTGGCAATAACAAAACTTTATTTGCACATGTGGAGTATCTCCCAGGTAACATAAATACCGTACACACACACTCATACACCACCAAAACACTAAACACAACACGGACTGTACAAGAAAGAAACACCACTATATCTGATAGTATTTATTCAATCTTTATATGTATATTTGGGTAGATTGACTTTGTATTAGAAACGATGGAAATGCCATTCTTTGCTGCTTTTATGATTTTGGTTGATCTTGTGATATGAAGTGGGATGGAGGGGCTCCATTTGTCCCCCCGGGTCTCCATGGGTGCTTGCTTATAATCAGTGAGTCCTCGTCCTCATCCTGTCGGAGGGAGGACAGCTCATACATACTCTGGAAGGGAAGTGAGACGGATACGCTATTACCTCAAAGCACCAGAAGAAGAAGGAGAAGAGGAAGAAGATGATGATGAACAAAAACGGTGTGCATGAACTTTCTACAGAGAAGAATGCCTGTTTAATTCAGATCCTTTTGTTGTTGTCGACGTCGTCTTTCGGTTTGGGATCCTCCCGTGTGTTTGTGTGTGTGTGTGTGTGTGTGTGTAGCTGTAAGGGCGACTGGAGCTCTTGCGAAATCAAACATGACATGGGGGGGGTGTGTGTGTTTTATTTTCTTACTTTGTCATGAGGTAGCGGTGCCTTGAATTCCTACTTGCGCCCCCCTTGCCCCCCCTTGCCCCCCTCGCCCCCTCCTCTTCCCCTTGCATGTGAGAAACGTGGTGCTCAAGTCAGAAATAGGAACGAAACGCAAGTCATCACTCCCTCCGAAGCCCAATTCCTAGAGGGCCGGAGATTTTTCCCACTTTATTTTCTTTCCATATTTAAATGGGTGAAGTAACTGAGACTCCATGCTGCACTCTTGTTAATATGGACGGACAGATTTAGAGTCACTGCTCCCCCCTCCCCCCATCACGCTAAAGGGACATTTGACAATCCCAGGTGTTATTTTTTCTCAAATGTAGCAAGATCATGAGGCCAGAGTGTGTGTGAGAGAGTGTGTGTGCATGTATTTGTGTTACGTATGTAAGTGGAACTGCTCAATTTTCGAGCTGCTTATTTTGAATGATTTTTTTTTTACACCTTTGTGGGAGCTTCTAAGTAGAATATTGACAAAGCTAAATGTCCACATGTCTGTCTACTGTCTGCTGTTTCCCCTCAGTGGGCACAACCTGTCCACACACACCTGTTTGTGTCCCCCACTCCAATGTCCACGTCATTTATTCTATTTGTTTGTTGAAATGTTGAGATCCATTGTTGCAAACGTGATGAAGGAAGCTGTTCTGATGTTATTTGGCACTTATGACATGTAAAGTAACATGTTTATGCAAAAAGCGGTGACTTAAGTGAAGACTTAACTTAAGTCTTAAGAGATCTAAGTGTGAAGGGTCTGGTGCATTCATTTGAAACGGTGCAAATACTCCGGTTTGAATTACGGAGAACAGGAGCTGGGATTTGTGAATAATACTTCAGGTTTACTCCGTCTGTCTGATCTCTGCTGCGGTTTGTGCTTGAGTCAGATTGGTTTCGGGGTTGATGAAGAATAGGAGCAATGTAGCGAAAAGCAATGAAACCAAAGGGTTAAATGAGCAGCGTTAAACCATACTTGAATTCAACCTCTTGCTCGCTTCGCTGTCTTCTGTCAGACACTGTAGCTTTTCATTGTGGAGGAGGAAGAGGATGAGAAGTGAACTTGAGGATAGTGAAGATGTAAGTGAGGATGACGTGTGGGACTCTGGCATGTAGCATCCATTATTTGTTTAAGCTGTGATCCCTCTGTCCTCTCTCTCTGCCCTCTCTCTATGTCCTCTGTCTGTCCTCTGTCTGTCCTCTATGTCCTCTCCCTGTCCCCTATCTGTCCTCCCTCTGTCCTCTCTCTGTTGCTACTTCATCTCATGACTTTAACGTTGTGGTGCGTCTGCTCCTCTTATCTATCCCAGTCTGGTTGATGGTTTTGTGATGTGCAATGAAAGCAGGCAGTTAAGCGTCAGGATGGTTTTGCCTTTTTGATTATTTTGAATTAATTTATATTATCAGGCCTGACACTCTTCTGTAAGTAGCAATGTGAGGTCGGCTTGGTGAAAAGAAAGTAGTAAGGTTCTTTAAATTATGTCATCGTATTTTAGCTCACATCTCTTTTTAACTCGACTGTAACACACGCTGTGAGAGCCCTTTATGTCTAGTAGCAGAGACGAATGTGCAGTGTGTGCATGCGTGCGTACGTACGTGTGTGTGTGTGTGTGTGTGTCTGCACTCATGTTCCGTTCATGGATTTATCAGATGGATTTATGTTGAGTCAGGAATAACAGGGCATTGTGCTGTACTGTCCTCACAGGAGAGGAAGGGTGGAAGGAAGGAAGGAAGGAAGGAGGTGACTTATTGCTGTGGAAGGGGACGTCTGACTGGTTTGAGCTGGTATTTATGTAGCAAAAGACCACTTGAGACAGAATCAAATGCTTCCAGGAAATGACTTCTGCTCAGTCGACTGGTTAGTCAACTGGAAACTGTGCTATACCAACAAGCGTCGCTCAGCTGAAGGAGACAAACGTTTTCCCAGGAAGTGAACCGTCAGGAGTTGTTGTGACTTTGTTGGTTATGATTAAACAAGGTGCAAATCGTTCCTCATGGAGTGCAAATGATTGTTTTCTGCCTCTGTCCTTCGTTCTCGTCAAAACAAGAAGACACGCAAGAACACAAAGAGGCTTGTTTTGGATGAGGACGGTGTTATTGATTCTTTACTGTGCCGTGTTTCAGCCGGTTCACACAGACACTAACACGCTATTTGAGCTGGCAGAATGGGACTTGTAAAGTTATAAAGGACGCCTGCTAAGTTTGAATACAGGTCATGTTAATGCCAAATGTAGATCTGATCTTTAAATGAAGTGGAATTCTGGTATCAGATGAGTAAAACCTTTAGAAAGAAAGTCTGAAGTATATTAGATGTTTATGAGGCAGAGCAGGTTTGGACGGTAGCACTAACTCCTCGACATACTAACCCCCTGCTTCACTTTACACACACTGAATTCTGAAATGCTCTGGTGTGTGTGTGTGTGTGTGTGTGTGTTATGGATCCAGTGTCTGGATTGTGCCATTGTGCTCCTGGTCCCTGTCGGACTGGTTCTAAATGCAGCAGTTCACTCTGGTGGATGGTTTGGCCGGCAGCCTTTGTGTTTCTCTCAGTTTTCTATTCCTGCACTGAGGGGAAAGTGCTTCCTCTGAGTCCCCCTCCTCTTTTTTGAACATATACCTCACCTTCTGCCTTAGTTCCGATTATTGAAATGATTGTAAATTACTTTGAGATGACAGACTTCTCCAATCATTTGTTTCTGAAAAATATGATGACGAGTGAGTAAAATACTATATTACAAATGGTTTTCCTTTTATTTTTGTACGTATGTGCTGTGCACAGCAGTCAACTGTATTCCTGAAATGATAATAAAAGACGTTTTGTAAAAGTTGTTGTGAATGAATGTTTACATTTGGATGTTTGATTGATTTAATGCTTCATAATTTGCTTTCCACAGATTTGAGCCTATAGAGCAGCGTTGAACAGTCAGAGTGTGCTGGTCTCTGGCGCCCTCTAGAGGCAGAGGAAGGTTTACATTCACAAGGAGGTCAAAGAAAGAACATTTGGGAAATCGGTGCAAGTGATGTTACACTTATATTCTTAAGACATTTGATTGCAAAAGTGTGAATGAAACCACAGCATGAACACTTTCCTGTCTAAAGCTTAAGGGGCCATAGAGAAATTCCTATAATATATGTGCTTTATGTGTAATTCCTTTATTTATAAGTCTTACGGTTTCAGATACAAGATGGTGTGAAATAAACCAGAATTCAAGGCAGTTTAACAAAAGTTTAACAAATCAACAAATAAGATATCAAACAATAACAAAATAAACAAATGAAAAGAGTTGGAAGCCCGAAACAAACGGAATAAAAGAAGAAACTACACAATCACAACACAGTGCTGCGACTGACCAACTGTCAGGGAGTAAATATGCCTGATATTAGTCGTTGATATGAAGAAATGTATACACACTAATGTTCAGTTAATATTAAAACAAAGTCCTGGATCTGCATCAGCATTAAAGGGGTTCTTGGCTGGACCTTGGCCCACCTCAGAATTGGTCCAGAACTTCATCAACAACATCAACCCAATAACAAAATGACGTCCTGATAGGTTTGTCTGTAGTGCAAGAAAGTCATTCAGAAGCCCAGAATTAGGAGCAATTTCTCCTTCTAAATGAGTAAACTTCATGAATCCATCTCTCCATCCTCTCCCTCAGCCTCTGCAACTCCTAATACAGGCCGAGTCACTCCATTTGTTTGATTCACTGAGGTTTAATCAAACTAAATTACAGCTTGCAAATCCATTTCAGGCAGTGAAATAATAGATATTTAGTGAATGGATGCAGCGCCCACATACAGAGCAACCAAACTGAGCTTCTGTATTGTGATCCAAGCACATTCTTCAGCCTGTTGCACTGCCAAAGAGGTGTAACCCTTAACCACGGAGAGAAAGGTAGGTTTTGAGTAATTTTGGTAAATGAGTTAACCATTCTATAGAGCCTCTGTTTAAATAGACCTGTTGGACTTTCTCCTCCTCTAGTAGCAGCCAAGGCACCAACCTGACCATTTGCGCTTGGAGGAAAGATAACACAGCGTCCGCTCCGATCATGCAACCAGCGCTTTTCTTGCTCTTCCTGGTTGCTGTACATGTATGTGTACCGGCGGATTGTAGATTGAAGCTCGGACGGTCCCATGTGGAGCTGAGTGGATCCATGAGGAAAGCTGTGCCCCAGGATCCTCTGGGTGAGTTTGCCCCCTCATACATAGAATCACGTTTCAATTTTACAAAGCAAAAGTGATGCAATGATTTCAATATTTTCTCCAGTTACTTCACGATATGTTATGATACAAAAAGCTGCATTGTCACACATTTTTACACATTAGACACATATATTATGGGGTTGTTCTAGATGTTTCTCCATAAATATGATGTATTTTAGGCCTATTTTGAATAAACATACATTTCTTGCATGCAATGATGTTTTTGTTGTGTTTCAGTTATGCTTAGGTTTATAGAAAAATGTTGGTTTCAGCTGATATTCTGTGTTTAAATGTGTTTTCTTGTAGTCATTTTGCCAGTAAGAACAAAAGCAGGCAACTTTGTGTCAATATTTGATTTGAAGAGGAAGTGGTTTGTGTGTTTGGACTTGAAGGGAGAGCTGTACAACTCTGTGAGTAACAAAATCATTTGAGTGAAATCAGACGATAATCACAGGTTGAACAGGCACTCTAACACTTTGTCTACTTTTCTGACCAATAGAGACAAATGGACAGACAAGACTGTCTCTTCCAGCGCATTCGGTTGGATGTGGAGAATCACCGTGACGTGCTCTACTCTACAAACGGGGGTCGGCTGCTCAAACTGGACCGAGCTGAGGGTCAACGCGCTCCCCGGGAGTCACCTGCTCCTCTCTCTGGTGTGTTGGAGAGATTCCTGGGTTCCTTGGTAAAGAGACGAAAGAGGAGCGACGACGTGAACCCCTCTGATCCTTTAAGATCCGAGTCGCATCCCACGCTCCCCGTCAAGGACCACCAGGACACAGATCAAGGGAAGCTGGACCAGACCCCGGCAGGTGCTGTGTCCAAAGAGACCATCACCTCCTGTGATGACCCCCTGCAGGTTTTACATCCCAATGGACCTGTAAGTCCTGTTAAAGAAAATATTGTTGACCGAACAGAACAAGACTAAAATAGAGAACTTTTGAATTTGAATGTATTGATAAGTCAGCAATTGGTCCTTTTTGTTTGACTGCATAGTGGAAGCAGGTACAGATGTGATCCAAAGTATCCTCAAAGCCCTCCTCTTAAAAAAAGTTGATTTTAAATTCTAACCCAAATGGCATTTACTGGCTCTTTTCCATCTGTTCTTGGTGCTTCATGGAGCAGGTTTGTAAGGTTGACGTGTTCTCTGCTTTGTCATGTGTGAACATAGGGTCGGAGCTCTAGTTTAGTTTTGTCTGTCCAAAGCACATTCTGACAAAAGGACTGTCGCTTGGTGAGCATTCTTGTGTTCATGTCTCAGACGTGGGAGCTTCCTTAGTCTTCTACCATGGAGCTCATTGTCCTTCAGACCGGGATGGACAGTGCAACTTGAAACTGTTCCACTGAGCTTGAAGATAGCTTGGATCTGCTGCATGGATCTCTGTGCTCTTTCTCACGTTTAGTGTGATACACACTGCATCACAAAACAGCAGCTCGTATCAAAAACATTGTCCCGGCCATTTTAGAAGGTCTGTTCTCTACCGTGTCCGTTTTGTTGTTGACATGTAGGTAATGGGTGAATGATTTGAATAAAGTGCAAGTGTGTCAATAATTTCATCTGTAAATGTAGACAACTTGTCTTTCAATTGTGGACATTGACATGCTTTAGGATTTCACTGCCTTGGGTCTTTAGTTATAATTGTTATTGTTAACACTTTTACTATACTATACTATAAAAGTTAAACTATACAGTATGTCCTGACACATAATTAAAGCTTAGATGGATTAAAATAGTTCAGTTAATTTGCATTTGTGGACAGGTTTGAGTAAATCTCTAAAAAAGGGGTGACGTCCTATCAAATGTTTGGATATCTGAATGCTTATTCTGAGAAAAGAGATAACAACAAATCATTGCTCCTGCTTTTATGACATTACTACAAATGATAATGCACTTGGAAACTTTGTTACATCACAGGCGGTGGTACAAAGCCTGTTTGAACAGCAGATGAAGGACAAGTCAGGGGATTTTCACCATTATGGCAAATTTAGTCCAACGTCCTGCTGTCCTTTCACCTCCTTTGTGGGTTAAATTTTAAACAAAGGGCTGCATGTGGCAATGTTTATTTTGCATGTGTAAAGTGTGTAACCTGTGAGTCATCCTGCATATGTGTGGAGAGGATAATGTTGATAATGTTTCACATGTGTATGAGTATAATTAGACTTAAAATCTGCCCTCTGATGAGCCTCATGTTATTACTGAGAACAATCACCTGTTATCTGCAGCCATTTATACAAACGATCTACGTATAAGAATGAAAAGATATTTATTTATTTATTGATATATGTGCAAACTGAATTCATGTGTAACCTTCCGTTTTATTATTTATATATTTCATGTTTCGGTGGTTGTTTTGTTGTCTGCTGTAGGGAAATAAATTGTTATCAACTGCTAAGATTGTCTGTTCTGTTTGTAGATACACACACACACACAAACGCTTACACATTTCTGCTCTGCTTGGTACATTTTTGCTTTGGCAACAGTGATTTCACAGACACGCTGCTGTAGATGTGTTCAGTGACAGCTGCATGGAAGGATCATATGAAACTGCTCTGATCCCACCAGTGACCAACAGGCCCAATGGAACAGATTTGCTCCATTAGAAACGGACAAAATTTTCATTCTTCTATTATACACTCAGTTTTTTTGTCAAATGAATCATTACAGCTAACAGAAAAAAAAGAGTGCAAGGGTTAATAAAGGTCATAAATAAGTCAACATGTAGCCACTGTGGAGATGAAGCCAACTGCACAAAAATACAAGGACGACAAACAAATCGAGGGAATTATTGCACATTCTTCTGCACAGGGACAGCAGTGTTCCAAGAAAAGGGCACCGAAAAATCACACACACACACTGACCTCAAACAGGTGGTTATGTAATTGGAAAGCCCTGGACAAGCACAAGTCCATTCGAAAAGATATCCTAAACTATTGTTGAGATATTTAAAGCCTATCGTCTCCATCGTCTTCCTCGTGTTTCGGTAGATAAAGTAACTCGTAGCACTCACTGCTGGTTTTTGTGATAAATCTAAGAGTATAATTCAACATTTAATGGTTTGTCAAATGTCAGCAATTGAATTCTAATGATACTTAAGATAGATCAGAGAGTAGCTGAGAGAGAAGCTGCTGCAAGAAACAAAGTATCTCTATACAGTTACACTAACACACAAACACAGCGTTTGCATGTGTGATCCTTGCTATCGTTAATTCACAACAATGAAAAAGTCACTCATTTCCAAAAAGTCAACAGTGGTGGAGTGCAGCTCAGCGAGCCTACACACCATTTCTAAACACCCGGAGGATAAAAATAGAGGCTAAGACTCATTAGAGTGCAAGGCTGATCGCATTTACAGTAATGAACAGCCAGGCAGAGACACAACCACCATGACACTGCAACTACAGAGGTGAAGGTGCAAACATCACAAGAGCCTTCAAACCATCACTGTACAAATACCATTTATTTAGGTTACTGTATGTAATGTGTGTGTTTGGTGACAATGCACAGTTTGCTAATATGTTAACATTTTTAAGGTACATTTGTGTATCACATCTGTATGATTTAAGCCAGAGGTCTTCAACAGGGAGTCCGTGGAGGTACTGCAGGGGGGTTGCGAAATTTGTGGTTGATAAGACAATTTTTTATATTTTTTTACTTACTTTTTGTTTAAATTTTCCCCCCCACAAATTTAAATGTCTTTAGATACACATTAACATGAATCCAACATGGGGCAAATTGGTGAATATTGCCATAATTCTGAAAAAGTTGACCCCGCGGTCATCATTTTGTAAAACTAGAGAAAACTTGAAAAACCCATATCTATCTGACAGCCCATATCTATCTAGGAAGGAATGAGAGGGCTACATTTTCAGACACAGCCTCCAGGCTGCAATGGCTGTGAAAGGCCCTTATCTTGGACAAGGTAAGAGCGAGACCTCTAGAAATTCAAACACATCATCTACATATGGCACTAGGATCATTTGCTGCAAGTTTGGGGCAAATTAAAATTTTGACCAAATTCGGGAAACATGACAGTGTAACCATGGACCAAATGGTTTGTTTTTGTAAAAAGCCCACATCTAGGTGAAATTGAGAGCTAGAGCTCTAATATTTCTAACATCACATCTACATGACACGAGGATCATTTCCTCGTGTCATTTCCTGCACATTTAATTTTTGGTCCAATTTCCCAAAATGACAGTGTAACCATGGACCAAATGGGTCATTTTGTAAAAAGCCCATATTTTTGGAAATTGATTTTGGAAGAGTCAGTGCCTCCACAGCCACAAACCTCACTGCACGTCACTGAATATCTTAGAATTGAATGCACCATAACAGGGTAGCTATGTTTATACATGGCACTATGTCCAGTTTGATATAAAACACAATGTTATACAATATATATAGTAGGGGGTCCCTGCTCCATCTCTCCATCAGTTTGGGGGTCCTTGGCCTGAAAAACATTGAAGACCCCTGATTGAAGCTATATCTTGTGATTTGATATCTGAATGTATTGGTTCACCCAAGTGAAGTGGTAACGCACTACATTAGCACACCTCTCTATCATTCAATATACTGACCACGTTAGCCAGGTAGCATACTATAGTTAGTTTGGTGGGTGCACACACTGAGCTACACGTTACATCTGAAGTTTCCTGTGCTAGTTATTATCATACAGTTTGCAGAGTCACACACAAACAGGGTTATTGTTTAGGGGTATCACTTTATTAGGTGAATATTGGAAAGGCCTAAGATTTCTCTTACCACAGTGCTTCCCGGTGCTGGGTAGGGATGAAGGACCCGAGCCTTGTTGCAGGCGGCCTTTTGTAGTGCCTGAGTGGCCTGTGGGGAGCATGCTCAGTCCATCTTAGTGAACCCTAACCAATGTGGGGTTAAAAGGGGTTTGTAAGCTTATTTCTGGATTGAGTATGTGTGGTAAATAAGTATGAACAGTATATAATGATTTCTGGTATGGTAAATTACCTGTGGGGTTTATTGATTATGTGATTGATTCCAATTAAAGGTGGTACGGTCCAGTGGGAGGGGCGAAGCCTTTAAATGGAGGGATTGTACACTGCCTCTGGAGTCAGAGAAGGGCTGTGGAGCTGTGTAGACGCAATGGTGGTTTGCGTGGTACGTTGTAACTATTTGTTTTGTTTTCACGGATGTAATTTTGAGTTACTTTTTGCTCACAAACTGCCTGGACTGTATTTGAAGGACAATAAACCACGTCATCTTTTGCATACAATGGGCTGTTTTGGTGACTTTTTGGACATTTTAAGGTCAAACTACACCGTTTCCAGTTAGCCTCCAGGCTCACTACCCACACTCGAGGGTGGAGTGTGCCAGAAGTCAACTGCTGTCTAAAACTGAATTATTTCTTCTTGTGTCTTGCAAACCAGACCACTAGCTTCAGTTCTGAATCAGTGGTCGGCAGTAAACAAGCATTGATCCTCTGAGAGTGGGTCTGCAGCTACACCTATTCATCTGCTTACAATGCTGATCTAACATCTACAACCTGGCCTTGGCAGTTTCAGATCAGTTTGCAGGCTGTATTATTGTAGCTCTACCCTCACATGACCCTGTGTGACCCAGAGGAGTCACCTGGCACAATGTGTGAACCACTCTCAGAAGGTAGATACCACTTTATCACCTACCACTGGCTCAGAAGGGAAGAAGTGGCTTGAATGATTAAACTTAACCCAGTTGCTTTGAAACATAACATGTTTTATTGACCTTTTTTGAACAATTCCAGTGTCGTATCAATGCTTACAGTAAACTTCAAACTTCATGTGTTTGATAATACAATTGTTTCTATATTTAAATCAATTGTATGGTGAGGTATTGACTGAGCTTCAACATTACAACATAATATATAAACTGTCTTAATCTAAATAGTGAGCTTCCCATGTTGAGTGTTTGTTGTCTTTTTTGTCATGTTCTTCTCATGCATCTCTTTAAAAACCTCCTTCCTCCTTCTCTAGAGCTGTTTAACATGTTCTGCTCTATGGACAAACACACATTGGATGCCTGACAATGCGAACCTGTCCTCCTCTTTTCTCATGGTCACAATAAACCGACACACACCCGTGTTAGGACACAAGGACAACATGTGCGATTTGTCCAAACCCTGCGGCAAGGAGCAATGCAACTCCTCCACAAAGTAGCTCATTGCCACTCGTATGTAAGCGCCGTGACTGACCACCAGGGCGTGGACGGGGAGAGCCTTGACCCCATCGTCTGCCTTCCCCTCCACAGGTGCTGCAGATGAGACTTCCGTCTGCCAGTGTTCAGTGCCGACACGCTGCAGCATGTGCTGGAGGAAGCCTTTGACCCGCTCCTTCACCTAAACACAGCAAGGATACAAAACAAAAGCACCTCTGCTTAACCTTAGGATCAATAGTCATAATTGGTAGTAGCAGATTAGTAGAGATATTAAGTCTAGCTGTCATTACACTTGAATAACAGTTTGAGTGATCCCTGTTTGAGAGAGGTTGTTGTATTTAGGTCAAAATCCAATTCCAGGCCGTAGAATCTCAGTTCTCGATGTTGGCATGTACCTAAAAAATCCAGCATCCCATCTGGTTCTAATGATTAGCTGCAGCAGTGACGGATAAAAGTTAAAAATACATTTATTCAAAAGGAACACAACATCCAAAACACACAAGCCAGCAGCAACCTGATGCAACACTCTGTAACTAGTGTGTGGAGTCACGTGGCAGGGAGACTTGGCGCTTCCTACATCTAATTTGTTGTCATCACATCTGCGTCATCCGCTCTAAACAACAGGCCGGTCACGTACCGGGGCGGCATGAGAGTTAACCAAGCCAAGATCTAATGGTTGAGGCTTGACAAATGTCCCTTAAATAGAACACTCTTTCTTCCACCACCCACACACACACGCACACGCACACGCACAAGCACACAGTCCTCCCACAGCCTTGAACACATTAGGTGGTGACTTTTTAATCAGGGGTCATGACCAACATCCTGTGCTTGTGTGACAGAGTTGTGTGAACTTTGATCCCACTGGTAGATACTTTACAAATACAAGGAAGTGGAAACAAAGACCTGGAGCTGAACAGAATAATAAATCTGTGTGTCGGTGTTTTGGTGCATCTGATCAATATCTCTTTGCTAATGTCAACAGCCAAGTTAATAAACTGTTCATTGCTAGAAGATTGTAGATTTTAATGACAAAACTGCTACGCTGATGATGTCATGCTGTCAAGGTGACATTCCTGCGTCAAAATATTGTAAATTAACCAAATATTGTTCAAATTATTAGATTATCACTTATTCAGGTTTCATCACAACATTCCAGTTGTATAAGGATACAAATTACATTTTATTATTAATGGAAATATTATATAACTTTAAAGGAGTTTCATGAACCCAAAGAGCTATTATACCTCCAACCACAGGGGGGCGCCAGGTCCTGAGAGCAGACGCTTACGGCTATGAATCAAGGCTGAGAAGCTGATCATGCTTTCATGTCTTTCATTTAAAAGCACTTTTAATGTCTTTATTATTATTATCATTATCATTATCATATTCATTATTATTAATTGCCTCTTGTCTCTCTATGTCTTCTGTTTCTCCTTTTAACTTCCACCTCCTTCTGTACAGCTTCTACTTCTGTGCTTAAATGTTGGATTGGTTACCTGAGGAATAATACAAAAATAAGGGATTAAATACCAAGACTTTAAGATGGGTGGTGAGTTTTGCTTGAGTGTGTGTGTGTTAGTTTCAGTCATAGTGTTCGTAAAGTGTTTTTGGTGGTGTGTGGCACCATGCTGTGTTCAGCAATGAGCAATTCTATGAAAATGTCATGAGCGGAGAGACAAATGACTGTGGGGAGACAAATGCACAGAGGGGAAAGCCTGGGAGGGGAGAGAGATAAATAATAGAGGAGTAAATAATGAAATGACAGAGAAACAGATACTCGGCCTCACCTGCTCCTGACTCTCCCCCCCTGCAGGCGTGAATTCCAGATAGGACACGCCAGCTGCCTCGGCCATGTCTTTCAGGTCCTGCACCAGCTTCCCCTCTATGATCCCAAAGCTCTGAGAAAGGACACGCCGTTTATTCAACAAGTCTGAGGACACGTTTAACATGCGTAACACACAACAACCAGGATGAAAATACACACAACACGATAACTAATATGAAGCCGTAACGTGCAGAGTTCAGTCACTCACCCTCTCCTTCAGTAAAGGGTCACGCTCCATTTGCAAACCGGAACAACTGCGGTTGTGTTTCATTATGGTTTCAGCCGTCTGACAGAAACAACACACAGTCACTTGTCTCTGTGTCCCTGGGCTCATTTTGCTTTACACTCCTACCCCTCCTACACCATATGTCACTGTGAGGTACCACAGAACCATCTAACCCAGAGGTCCATCCATCCATTCTGTGTCACCGCCCCAAAATCCATCTTATGTAGACTTAAAGCTTGTGACCGGTTTCATAACTTAGAGACTCTGAGAGCAAACGTATGGTACCTGCTGGGCCCTCAGCATGTCACTGACAAAGACGTTGGTGAATGTGACATCTTTAAGGTACCGGCCTGCAGCCTCGGCCTCCTGCAGCCCTCTGTCAGACAGAGGGGAATCTATCTTCTGGCCTGAATGACAGAGGAACAGAGGGACAGAGGGACAGACGTGAGCAGCTGCTTTAATAGGCAGAGATAAACTGGAAGACACAGGCTGTTTCTCTTCTACTGATAATGTCAATCATACTGTACCTTGTAGCAGTCCATCTTTGTTGTATTGTGTTTGCCCGCTGAGGGAAATAAATGATTCATCAATGATAAAATACAATCATTAATATCATTAGCAGGTTGACCTGTTTTTATATTACATCACACTTCAATTATCATACATTTACAGGTGAGATTGTGTCCTCATGTGTCCCAATGTTAGGCATTGAAGGGAGAACGACTTACTGTGTCTTAGTTTAGCCCAATGACCTTTCAGTCTCTTATGTTTTGGTCTTATACTTCAGTCTACTATAGAGTTGCCACTTGGAAGTTGCCCACAAAGAAATGAGCTTGACAGGAATTTAAGAGTGCAGTCATTCCAGAACTCTGGAATGACAGAGATTTGGAGTCTTTTGACACTAAATGCAGATGTAAACGCATTTATTAGAAGCGTGTTTTGATTTGTTTTATTAGTTATTCCCTAGACGTCACTATGTCTGCCCCCTAGTGGCTCTGATGGCAACTACAGGCCGCGGCGACGAGCTGACGATTACATTGACAATGTAAAGGTTTTGATCAAACAGCAATAATTACAAATTAAAGCGATTGCACACGAGTTAATATGGCCAATGAATCAATCACCTGCCACATGGAAACACGACACCAACTTCGCAACTACTCACAGTTTTGAGCTGCATACATTCATATAGCGTAGTTCTTAATCAGCAAACATCAACCACAGCTTCATATGTTTGTTTGTATTTTAATCTAGCCTACATTAGCATCGCTTTACTTTACTACTATTACACCAAAATTACGTCAGCGTTAGGTTGTTTTGGCGTCAGAACTTCCGGCACATTTAATTCTTCACATGTAATGTTAATAAAATTTCAAGTTATCTGGACTTACTGTCGAACAAGGGTTAGACCAAAAGTTAGCGTTGTCATGTTTTGGAAATGAGTAATTACGGAACTATGACGCATAAAGTGTATGAACATAGACTTATCTGCCGTCTGTCACGGGGAGAGGACGCACGACTCCTGCCCCCTGACGTCATTGCGTTACAAAATAAATGTATACATATTTATATTTTTTAGTTATGCAAAATTACAATAGTTCCATCACAGGTAGTGGTGAATAAACGTAAATATACACGTACATTTTATTTACAGTAGAATTCCTTTGTACTTTGTTCGTCTGTTAGGTCCTTGTAGCACTTTGTTGTCTTTATGTTCTGAAATTGACACACGAGTAAAACAATTATTACCATATTTTGTGAATCTATGGTTCACATGGTTGACAAAATATTATGGCAATCCAATTGTTTGAGAACATTTCAGAAAATCACATTCTGTGAATAATATAAAAAGACATAAAAGAGCAAGATGTAATTGTTCTCAATGTCCAGCAGGGGTCGGCAGAGGAACCACTAGGCTGATTAAATTCATTCCAGGAAATAGATTCTTATGGTGGATATTCTGGCCTACGGGGAATTTGGTTGGCCCTCAAGTGTTCTGTTCATTAAGTCTAAATAATTATGCTTGTAATTTAAAAGTTCAAAACCAAGACCAATGTGATCATCTGCAGACCTTCTGCAATGTTCTCATATTCTCAACAAAAGTATTCTACAGTGGCGCTGATGTTGTCGCTAACAGCAGCTACATGTCTTTGACTTAAGTATTTTTTAACTTTGATGGTAACTAAGTCATTTGTGAATTAGATTGCTTTTATTCAAGCACTGCTTCAAAGTACTTCATATGAAATATTAGATACAACATAGCCTAAACATTGAAATTGTGGTCAAGTTTGGGAAAAAAAGTTCAGGTCCATCGTTCACAATTTTCTTTTTCTTTTGTAACAGAATAACATGGGAGTGTTTATAACTGGTCTTCCTCATGTTCTACCCATGTTATCACTGTTGTGTATAGATTTTAAGAGATTGAATGTTAACTTGCTGTACAATGGCTGAACATTGCTGCTATACACACACACACACACACATACACATACACACACGCATTCAAATGTGCATATGTGCCTAGAAACACACATACAATGTAGTGTGTCGCTTACGAAACAATCACACACACAGCTGGAAAGGAACACAGGCGTGGGAAATGCCACTGAACTGATGTGGTGTCACACTCTTTAAAGCAGAAGTTTATTGAACAGAGGTTGTGCAACAGACATTGAGGTACATGATATGATTTATAGTGGGGGGGATGGGGGAGGGGGAGGGGGCAGCTCAAAGGGAAATCTGCACCATTGAAACGTCCAGATATCAGAATATTTATGGTTGCTTGTGACAGATGTGGCCGGAGCCATCGTTTTGTGGCCGTTACAATGGAACACGTACAATATTTTCAGATCTTTTTCACATACAGAGTCCATATTCAGTGACATTCAACGAGATTGTGGTGTATAAAGCAAGAATTGTACTTTGGCCATCACAGGAATGCCATCTTCTCTCCCTCAAACAGATCTGATGTTAGCACCTACATGAACACAACATGAACACGCTTGAACTATTTATTGAATAAAAACATTGTGTTGCGGGGTAAATCGTGCCCCTCCCCCCAACATTCCCCCCACCAGTACAGTTTTATAAGTCCAAGTGGAAGCCTTTCACAAGTTGTTTCGTCTCTAGAACAGCCGGAATCATCCGCAAAAAAAAAGAAGCCATTTTTGTTGCCGTTTTCCCCCCACTGTCAAGTTCTCCAATCCAGGCTCCCTAACTGCAGAGGTATAGGTGATGTATTTGTGTGTTTTTTGTCCAGTAATCCTGAGGTATAGGAAATACCACTGATACAGAATGTGACTGAAAAAGGAGAGCAAAATAGATAAAAAAGGGGGAAAGGAGACATGCTATCTAAGCAAACTGTCAAACTGTACAAAGAACATTTCCAGTCGAATACTCATTTCATGTTCTTCTATCACCATCTACTTCGGTTTTCTGAATGTATCTCTTAAGCAGTAAAATAATTATATTATAATACAAATGTTTATAAAATAGCAGCACACTCAAGTGACACATCACAACTAGGTAATGTTATTTTTTTGTATATAAGAAATGAAACAAATTCATAGCTTTTAGCAGCGCAAAAAGACAACAATAACTCAATACAAATATTGACACTTTTTCTTGATGTCTTCACACCTCCTCCTCTGTCCTCTCTTCACTTTGGAATACAGTATCTCTAAATCTCAGAAAACCCTTTGTGGGCCTGGTCACCCCCATACAAATATATATCAAACACAAATTGAAAGGTGGTCTCAATATATAACACAGGCAACAATAAAATTGCAGAAAAGAAAAAAATCACAACCATTACATTTGGGAGAGAGCTTACATAAGGCAAAAAGAGGCAAACAAAAAGAAGGGGGTCCAAAAAAAAAAAAAAAAAAAAAAAAGGTCAAACAAAGGATGTTTTGGTGTGAGTCAATAAATTGACCCGTTTTTATCAGTTAAGCTCCTCCGAGTTGCTCTCCTGAAAAATTGAAATTCCCACAATTTTCTTCAGTCTGGCATAAACACACTCAGCAAAGTTACATACCATCGTGAAAACTCAAGCATAAGTCGAAGACACCTCGCTGTGGTAAAGCCGTGTGTCCCGTTAGGAGAAACAAAATAAAAAAGTCATCTGTCTCTTGTTTTGTGCCGTCGTCTGCCGGTTTACAAAGGGGGGGAGGGGGGGACAGATTTGCTGACTGACAGATAATAGGCCTGAACTACAGATGAGTAGATCAGCTTTGCAAATACAAGGCAGCACCATAAAAGAACTGACCAATCACTGCGACACATCAATCATCAGCTCAGGTGGTTTGGAACAAAGGGCTCTGTTCTGTCTCAAATATGAAAGAAACCTCATTGCCCCGCAAAGAACATGTGCAAATATCAGATGTTACCACCACCTTTTCTCCTAGCTCATTGCCTGTGTGAAGGTTTTGTTGCTGTGACGCAGAGAAATGGAAAGAAAAATTCAAGTAAAACAAATATTTCATTTCTTTACAACGCAAAGAAAACAAAACAAAATCCGTGGATCAGTGAATTCAGGCTTTTTCTAATCCATAATTGGCATTTTGTATCGGATCAAATGACTCCCCGTTAACTTGCACTTAAATTGAATCGGAATGTTTTTTTTGCTTTTTGATAGGAATGTCCTCTGGTCATGAACGGTGGTTAAGCCTTTCATTTGACTCGCTTGCTTGACAAGTGTACGTATGTGTGATGATTGGGAAACCAGCCCTACAAAGTAAACCAAAGAAAAGGCTAACAAGGAAAAAGGAAACATCCATTCACCTCCAATCCCCACCCAAAGCATTTCATCTTATCTGTCTCCTGGGGAGAATGTTTTCAAAGTGCTTTGCCATTGAAATCATATAAGGGAGCTGAACCGACCCTATGTGGGACTCCAGATGCCGCTCTAGATGCATTGACAGTAAAGTTTATCCTGTACTCCTCTAAACCTCCACAAAAAGTTCATCTTCAAAGGATGATCTGGCAGTGTACAGTCTGAGTCTCAGTTCCTCATTTGATTTCAGAACGTTTTTTGTTCACTTAGTTGCGTCACTGCTGATTCATCCTGTCTCATAGCTGATCTCCTCACGGGGCCTCTGGGCTTCTTCTGTTCATCATCCCGTCTCCAACACAGCAGCTCGCTCATGCACACTCTCACTCCTACCATCCTGTGACACACACTCCTGTGCTCTCCACCTTCACACACAGTGCCTTCCAAGTTGCAAACTGACTCTCTCTCTATTTCCTCCCAGACCACACCCCGTCCACCCTGTCCACCATGTCCCTTCACTGCTAACATAGAGGAGTGTCCTCCAGACACCTTCGTCCACACATTGTCCTCTCCTGTTCTCACATGTCAGGTCATCTCTCTTTGACCGTCGCTCCTCTGTCCACACACACATCACGACTGAGGAAACACCATTTTGTAACAACTTGAAAAAGTGAATTTAACAGAATGGCAGTAATAAACAAACGTCTCAAATGACTTCTGTGTCCGAGGAGACACGCCTCAGAGAAATGCTCGTTATGATACGGGGCTCTCAGTCCCTTCACCCTCGTCCTCTCGCTGAATCGTCTTCTGTCTAGTCCATGCATGTGAGTTTATTGTTGGCCAACAATGAACCCTGATACACTTGAATGCATGAAGGCAGTGATGTAGCACAGGTGCAGCGTCACAATGATGGACTAAATATCTGCAGCTTCAGGTCGCCGCACAGTCTTTTAGCAGACTCCAATGTTTGCTCAAGTGCTTCATGCCTTAGAATGCACACTGCTTAATATCGAAACACACGCACACGCACGCTACACTCACACACTCTGACACACACAAGCAGCCTGACGAAAGGAGCTTATTGATCTCTACTACTCAGTTCCATATACGTATGTTCCATAATAATATTAATAATAACAATAATAATAACAATCCCGTCACTTCCCTGGAATTGGGAGCCATCGACTTTTAAGCTAAATGTTCTCAATACTTCCTCTGTCTGTCTCGTCTTTTGTCTCGTCTCGCCGAGAGGACGCTGCGGTCGTTCAAAGGAACTCCCGTCCTCTCTTAGACCGGCCGAGAATGTACATCATGATAATACTCAGGTAAGATAAAACAGAGAAAAAATGAACGGGGCCCCCGCTGTGATCCCACGTGTGTGACTTTGTGAATGGCGTCTCCACAGCTGTCTGAAAGGCCTCATTATCAAGCTATGATTACAATATAACTTAATGATCATACTATACAATCAAAGGCAGAATGCAAATATGATTGGCTTCCCTTCTGTCTATCAAAGGCACAACAGAGCTTCCTCTTGTATCAAATTCATTTCAGACTAGAACATTGTAGAAAATCTATTTTGTGTGTCTACAGAGACCTTTGATTTCATGATACACAGGCAGGTGTGTGTTTGTACTGAAAAACAGAAAATCTACAACAACTAGCAAGCATTTTTCTCTTTCATTTTACGGGCTTGATGTTTTTACAATATTTTGTTGTTTTGTAGTTTTTTTTTCTGCTTTTAAGAAAATAGATTTTTTTCATGTTTCTTGGTTTTTGTAAATCCTGTGCGACGGCGCCCTCCGCTGGTTCACAACGGGACGTCGCGGACGTCTGTGGGGGTGGAGGACTGGTCCAGCTCGTCCAGGCCTTTGGCGCTGACGCCTCGCTGCGTCTGCTGCTGCTGCTGCTGCTGCCGCCCCTCGCGCAGGCTGCTCACCAGCACGCGCTCGATCTGCTCCTGGCACTCTTTGAGAACGTCCTGCGGAGCCACAACACATCCAGCACACGCTGTCAAAAACATACATCCACTCTAAGCCCATGATGGAGGGAATTCACCCCCTTTGTCAGAATCAAGTCAGCCAAAACATTGTGGAACCTTGACACGTCCTTTTCTTATTGCTAGAGGAGCGATTCTGCCTCAGAAGACAACTTAAGCCTCAATTACCTCATCACACTGCCAAAGTAACTTCTGTTAAAGGAGGGATGTTAAGATGGAACATGAAGTCAATTGAAGTTATTTCGTAGTTCAAACCAACTGTATACTAGCGTGCACATGCTGTACTTTTATTTTACTTTTACTTTCAATACATCAAGTACAGTTATCCCAATAATATTTTAGATATTGGACTAAAAGTTTAATTGCAGCCAAGGTGAATTTTCCTAGTTTGATTCCTTTTTCTAATGGCTGGATTTCAATGTGATGTCACTTTCTCTCAAAGATGGGAACTTGGGTTTTGGTTGATAACATGTGAGAATCAGTGTTACAGTTTTGTTCTGCCGTCACAGTTTCTTCCCTGAAGCAGTTAAAACACTTCTAAAGTAAACAATTCAATCTGAATCAAAAGGTTTGGACTTTGTCTTCCACAGGTATCGTTATTAGTGACAAACTAAATGAGTGTAGAGTAACTGGGCCTCCCTGGTGTGGCAGCAGACGGGGGGCCCTAGACTGCAGAGGGGCCAGGGGGTTTTGGAAAGACCACCACCATCCAAGTGGCTGCAACCACTGCCAAGACTGAGCGTAGACACGGAGCAGACCCAAGCATGACATCAGCATCAGCCCACCAGGGTTGTGTGCTGAACACCAATCCTATAGTTCTCGTGCGCACATACACACATACGCACACAGACGGACGCACGTACAACCGTGTGTATCGCACGCGCATACACCCCAGGCCTATCCCACCAGTCCCAAACACACAAAACCCAAACAGAGGTCGCCTTGACAACGGCGGGTGAAAACACAGGTAGTACTAAAGCTATGTTAATAACATCCACCTCCTGTGGGAGCACAAAGGTGCTGCTTTTTTAACGAGAGCCAGTCTGTGTGCCTGCCTGCCTGCGGGGGATCCATCTGAGACCTGAACGGCTCAGCTTTCACCATCAAAGGCCGCTGTGGCAATCTGAGAGTCCTCCTGGGAGAGGAGCCTCTCAACGGCCTGATATCCCTCCCCGACGGAGGGTTGACGGAGGGGACAGCACGGTGAAGGAATACACAGGGACGGACCGGGAGGTGGGGAAAGAGGGGTATTCCTATGTGTGTGTGTGAGGGGGGTGGGGGGGCAGAGTTATGGAAAGATCCATGGTTCCCAAGATGCCTGGATTACTCAACAGCTTCAGGAGAGAATCCATGTTGGTGAGAGAGGTAAACACTGCTCTCTGGTGGCAGATGAGTGAAGTGCATCCAGAGGCCGGGCTCGCTTGTTGTCTGTGCCGGGCACTCATGCATAACAGCCTGCTGTAAGCACCAGCAGGCGTCTGTGGGAAGTATGAGTGAGAGCGAGCGCCCCGTGGCCGGAGGCTGGGTGAAAGTATGCTGCTTTGTGAGGAGGGGAAACATTCTTCAGAAATTTACAGCTAATTTAAACCCGATGGGCCACAGTTTGAGGCTGTGTTGGAGCTTCTGCTTGCTGCCTGCCGGGCCTCCACAGAATGAAGACTGAGACCTCATTCACATTAAAATTGCCTCTCAGGAGCTACGCATGGCTGACTGACAAAAGGTCAAAGCGTCAAAGGTCAAACAGCCTGACACATTACAGGGAGAAACATGCAGCCGTGTCAACCAAAGAGATGAAGTTCTGGCTGCTGCATCTATTCACAGAACCAACGGGGACTCGACAAAATACAACGGAATAATAATTCAAAAACCTGAGCCTACAGGAGTTTGGCATTAAGTAATTTCTGTAATTTCTCTTCTATATTTCTCTTTTACTTTGGGTTCTGCAGTATCTAATGATGAAGAGTTAAACTGGGGCGATGTGATGTTGAGGAGGCTGGAATGATGTGGACTGGGCGTCTCCCTCGGCAACGAGATTGACGTGGAGGAAACCCGAACAGCGTCGGTCCCCTTATCCTCCTCCAGAGGTCGGCCACTAACATGGGCGTGTGTACACTCACTGGCTTACTCACACACACACTCACACACACTCACTCACACACACACACACACCCCCAACCTCTTCCCACCAACATGTGCCCCATTAGTCATAAAATCTCAATTCCTGTGAGAAAATTAAGTCAAGCGCAGAACATGTAAAGGAACTGCCAGTGTCTTACCGCAAGAATGCGAGCCTTTACTTCTTAAAAGACACTCCCCGACCTCACTGCTGCTCTTTATAGCGGCAGTTCGGATCCCGTGCCAAGCCCCATGGGCTTTATTTGAAAAAAAACTTTAATGACTTCAATGTGTGACTACTGGAAACACCAATTCTGTTTTCAGAGCGCCTGTAGGTACGTGGGTGCTGAGGGGGGCCGTAGTAGTGTGTGTGTGTGGAAAGGAGGTGCTGCTGTGCCGAAGCCTCTTGTTTGCAGCACCATCTAAGAAAACACACTTTCAATCTCCCCCTTGTTGTTACAGCCCCTTCTGTTCCACCTCCAACATCCATCATACCGCAACAAACCTTCAACTGTGTCTGGCCGATCCAGGGCTTCACGTTATTCCTGGGCGGCCTTCGCAACACTGGCGGTAATGGGAAGTTGTGCAGACAGGCAAAACCAAAAGGGAGAAATGTGTGAAGCCGTGGAATGTGTTTTAACTGCTGACTGTACCGCACAAGACAGTGTTTGCTGCTCTGGGAGGACGTAGCGGTCAGACAGCTGAAACAAACACACAGGCCGCCACATACTGACACACACACTATGGATCTCAGGGAATCTGAAACAAAATATCCGGAGGCTGACACTGGAAATAAGCGCTCACCACATGACTCGAAATCTGCGAGTTACAATAGAAAATGTGACCTTTCTCTTTCTCTTCTTCTGTATGCTGACAAACCACAAGCGGCGACGCCACAGGCGGTGCTATAGAGCTATCAGCTTTCCTTCAGAAACGCATGATTGTTGCATACATGCCGCTTCCAACACATCACAGCTGAATTACCCCCAGAATGTCACACACACACACACACACACACACACACACACACACACACACAAGGGGGGCATGAAAAGAGAGAAGGAGCAACAGGAAAATGTGTTTCTGGTGCTGGTAGTGTGCGACTTCCACAGAGAAAAGATGAATGAGAGCCTGAGAGAGGATACAAGCCAAAACGCTGTAGATGTAGGAAGTGGTGATCTAACTCTTTGCACTTCTCTATCCTCTCTTCCTGTTTCAATCGGCTCGTCTCGAGGAGAACGAGAAACTCTACACGCACAAATTATAAATCCGTCTTCAGTCAAATTTAGAGCAAAGAGTTTATTTTCCTTTCCTGCCGCTGCTTCGCTTCCTTGGCACACTGGCTCGTCTGCTGTCCCTAACACACTCTTGGCCACACCAGGTGTATATGAGGCTATACACACACATTCCACCAGCGGCCTGAGACGGTGACTTGGACCTATCGCGTTTCCACTGGAAAACCGCAGCTTGTGGATACCAAAGATGCCAGCGGGGAGCCAGAGCGGTGGCGTTGGCCATGATGCTGTTGGCAGCGGCGGGCAGCGGCAGCAGAGGTCGGTGAATGTTGCTTTTGCCTTCATATTTTGCCTGGCTGTTGTTTGGCAGCCTGGTTACAAGATGCCCCTGGATCTCGCTGTTTCTGCCTGCAACATTCCCCCCCGGCCAAAACCCAAATATGTTATGTGTACACTTTTACACTCAGATTCATTCGACCACACTGATGACTGCAGTCAAACAGGGTCAGGGTGGCCCACGGCTGCTGAGATGATGCGTGAAGGGGCGCAGCTTATGGGAAATGAAGGCAGGGTGTTAGTGTGAGAGTGACACAGCCGCCAATCGCCAAATCCTCTTTCTGACAGTGCGAAAGTCTGAACACAAACAACGATGTCTATTTGTGAAGCTTTGTTCGGCGGTGCAGAAGTCAGCAGTTGTCGGTGCAGCAGCAGCTTCCTCTGAGCGACGGCAGCTTGACTGAGCTCCTTTCTACATGTGGACTCAGGAAAGAAGCTGCATTCAAACACAGGAAGATTTGCCTCCTATTTTTACAGAGACATGGCTTGTCTAAATCCAGGAATGTGAGTAGTTGATCGCAGAGACACAGAGCGACTTCATTCCCCTGCAGTCTGAGAGCTCGCGGCCCAGACACACTGAGGCCCTGTGCTGCTCAGACCGGCTATTTGTTTTTCCTCCGCCGCCAGACGAGACTTCACTCTGCTCGCACCAGAGGGAGCCATGCCTTCCAGCAGGGATGCATTATGGTCCATAGGAGCGGAGCGGACTGACACTGACCCCCCTCTCCCCCTACCCCAAGTGTCTTTTCACACTTCAACAGCTTTCTTCCACCTCCTCCCTCACCTCCTTTAGGGACCCTCTGCAACAGAATGTAACATACCGGGGGTTGAGGCCTGGTGCAGTGACCTCTGTCTGCCCCCTGTGAGCGCCGTGCACTCATGTTTAAATCGAATCAAATATCGCTAACCCGGAGCCTTTCCCCGTCTTCGTCTCACGGCCTCACGGTTCGGAGTGATGAAAGCCAGGCGTGTCAGAATGAGCAGAGGCCCCGGCTGTGTTTGGACTCGACTCACCCGCCGTCGTACCCAGAGAGCCACACAACGGACCTGACCGGCGCTCCTGTCATTGACAGAGTGTGTCCGCTCTCAATAAGGCAGGATTGAAGTGATCCTCTCTACAGCAGGAGGGGCCCTGGGCAGCTGGACCTGATGGAGTGGATGGGAAGGGAACAGAAACCTGCCACATGCTTCCTTCAGGTCCAGTCTGGGTTTGACACAGATTACACACTGGAGTGCATCACCTTAGAGATTTAACCCACAGCCGTGTGTGTGTGTGTGTGTGTGTGTAGGAACCATTGAGGAAAGAAACACATTTGCATCTGCTCTCAGTCATAGATCGTGAATGTTTATTTCAGTGAATTAGCTTTGGTTAATTTTGGTATTTCTCTGGAAATGTGAAGTGACAGATGAGATGAATGAACTCAGCCGCTTGAATCCCAGCTTACTGCAGTAACTGTACTCAGATAAACACCAGTGAACACCTCACTGAGCTTCCTTGATGCTGACATTTACTCCTCCTTGTGTAAATATTACTCAGAAACATCCTTCCCCAAATTTTCCACTCGAGAAGCATGGAGCTCTCCGCTGCGTCCCGACTTGAGGGACCACACTGGAATTCAGGAGGTTTCTTTTGAGAATCAACTCACCACTTCTGTGTTTGTGATTTTGGCCAACAGGTCTGTCAGACTGTCGCCCCACGGAGACTGGTCCGCCGAATCCAGCTGCAGGCCGCAGATCGCCGCCCCCACGCTGCCTGTGGCGATCATGGAGGGAGGGTACATGGCGAATCTGAAATCTGTTAGAAGAGAACACGTCTTAGAGGCCGTTGCTTGGTCAGCGATGCAGCAAAGTGGCAGAATGGAGCCGACGCGTTCACCTGGTGTGGTTTCTAAATTGCTCTGTTAATTTATTTGCTCCACAGAAGACCCCCACCCCCCCACCTCCCCTCTCTCTCCTCCCCCCACACACACACACACACAGAGACAATATGATTTGGTAATCTAGCAGTCGGCTAATAAATAATCCTTCTATTGCTCTGGGTCTGAACGTAGCGCTCACTAATGACCAGAGGCCTGGATAATGAGGGTTCACTTGGCTTGTAAAGGAGCTGAAAAGCAAAACCCCCACCTCCCCCGCTCGCCCACCCTCCCCCCTGGTCCCCCCTTTCCCCAGCCCGGCCCCTTTTCTTCCATCTCCTGAGTAAATCGTGTGCTTCGCTGAAAAAAAAAGCCCCATAGCGCTTGGAAAGGGAGGAATAAAGAGGCTCAGTGCCTCTGCCAATGCTCACTGCTGTAGGTCCTTTTTCCACGTGTGGTCACAGGCGTGCGTCTCAAAGACCAATAACCTTGTTAGCTCCCCTCACTGTCATTCATAATGCAAATGAGACAGCTTGTGAACGGGCCAGAAGCTCGAAAAGGCAACTGGCATAGAGGGAGGGAGAGGGAGAGAGAGAGAGAGAGAGGGGGAGACACAGCAAGGGAGACAGACAGAGAGGGAGAGTTTTTTCTCTTCACACACACACACACACACACTCCCTCCTCTCTCTCTATTCTCTCTTTATGTCTTGCTCAACTTCTACCTTTTCTCTCTGGACAGCACATGGCCTGCTCAGATGGGGCGAGTGAATGGCACACATGCCCCGCTCTTTGTTGCTACAACAGGCAGCGGTTTGCATTGGCGGCCCTCCTATCTGTTAGCATATTAATAGAGTGGTGGGCCTGCGAGAGGGAAGGCAGAAGAGTGTGACTCCATTGTCCGGAGTCATCACCTCATTTCACCCAATTGAGAGAGACACAGCGTCCGTCCCCGTCTCTGCTGATACCAATTCAGTGCGACGGGCGGTACAAAGAGGCGGTGGCGTTGGGGCAAAAGGGGGTCAGCGGGGGGAAGATCAAGGAGGAGGGAAGGATGGTATGGCGACAAGGCAGCGGGGAGAAAAGACGGGAAGGTGGTGGGCGTGGTGGAAAGGGGGGGGGGGGGGGGGGGGGCGACGACTCCGCTGCACATCACTCTCAAGTCTGTGTCCAGACCCTTGTGAGGTTTTGGAAGAAGAAAAGAGTTGCCCTCCAGCGACCCACACCTCCTCCTTACTCCCCGCCCCCCCCACCCCACCCCGCCCCCCCCACAAGTATGCTTCTGTTCCTGGGCCACCTATGGGCTGGAGGAGTGGGCAGCGGGGGCATAGAAACAGCCTGCACATTAACATATTGCCATATTCAATTGCAAAGCAAACTGTGTGCGATGGCTGTGAAGGAGATTTTTCTTCCTTCTTTTTTTTCATGTGGAATCAAAGAGGTGGGCCCTTTGATAGCTGTAAAGGCAGCCCCCTCACTGCCTTTTTAACATGCACAGCCAGGCGCTTTCTCATCTTGTGGGCTCAGTGTTGACAAATAAATGAACTTATTATACACCCCTGTGTTAGCCGCTGGGCCTCAGCCAAGGAGCGATTTATTAAAGGCGACCTCGAGCCAAGAGGAAAGAGCGCACAATGCCTCTCAGCATTACATCACTGCTGTAAGAGTGCAGCTTTCTATAGAGGGGGGACCGGCACAAAGGCATACATGGATTTACTGTACGTGTGCGGCAAGCGCAGAGCGACAGGCGAGGAGGGAGACACCTCGCAGAGACCTAAACACGAGACAATGAGCCCATGCTTGGATGCCTGTACGCATAGATGCAGATGGACAGACGGACACACTGTCACAGCCCGACATACACACACACACACACACACACACACATCACAGACTATCGTTTGTGGCAGAGCTGAGTGGCGGGCAGTGGGCTTCAAGCTGATTTTTCGCACTCGAGACAAGACAGGTCTGTAGCAGAACAAGGACATGCGCGTGCACCCGATGCGGGCAGACACTCCTGGCCTGGTGGCTGCTGCGTGTGGGGGGAAGAAAGGCCGTATTTTAGGAGGTCCTCATTGATATTCATGTGGAGGATAAACAGTGTATGTAGCTGAGTAGGGACGGCTGCGATGGAAAGCTCCCTGTGAGCGGCGGCTGACTGGCCCGGCCTGCACGCCTCTCGCCCCCTTCAATGGGCCTTTCTCCTCCCTTTGCGCCCCCTTCGCCTCCATTCCTCCCTCCGCGTTTTTTTTTCTATCCCCCTGAAACTTCATCCCCAGGCCTCTGGTCACACAGTCTGCTGGCCTTACAGGGCCCGCTCCTCCTGGGTGGCTGCGATGCACAGTATGCACATTAAACTTGTAAATTAATTAAAGTTGGAAAGTTGAACAACAGCCAGAACAGAAAGAAAAAAAACTCTCTCTCCTCCACACTCTCTCTCTCTTTCCAGCGCTATAAATCAGGGTCTTGTATTCTATACATGTAGAGCTCTTTGACCTTGTTTATTAAAGGAGTAGCGTTACGAGGACTCGTGGCCCCGCTGACTGATTAAGGTCGAACACAAACATCATTTCGGGATCGGCATGACAGCTTGTGTCACCGCTAATGCAGCCGTTCCTGGCACTTCACACAAAGTTAGTCAAGCTACTTAAGACTTGTGTACCTGTGAGAGGCACAAACAACAACTCCAACTCCACAACTGAGGTAGAGGAGCTCGATCGCACACACAAACTCAAAAGGACCATGATCTCGATTGCAGAATGTGAGATTCTATTCTCTATCATTTCTGTTCCTGGTTGCCACTGAGTCACTGCTGAAACTGGGATTTATACTAATTTGTCAGTAAACAGAATCCTTTGATGGGATCGAAGAGGGGAGGGGATGTTTAGAGCCGAGTTCTGCTTGTGAGACACTCTGGTTCCGGTCAGAGTACCGAGCTTGTCCATACTAAGCGAGTTGCCACTACAATTTGCTTCACATCAATTGACAAATATTAGCTTTAGCTTGCTGTGACCTCAGTGGTACACACGGGAGAAAAAAGGTTTGGATTCCTTGAGCTCTGTTGGAATAACGGCAGCATCCAGAAAAGTGAAGGAAAAAAAATTCTTTCTGTTTCTGGAGTGAGTCAGCTGGCCGCAGTATTTACTGTATGGTGCGGAGCTGATTACAGCCGGGAGGTGAAGGGGGGGGGAACCAGGACGTGCCACTCTATGATTCACTCTGCGTGTTGGATTCCTGGTTGCGTACTAGCGGGATGCTTTCCTTCTAATCTGTCCACGACGCAGCCGGACCGGACGTGATTCGTAACATCCGCGGAGCGGGGCGGTAATTTGTCGGAGGAGGCGGCTGACATTTCGGGGTTTTGACTCATCGGACATGAAGAGGGCTTTGCGCGTAAACAAACACGCGTAGAGAATGTTTCATTGACCACATCTGAGCTGAGTCATCAGGGGGGCCTGTAAGATTGGAGTGCTGCGCCTGGAGGGGGATCCTCTGCTCAACAGCTACTTAGAAAGGAAGCTACTGAGATAATCCACCCTGGACCACGGAGTCTGCTCGGCTACAGGAAGAGGAAAGAGGACTTATGGATGCGTTTTGGAATATCAGATTGGTCTCTCTCGCATAAAACATCTTTCTGTTTGCCTAAGTGGAGGAATAATCCCGTAGGCTTTATGGTACGGAGCTCAGCAGGACGTGTAGACGCTGAGAGGAAAGCTTCCAGATCAGTCGGGCTTTGGAGAGCTTTAATGGCTCCTCTGTGTGCGTTTTCATTACGATGAAATACAAATAAAATGCAGAAGAAGAAGAAGAAGAAGGAGTGTGCATCAGGCTATCGTCCAGAGCTGCAGGTGCCCATGGGAGAGGAGACGCTCCAGAACAAACTCAACACTGGGAAAGTGATCACATGAATGCAGATGGAGGGACGTTGCTGTTATAGTTTACGAGGTTTTAAAATATTTAGCTGTCATTGCTGCATTCCACAACTTCTACTCAACTGAATGTTATTAGATTCTTGTATTCTGAAGCTGCAGATGTCAACAATTACCCGGCTTATCCGCACACTAAATAACCACCCAATACTCCTCAGAGATTTTTAAATTCTTAATTCTCCTCATCAGTCGTTATTTACATCCTTACTTGTAGCGACTGACTCTCTTGGACGCTGTCGTTTGGCCGCGTCCCAGCTTTTTCCTTTTGATTGGCCGTCGCCATTGACGCGGCTCCATGCATACCATTACAGAGGGCTGTTTGAGTTGGTATTAAAGTAAAGCACCGTAATCTCTGCCAATATGGCCAGAAGAGCGAGCTCAATAACAGCAGCAGACAGGTTGGGGTGCATCTGTCTGCCCCATGCCTCCCCCGTTCCATTCTCCCACTTTAGCTCAATTGAATCAGAATAGAAGAGGAAGCTCAGAGTGCTGGCTGTCTGTGTGGAGGAATGGAGGTTGATAATCTCCCTTAATGAGCTTGTTTCTGAGCTATTATCCGGCGGCCTGCCTGAGGGAAACGCTGGTGTTTCCTATCAAGTGGCCCCGCCGTGCTGACCCCGGCGTGGCTCTGCATATGAAATGTAAGGACCCGGCCCCTTTTGTGTCCTTTCTCCCAGCCGGGAGCTGAGCCCCCCGTTCCATTTGCATAGACCTGAATGGGCCCGGCAATGTTATTAATTAATACAGAGCCAGCCTGCGCCACCTGACAAAATCTCTCCGAGTGGACCCCGAACGGAACTGTTTCATCAAAAGAGAGGAGCCATTACCAACGAGAGGCCTTATTCTCCACTTCTGCTCTCCTTGTCCCCTCCAAAAAACAGAGAACGCCGGTTTTATGCCTGTTTTTCTTTTTCAGCGGCGGTGGGAGGCGGGTTGAATACGCTGGTATGAAACAGGAAGGCTACAGTGACCTGTTGTGGACCGTCTCGCAAATATAACTCCTCCTGAGATGCCTCCTCCCTCCACTTCCACGTCTTTTACCTTGTCAGGTCCGTTCAGAGGGACGTCTCAAGGAGGATTCTCACCAGATAACCGCAGAGATTTGCGGCTTGGAACGTTCCACAAAAAAACGCGGTGTCAGATTTCCAGAGATCCCGTCAGACGCACCAAACTGTCGACCCGCTTTCTCTGTGCTCTCTTTCGTTTCGTGGTCTTGCCCCTCGCATGGATACGCGCCTGAACGAGAGCGTGCGTGCAGACAAACGGCCTGTTGCTAATCCGGAGCTGTATCGGTAGAAAGCCTCTTCTAAAAGACAGAAAAACCTCAGGAGGAAGACTCCGGCAAGGCTCGTAAATTCATCTCCACTGCCTCATTGAAGCAATTAAGGACAAAGTGCGTGCTGAGTCTTTCACAATGCTGCTTTGGGGAATAAGGTCCAATCTCTGACACGCTGTCATTCCACACATTCATCCTTAGGCAGAAAACAGGGGGGGGGAGAGAAACGTAGGTTGCGGAACGCGATAATGAGCGAGTGACAGACAGACAGAGGGAAGATGAGGAAGAGGAGGAGTGGAAACGTATTAATTTCATATTTCAAAACCGTGAGGGTTTTCTCAAGCTGTGCTGTCGATTACACAATCAAGCACAGGGGATTCCATCATTTGATGTTTTAAATATCTGCCACCTCCCTCCTCACACACTCCTCTAAATGAGCTCAGCACAAGGAGCTGTTTCCCAAGAGGGGGTGTAGTCAGCATTCCTGTTCGGAGCAGAGCAAGAGCAGGGGAGCGGTGGTGGCGGGGGTCAGTTAGGAAGAAGGAAAGAAAGGATTGCTGACTCTCCGTCCTGCACAGGGACTCAGCGGCCGCGTCGGGGGACGTTTCTTTAGGTCTACCTCCGTTAAAGTCAGAGTCTTTGGACGTTTTCAACCCGGAGTAAGAGGCAAGGCAAACAGGAGAAACCTGCCCCGATAGAGAATCCCAACATGGGAAAGCTATCATGCCCTCCAGCTGTAGGGTGGGGAGGCGTGGGAAGTAAAGGGGGGGGGGGGGGGGGGGGGGGGAGGGGCAGAAAGAGGGAAGGAAGGCGGCAGGGGAAAGAAATATGAAAACATGACATGCCTTAGAATTTGGCAGTGCAAAAACAATGCACTCCTCTTGCTCCAACTCCCCATTTCCCTCCTGCATCTTCTCTGTCTCAATCTGGTTGTCTCTCCAGATCATGTTAAAGGCTGGCCGTCCCTCCCATGACTCACTGGATGTTTGATCTTGAGTGAACAATTCACCTCAAGAGCAGAAAGACAATGGCCTGCCTCCCTCCACCCCGCTCTGTTTCTCTTCTCGACCCTGTGCGACATGGGAATGCCCTTCAACAACACAAGTTCTTCTTTGAAGTGTTACTGGATGCCCTGAAAGCCACTGATATGCCTTCAAAACATGACCACATACCACTGGGAGAAGACAGATGATAGACATAAAGACCCAAGTGTCAAACGCTGAAGTCTTCATTGAGACATGCTTTTCACATACAGATACTGCAGCGCCTTGACCGGCCCACAATGCAACACTGAGCGGGAGTTAATCACAGCAAAACATACTAGGAGAGGCTTTGGATAAAGTGCTAAAAGAAGAATGTGCAGATAAAGTTTATTCTGCAACAAGACAAAGGGTGTTGATGCAAGCTGTTATCGCCTGGTTTGACTTGGCAGCTTAGGCATGATGGGTGTCAAAAGAGAGGATATCAGGGTGACATTGCAGTTTGTGTGGTAATCAGTTTCGCCGGCGACATGTGTATCAAACTGTGCGACGGTGAAATCAGCTAATATGAAAAGAGACTTGGTACTAAGTCAGACATGAGCTCCTACCTGTGGCACAGAGGGCGATGAAGGTCTGGACATGTTTGCGTATAAGTGCTAGCTTATCCTCAGGCAGAGGCAGCCTCCTCACGATGTGCTCGATGAAGTCGTTGGGAGTGACCGCTGCCAGGTTCCACTTCAACTTCCCCAACACCACCAGCTCCCATTCCTGGAGGGGTGAGGGAGGAGGGGGGGGAGGAGGAGGAGGAGGCAAAGATAAGTCAGAAAAACACTGAGAAAGTGAAAAAAACAAACCAGTAATGCTGCATATTTACGTACAGTAAAGCTGTTTACACTACAACATTGCACATTGCACTCTGCTGCACTTGTTTAGTGGGTTTCACAATGCAGCAGGCCGCAGTGTGTGAGCGAATGTGCCTCTGTGGGCCCCTGGCCCTGGCCCTGTACAGTGGTGAGGGTGGGGAGGTTGAGCAGAGACAGATTGTTATTACGTTAGTCTCGGCCCGGCCGGGACAGAGAAACAACAGCAGCGCCACCAACCTGGTGACCTCACAACACTGTCTCCCTGCCTGTCTGTCTGGCATCTGGGGACTTTCCTAAAGAGGCCCACCAGAGGTTCTGCTGAGTGTGTGTGTGTGTGTGTGTGTGTGTGAGAGTGTGTGTGCGTGCGTGCGTATTAGTGACAAAGAAGCCAAAGGAAGGATATCTATCTATCTTACACCTTCACTTGTGTGTTGCAGTAGGTTACGATTGTTGTATTTGTTGCACATTGAATGTTGGTGTTTGTTCTGTGTTTGCCACATAATTAACTAATTAAATCTATAATTCACACATGCCTGTTGTGTTACATAAATTAGACACATACCAAAGTGCCAGATAATGTTAGAGACTTCCTTTGAAGTCATTCACTGCTGTCTGGCTCAGTAAACACGTTTGACACACACGCCTCAGTATCAAACATGACTCAACCTCTTTCTGTAAAACAGGATCCACCCAAATCAACAGCTCTGAATTTCACAAATCCTTTTATGTGGAAGTCCTGAGTGTCGAGAACACGAGTGAGCGCCGCATGCTAGCAAGGCCTGGTATCAGTGTGTGTGCGTGTGTGCGTGTGTGTGTGTGTGTGCGCGCGAGTGTGGGGGATGGGGGCTGGTGCAGGTGGGGTGTGTAATTCTCCTTTCACTTGAGGAGGAAGTGATTAACGGAAGGGTTTGGTGACTAACTTGGGAAAACTTATGCGCTTTGCTTCCGGCCTGCAGCCTTTGCGACTGAGACCTTGGATGCCGTTGATTTTCCCCTCGACAGACTGAGACCACATGGACTCAGTCATGAGACGGTTCAATATGGCTGCTGATGACCCTCGACTGCAGCATGCAATGTTCCTGTCACTCACCATTTTCTACCATTTCATGTTTCCTTTAGTGGAAGGGGAATGGATAGAAGAGGAATGAGTTTACAAGTGACGCTTTGTGCAAACCCACAATAACGTTGAGACGAAGCATCTCAACGATTCCGTATTGATCTTTTAAATTGATCTTGCGCAACACAGCAGTTTCCACTTACGTGTGCAGCTGAAGCCCGTTTCCACCAATAGTCAAGAGGCAGATACGGGCCTATAGCGAGAGCTGTGACAGCCTTGCAACATAAGCTCTGTGCTGACAGAGTGGCAGGCAGGCACCCACTTCCTTCTGCTTGCTGCTGCCTTCCTCCACACCTTCTTTGTAACATTTGCGGTTCCCTTTACAAGAAATTGTTACCAAAGATGAGGACAAAAAAACAATCACATGCCCCGAGCAGCTGATCTCCGTTTCCTGTATCTGCAACTCAGCCAAAATACTGCCTTATACAGAAACCCTGAGACAAAGCCTACACAAAGCATGTCAAGGCTTTGCGTTCAGAATGAATATGAAACTCAATATTAAACTCATCAGACTCAATTTTGCAGTAAAGTGCACAATTGCGCCTCAATATGTCACTCAAAACAATGCGGCGCATGAGTGAACCTTCCCTTTACAGGCAAAACTAACCTATCTGACCATAGAAACATTCCCTCTAGAGGAGAGGGAATCATGTCACACACACACAATATGCTCCAAGCAGAAGAACATTCCAGAAAGTTCTCCAAAACCAAAAATCCACGAGCGGGGAATCGTCGGCGTGGTGAATCCACAGCAGCGATCAGAGCCGCCAGTCAGGCAGCGAGAGGCAGGCCGACAAACATCAGCCACATCTGAATCATAATATGTGGCCTCTTTCACAACATGGGTGGGATTGGCTGTTGTTTACTGTGGAATGTTTATGTAGTGCACGGAGCAGTAGGGAAATAGTTCTCCCATGTGAAACCCAGTTAATTAATTGGCCTGCGCTGGTGAAGGAGGCCGGTATTATCAGGAGCATCCAGGCCTTATCAAACGCTTCAGCAGGACGTGGAATGGCAATCTTGTTAGTGCTGCCAATGATAAAGTGTCTAACCTGCATACCTAATAAAAGGAGTTCAACATACAGTCATACTCTGAAAATGCGAGGTAATCAGCGACCTTTGTAACTTTACAAAATGTCAAAATTGTGCATCCATGGTTACGGCTACACTGTAAAAGGCAAACTGGAATCTCTCTCTCTCTCTCCTTCTCTCTCTCTCTCTCTCTCTGACAGGAACAGAGTCAGAACTTTGGCTGGAGTTCAAGCTGACCTCGTTGCTCTATGCAAATATCTACCGCTAGATGGCGATGGAGACCATTACACAGAGCGTGTACTGTAAGAGACCCTCTGGGAGCTCCTGTGGGACACTTCATTGTAGGGTGTTTGGCTCTCATGCTCCTTTGATGAGGCTGCAGTGCAAATAGGCCAGATAAAGCCAAATGAGATACCAGTCAGTGATGCTGGGGCGGAATAATACAAATCAATACATTTGGAATAGAAATAACAACACAAACCATCTGAAATACCCCCGATTCCAAACATTAGTGCAAAATAAGTCATGAAAGCATAGTTTGCCTTGAGCTGAGGGAGATGTGGCAGTGGATTGTGTTGCTTACCAGCAGCTCTTGTGGTCTGATGGAGTTATCTGTGTAGATGCAAAGTTTCTCAGCAGTTAATGGACGAGTCTCTTTCAATTTGGACGCAAGAAACATGCACACTGCTCCCAGCAGCTGCAGGTTACACTTTTTGGTGGGTTCCATGGCTAAAAATCTGTCCAAGTAGTTCATGGCCAAAGGGAAAACTTCTTCTTCGCACTTCTGTTCCTCACAAACCTGCAAAGACAGACAGACACACACACAGAGACACACACACAGACACACACACACACAGACACACACACACAACGCGCCAGTGATGAGCGTTTGGAGCCAGTACGTCACTCTGAGCTGAGCTGAAGTATTTTCCAACACATGGTATACATAAGAAACTTTTATGATATAACGAAATTAGGGACAAACCACACAAAGCGCGCTTATAAAGGCAACAGCATACATGTTTGGGGCCTGGCCAAGAATTTGACCCCAGACCTAATCAGTTACAACCTCCTAAATTAATCAAATACATGAAATGACAAAGTATGGAAAAGTTCCGGGACGCATACTTTTTCAAAAGAATCACATTCCTGCAGTTCATTCACTAAGAAATCAATTTAAGTCACAATCAGTCGTGCCAAGAAACACCCCGACAGCGCAGCACACGGAAACACGCTTTTTTTTTCTTCATCCGTCATATTTTTCATAAAATAATTAAAAATATAAATAAATTATCTAAACCGATTTTCTTCGCACCATAATCTTCCCGGAAGCCTTCCACGTCATACCCGACAATTCACATCCACATTCCAAAAGGATAAATATGAATAAAACGTCAAAACAGGACGCGAGTAGCGAAAGTCTGCTGCGGAGTGCGTCACCGCCGAGCCGATATATTGATTTTAAAAATTAATTAAAAATCAACCGTTGGTCGGACCGTGATAAACTTTACATGATAATAAAGCTGGGAGGGTCCAGATTGTTTACAATCAGAAATACGAAACAAAGTGTCGGAAATTTAACATAATTCCATAGTGAAGCATTATGACGGGGGAAGACTGTTAGAACAGATAAGGCCCTCGCCCCTTCCGACATTTAAAATATATACATAAAATATTCACAGCGACTTTCATGGCTCTTTCTATATTCATCCGGCACCTGGGACCCTCTTCTGTCATTACCGATGCTTTTCAACCGCTGTTATTGCGTTTCTGACACTGTAAAGTCGTCTTGAAAGCAAAGAGCGCTCCTGTTGAAAACCAATATGGCGATGGACCACAGCTACGGCAGCATTGCATCGGTGGAGTGCATACGTGTGCATGGAAATATTCAGGCTATCTAAAATAATAACATTTAAGAATCAACAGGCTTTGCTTTTATGGAGCAGCACGGCGTGTCGTTTTTGAAGAGAAACTCCCCGGCGGAGCGGATAACACGGGGGTCTCAATCACCCCCACCACCACAAACACAAGTCTCCATGAGCCGGACTTTAACAAATGTCACTAAACGCCACACTTCGGTTATTGTGGAGGAAATACCCGACATGAAACGAGAGCTATACGAGTCTGAGACAGTCGGTACAATTGCAAAGTGCGCTCGGTATAGGAAGAGCAATGACACAACCGGGAGAGAAAAAAGTCGAGCACGGAAATAATAAGACTTGTCAGCGCTCATTGTTTCGGGTATACGAACCTCCAACATCCAAGTCGCCACCATCCTCCTCATAAAGGGCTGAATGTCTTTCTGGACGCTTTTGAAATAGGAATATTGCGGTAGAAACCTCTCCTCTATGGTCAGCAGGCTCTGGAGCACTCTGTCATCGCACAGAAGGTTCGGGTCGGGACGAGCTCGTATGATGGTGTCCATTTCCAGGCAGAGCAGCTCCATGGTGCCGAATCTTTGAAGTCGGAAAAAGTCGGCTTTCTCTGTCTCGCTGAGGCGCAATGGCGGTGTTTGTATACCCTCCGAAAAATGTCAAAAAAGGTGTAAAGAAAGGCGTAATGGAGGCATATACAGCGAGACTGCAGGGGCTCCCTCAGAGTAGTCCTGCCTCTCCTTACTGACAACTTTTTCCTCTCTCCCCTCAGTGCGCCTCTGCTCTCCTCCGCCTGGCCAGTTTAGGCGCATGCCCTGCGCCACTGACGCAATTCACTTCAGTGCCTCTGTGGAGAGACCAGACGCAACACGCCGCGGCTCCCCCCCCTCCCCCTTTCCCCCCCTCCCCCCACGTCCCACTTCTTCTGATGCTCCCCCGCCATGCGTGCCCACACAAACTTTATACACACTTTGTTTTGTTGTAAACACGCCAACGTCGCGTCTTTCACGTAAACATGTCCCCCTTCCAGAAAGTATATAAGGACAGAATGGGAGACATGGACTTGAAATCCTAACTAATATGTATAGTTTCTTGTCTTGTTTTGACATATGATCTTTGATATGGTTTGAGGCTGATATAGATGTTTGTGGATGTGATGTGCAGTTCAGAGTCAAACTGGTGAAAGTGAAGTAACAACAGGTTGATAACAGTGGAAGTGAACATACAAATGTATCTTTATGAGCATTATTTTGATTAAATCTTATACAATGGCACTTGAATGCGTCATGGTGATTATGAAACACTTCATTGTACTCTTTCTTCATCACTTGAGCCAACGCTTATATATAAATGATATAAAATTAAAGCAGAGTAACTAACAGTACTAACAGCAGCAAGTGCCCCCTTGTGAAAGCAATTTGAATGATTTTAGTTTGGATAAGAAAACGAAAGTTAAGGAAGTGGCTAATTTATATTGATTGACTTAAAGCGACGTGGTGTGTGTGTATGTGTGTGTGTGTGCCAACTTTTGCAAACTGCACCCGGTGAACCTGCGCGCGGGGCATGACGCATATATGTACTGAAACATGCAAGTACAGAGTGGCGCGCGCGCACACATGTAGGGACGCGCGCGCCGACACACCCGCGCGCCCACTCAACCCACACACACACACACAGACGTGCACGCGCCCTATCGTTTATAGCAGCCGCACACGCTTGCGGTTTATGAGATAGCTTTCTAGGAAATTTGATGCAGCCGTGAATTTTCTTTTTTTTTTCTTTTTTCTTTGCGTAATCTTCAGTTAAAGATAAACACTAAGTCACCCAGATGAGACTAAAAAATAAACTGATCCCTGCTTTGAAAACGGCATTTTTTTTATGATGTAATAATTTACATGGATAAACAAGCAGGTGCGGAAACGGTGGCGGGAGTGGCGATCATTGAGAGAGATAATTAAAAAATGACTGCCAGACGCAAATGAATGGCTCACATACAGTCACAAAGAGAATGTGCTGGGTAAATATGTTAATCCCCCCCCTCCTATTCTCAGTCAGCTTCAAAGAGAGGAGCCGTGAATGAAGCGAGACTTCAATGCGTAAGGGGAAGGTTGGGGACTGTAGTCTTCAGCGTCTTTACACTTGTTAATTTCCATCCAGCTTGTTGGCTGCATGGCGATGCTTGTGAGGAAAGTGGGGGGAAATGTCTCTTTAAAGTTTTTTTTTTTCTTTCCCAGTCTAAATTGTTTCCTCCTCCCTGTGTCACTATTTGCATAGCCAATAGTTCCTCAGCTCTCGACCGAGCCTGTGCGATTGTTACTGGGCAGACTTCCTCTATATACCTTCCTGTCTCTCTCTTTTCTCCTCCTCGCTTCTGCAGCTCATTGATCAGTCTCACCTCCGAATGGAAGCTCAGGGTGTAGAGATGGACATCTGAGAAACATGAGGGACATCAAGCTGGAGGGAAGTTTACCCCAACTCCTGTGTGGCCAGAAAGGATGAAGAGAGGCACTTTAGTTTCACCTCAACAGCAGAAAACATCCCTAACTCTATAAAAGCCGAATACTGAATGAAACAACCCTGCTACTGCCAAAACAATGCTTCCAAAAATCACGAAAAAAATCATAAAAAATATTCTAGTATCAATTCAACACGAAAAATGCGAAATTACTACGTTTCTAATCAAATGTGATATAAAAGTGAACACATTGCTTCTCCAATTTCACCTCTTTTTGCAGTGTAACACAATTAAGTGTCTATTAAAGCGATGACAGGAGAATATACGAATAATGCAAAATAAATGATAATCATTCTAAACTGAAAATAAATAAATATTTTTCTTCTTTTTCTTATTAAAACAGCCTATTTGATTGGATGCGGGGCTGAATGAGGCTGTGCTGGAGGCAGGTGCTCCTCATCCTCCACACATACTGCCAACAGCTGGAAACATCTGGAAACGCCAGCAACGCACCAGAAACATCCCGACACACACTTACATAATAAAATAACAACAATAATCTAACTATATCACACCACAATCGATTTGAAAACAACCGATATCATCACTAACATTATTATAATACAAAACCATCTTTATTTCATTCAATATGATAGAGAGAAGATCAGAAATAAAAATAATTGTTTGTTGTAAATATTAATGTCGCTATTTCTAAGATGCTTAATCCGATTATGTTTTAAAATAACATGTCAAGTGGCAACTATCCATCAATTCAAACACTTTCCCTTAATTCACGTTTATTTCAGCGTCCTCGGCTCGTTTCATGTCGGGATCTTTGACTCCTGTGAGTGAGAGGAGACGCAGCGGCGCTTTATTTCCCCGGAAACATTCAATTACCATGTGACGGTAAAATGGAACACGCCCCACAGGCTGTAAACCTGCAGGGGTGTCGCAGCTATACACAGCACACACTTCTGACAGGGACGAGGACATGCTGGGCAATCAAATACATAACGTTCGAGTCCTCTGCATGTGTGTTACACTGTAAGAAACATCCGGCGGGTCCGACCTGCTTCACTCTGGTCTGCTTTGATTGAGGGACTACAGATGTTTCAATTCCTCCCCCAAATGCGCGAAAAATGCACTTTAAACTAAATATATGAATCACAACTCGAGAAGCTCAGGATTGAATATTAAAATCAATGTTTTGTAAATGTTTGAGATGTTTTTTTTACAGTGCAGGATGGAATGAGTCACCATCTCCACACCTTACAGAGAGAGAGAGAGAGAAAGGGAGTTTAAAGCTCCGTTACATAGAGCAGACACGTGAAGGCATCAGGCTGGTGACTAACGATGATGATGAAAATGATGGTGATGGTGGTGGTTTGCGTGTTTTCTTCTATTACCGACAGTGAGATGGGATCATAACGACGAGAAAACAAACAATCAAACTGTCCCTCACATGAAGAGCAAAAGAGTCTGAGGGGAATTTGTCAGACTAGTGTTGAGGTTGTGAGATGACAGGAGGACACATTTCAGTGTGTGTGTGTGTGTGTGTGTGTGTAAGAGCCAGACAAACACATCATGCATCCCCAATCAAGCATTTGAAGTTCCTCTCATCTGCATGTTCTATGAATTTGTCATAAAGGCTCCAGAGGTTTGTGGCACATGTGACTCATGCAGAAAAAAAAAAATCTAGATCTTATTTTATCTCAAAAAGAACACAGAAATAATTCACTTTTATGTGACAATTTCCCACATATGAAGTGTTCAAATCTACACCTGTAAAGAACTGTTCAAACCCATGACATCACTATACAGGATGTTCTCCAATCAGAATGCAGTGATAGTTTAAGAGGAAATAAAGAACACAAAGCTCATTTTTTTCTCATTTTTTTTTATAAATGTGATTTCAGGCTTTTAATGCGATCACAACTCTCAAAAAAAGCTTCAAACACAATCTGAAGCTGCACACCTGCTTCAGCTCCAAAACAGGAAATACATCCATTCTGATCAAATTCAAACATTAATAATATTCAGAAAAAATGTTATTACAGTACAAGATGTCTGTGTTCTTTCAGGTAACCAAGGAAACCAGATGTATTCAACCAATCCGGATGAAGCAAAGTCACATGTTGTATTTGTGTATATTCCACCTCCACCTATTCATTTTAAATGACACACTCATCTCCAGTGTTTTCACAGTTTACATGTTATTATGTTCAATTTCACTGCAGGTAATGTAAGGAATAATTTTTTGAATATTTCTGAGGTGAGATATGACTTCACAAATATTACAGATTATTGTTAAATAGCCAAAGACCTGATTTAATTGATTGAAATTAATTCTCAGATTTAATTGTTTGTAACTAAACAACACGAGTAAAATTAAGCAATTGATGTTTAAAATTCACATGTGGTCATTTATTCATTTTCTGGACGATAAATTCCATTGATTTCTGTTTAATTTGGATTTTATGGAGAGAAACCAGAGAGAAATCTGTCACTGTTGGAAGAAGCAGCAGTTGTTGGGCAAAAAGGTGGAAATCAGAGGAGAGGAAATACATTTAACCATGATGATTGGAATTTTGTACTCTACTCAAATATCTTCACACGCATGTACACTCACAGTATAGAGCTAGAATAATAGAAGTGTGTGCAAGAAAAGCAAGAAAAGCAAGTTTCTTCCACCTGAGCAGCAGCAGGTGAGCTCAGGGTTTCACTCATTTCCTCCTGTTAGCTGACCATCTCAGCCTCACACACACTGCTGATGTTAAACACTGATATCAGACCACATTAAGCAACAATTCATTCAAAAGATTAACACATAAAACAACAAGGTTTTGGCTAAAAAACGGTTTAATCTTCATCTGCTACTGTATGATGTTTTCAGATGAATCTATAATCAAATTTCTTCCTGATCAAAACATCTTTCGAATGCTCGCCTTTTCCTGCTTTGGCTGTATTTTTCTGTGGTTGAACAACTGCAGATGTGTGCGCAAAACAACAACAATACAGAGAGAAGTTACTCATCCACGAAAACAAAAACAGCAGACTTCATGCAAAACTTCACCGGCAACACTTTGCTCCAGTAAGTCAATCGTTTGACCTCGTCGCATCACAAGCAGCTTGACACACACACATACACACACACACACACGGATGAAACACACACACGCGCGCGCGGATGGCGTCGTCCAAGCTTCAGTGCCTCCTGCTGCGACCCACTGACACATGAAACACATAGTGGATCAGCGTTTCAAGCTGTAAACACAAAATCCTTCCTGTTCAGCAGTCAAAGTGGCTGAAATCAAATGATGAAGTCTAACGTTCGCAGCTCTACACTGCAAAACAACAATCACAATCCCGACACACACACAGGAACACACACGTCGGGACCTTAAACTACTCCAAATGCATCAAATCCTAATCATTATGCCATTGTTATATCCCCGAAAATTCCCTGTTGATACTACAAATAAGAATCCAGGTGAATGTCTCATCAGCAGGACAGACCGGAGACACGTCCCCCCCATCCTGAGGTGATGGAATGCGTCTTCTTTTGGAGAGGACGTGAGCCCTTGCAGGAGTCATTCAGCCCATCCCTGATGTCTCCACTGAGCACCTGTGGGATCTCTCTGAACCCTCTCCATGACTGATGGTACAACAATGCAGCTTTGGCATTGAGCGCTCACTCTGCCGTCTTCCCTCAGACTCCCTCAGAAATTCTTTACGCAAACATGTCCTCCCAAATTCTTTGAGTCGTGCCCTTATCTCATTAACTGGAAAAAGAAACAAGAGCAGGCGAGAAACGTAAAGAACAAAGGAAGTCTTGATTGTTGCTATTTGGGAAGACTAAATCGTCCCGATGCTGAGAGAGGACGTCTGAGAGAGGACGTCTGAGAGAGGACGTCTGAGAGAGGACGTCTTCCTGAGCTCAGACAGAGGACACAACAAACAGCTCTCATCACACAGACGTTCTAATGTGTGATGAAGCTCAATACTTAAACTCAAGCTACTTAATATTTCACAACTAGTTTCACCCTGTTGGCCGATGAGCAGCTGTACTACAGAGTTCAGTGGCTTGCTCAAAGGAACTCCGACAAAAGTCCTGTCTCCTTTCCCACCCAAGGAGGATTTCAATAAGTAACACTGCTGCCTTCATCGTTTGTCTTTCTTCACCAGTCTCCTGACCTAAATAAGCTAAAAAAACACAAAGGTGACATCAAGTTTGATTGAAAGGATTTGACTGAAACCTTTCAAAAAATGTCTGTCTTTCCTTTGAAACTGTATTAGTTGTTACTTCTGTTACTCCGACTAATAATATTTCGATTTGAGTCACTTTCACTCACATTAAGGTGAATTCAATCTCGTTCCTAGCGGATGAGGAATAGGCACAACAAGAAGCGTTGTGTGTTTGCGTTGTGGCAGACTTACACCAGTCTCCAGGTTAGTCCCTGCATCTTCAGGTGAAGTACTTCCTAATTTAACTCCAAGGCGGTGTGAAAGCGCCGATACACTTCTGTTCAAACTGAACAAACAGCCTCATGTTCCCTTTATGTGACAGACAGTCTGCGACGTCTCAGACACAATCAGCCCTTCACGTCACAGTGAAGGCATCATTAATAACCAAAAGCAGCCTTGTGCTTGCATCTCAATCTATCACAGACATCAGTGACAGCGCGTGGACAGACAAATGGCTCTCTGCACAGACGGTGGACGCTGTGTCACTCGGACAATGAGCTCGTCTGGTAGCTCTGGCCAAACCTTTAGCTAACACCAGAAACAACCGTCTGGTACTCATTTACCTTTTCCTCTGACCCCCCCTCCCCCCGCCCCATTTCTTCATCCCCGCCCTCCTCCCTGCGTCCATCTCGTCCCACTTTCACATGCGTGACCCCGTCTTGTGAACTCCACCAACAACCTTTCATGCGGTTGTCAAATCTGGACCCATGCGCCCTGATAGTGAGATGCAAAGCGACGTCCATGTTTGGTCGGAGATTTCTTCTTTCATTGTTGTTTTTTTCCATTTCTTTTTGTTTCACACACTCGTTTCCACATAACATCAGCGAGACTGGAGGCGACCTGTTCCTAAAGAGAGCTCAGCTGCTGCTGCTGTGTCTCTTCCCCGCGAGCTCCTCCAGGATTTTCCCATGTTCATATCACTAGCCCTTGAGTTTGTCACTCACGCAACAGCTGCTTGCTGATATCGCAGCACAGCCCGAGCCTATTGCTCTCCCTTCTTTCACTGCGCACACCAAGAACAAAGCCATTGTTAATCCAACTGGGTCCTTGGTGCAGAATGCAAGGACTTCTGGGGGCAGGTTTTGTACCTCAGGACTGCATTTTTGCACAAAAAGGACATTCAGATTGTTTCCAAATTGTGTCTGTTGGGTCCTGCGGGGAGGATCGGCACACTGAGGACTTCCACCTGGGACCACAACAAGCTCAGACTAAAACATGCTGGACTTGAGGTCAAGGAGAGCTCACGGCGGCGGGGGCTTATCGATGAAGCTCACCCGTCCACCACAGAACACCCAGACAGAATCAACTTGGAGTCAAACCACTCCAACAAATTGTTTAATCTATGATTCAAACAAAGAGAAGCTATTTTGAGGGTTGTAACCTGAGAAATTAACTATATAATTACCAAACGACCCAAAACTGAGAATATAGGTGAACTCACCACTACAATTCCTGTAAGAGTCCATGTGAACATGTGAGCACACAGAAGCCTCCACATGCACACACACATGCATGCACGCTGGTACTGTGCTGCTGCTGTTGTCCTTGTTTCTTTATCTCCGCTGCAGATGGTGACAGGTGGCACAAAGGATGTCAACACATGCGCGGCAGAGATGAGAACAAGATTACTGCAGCAATAAGGGTGTGTGTGTGTGTGTGTGTGTGCCACCCGCTGTGACTGCATCAGGTGCTCACCTATCTGCTGTCACCAATAATAATGTGAAGAAGAGCTTAATATAGCAGCGGGTAAGGAAGAGACTGATGCAGATGCAGAAAGCAGAAACAGAGCACCTGATGTTTTTTTTATGCAGACAAAACCAATAAAGACAAAGAAAAAATCTCTCTCTCTGTCTCTCACACACACACATGGAGCGTGTGATCTTCTCAGTGATCAGTGATAGAGACAAATGAGGGGGCCCACCACGGTGTCTCCCTGTGTAGAAGTGCAGCTCTGCTCTCTGCTTCATTACAGCACCACCCATGAATGTGCACCATCCTCCCCTCCAACAGGCTGCAATAATCTGATCCTTTTGGGAAACTGAGGTGTTGGACTGTAATTTATAGGCCGTATCTTTCAAGTCTTTCCATGGGCTCCGCTGGTGGCGTCAGCCCTGAGCCGCTGAGTGTGTTTAACGGCTACATGTGTCGCACCCTATCTGCCTCTGTGAGTGGCACAAAGGTAAAGGGAAGCTTAACAGCCTGGGAAAAAGTTGAACAGTGTGAAATTACCTTGATCCAAAGATTCCTGCTGCATACCAGCCCAATGAACCCATAACAGAGCAGGCACTCAGTCAGGGAGCTCTGCCTGCAGGGAACAGCTGAGACATTACAGAGGGAGAGAGAGAGGGAAGGGGGGTGAAAGAAAGATAAATGGGAGTAGGAAAGAGGCCCACCTCCAGTAATCTCTCTATAGTCAGTGGTGGGGGTCAGGGTATATATATCTAATGTGCATCCTATGATAAAGCATGCAGGCTGGAACAACTGTGCAGGTCGGGTGTCACCGGCTCGGTGAAGTCCGACGGCACATCGTGAAGCCCTTTCATAGGGGAATCGGTCTGTGCACAAATCGGCAGCAAGAATCCACTTGGCGTCAATTTGAAATTTACTATTCAAATTGCAAATTGAATGATTTGTGAGACTTTCACTGGGATTATAATTCTCTTTACCAAAGCACATGTTTTAGAGTCAAGCGCCAACAACAGATTTGTTTTTCTCTTTGCTTCCAATTTAAGAGGCTCTTGATAATCAGAACTCCTTATGGTGCAGTGATGTCATCGTAAAATGACATCACTCAAACATGTTTCATATTAAACAACAACGTCAACACAATTCATCCTTGTCCTATCAAATCAAAAACAAATATCCAATTCATTCTTGCTTCCATTGTATGAATAAAATTTCTACAATTTTGGTTTCTCAAATACTGAAGCATATTAATTCTTATGAAAAGAATGAAACACATGCTGAATCTATGATGACACTATAAATAGATACAATAGAGCAAATACATTTATTTATATCTTAAATTCTTTCTACTCTTGTATTTGTCCCGTTTATCATCATCATCTCACCATGAAAGCTCATTATGTAACAAATTTGAGGTCCCACTACTGAATCGACATCATTTCGACTTCAGCACCTGTTACACTTAAAGGGTGAGTCCACTCATTTTCACATTACATTGAGTTTATTGGGGGAAAACGTCTTTATAAAGGCTTTTGTAGCTGTAGAGAAACATTTCAAAAGCATGGAACATCATGTGTTTCACTTCCTGTTGGGACTGAAATCATAGAATTGAGTTCATGTGACAAACACGCAACTCAACCAAGTGATGAGATCTCCGTTAACACACCATACTGTGTTTTGAATTCACATGTGTGTGTGTGTTTGTGTAGATTTTGAACAATACTGGGTGTGATGCATGAACCAAACACCCCCTGCATCACTGTATCTCCATCCCTGTGTGTAAACAGTGGAGTGTATTTCCATGTGATGCCACCCAGATACAGTGAGTCACGTGCAGACAAATACCAGCATGACTCATTAGACACTAATTGATAATGTGCAAAGAAGAAAAAAGCGCTTGTTGTTATTATGCTGCGTTAAGAAACAACTGTTGAATAGATACCATCTGGCTGCTGTTTGTCATTTGTACAGGAAATCCCCACTTCTAAATTGGATAAGAATGCTTTTGGTGAATAACTTCACCACAACACAACCCTTTATTCCAGCTGAGGTCACTTAAACTCTGGGGATGACACAATCCTTCGGCTCATGTCAGAGATGAAGGGAGGTGAAGAGAAAGTTAACAAAGAAGAGTTGATTCTTTTTTTTTGGTGTTTTCTTCTGCTGCGTATTTGACAGCAATTAAATCTATGACAAGGCATGAAAAGTTGTATGATTTAAACATACAGACCTCTTAAACCTTCAAGTGCACACTTAAGGGTAGAAACTCATTCCATGCGTCTGTGTGTTGTTTCAAACTAAGGACTAGGAAGAAGAAAGAAAACTAAGAAGGATGCAACGTGATGTGTCGCCAAAATCGATGAATCATTCAACTTTAACAACAAAGACACGGAAACTTAGGGGGGCAATCAAGAGAGTAACGCATCAAATATTTTCTTTTGTTGATCTAATGACAGAGGGGGATGCCACGCCTGTGAATGAAACACTAGCTACATAAATCAATTCTTTTAAATGAACAGAACAGGGACTCAGAACAGAACAAGAACTCTGAGAGCTGAAGGAGACAAACTGGTTTCAGGCTAATTTTGAAATAAACAGTTCCTGTGTTTTCTGGTTGCACCTGTTTGTTGCTCGCCGGTTTATAATGAGTTTACTCCTTATCAGCATACTGTATCTAAAGCCACGCACAAACAGACAGACAGACACACAGACAGACAGACACACAGACAGACAGACAGGTTGGCTCTGGGCTTGGAGGTATTGCACGTCTACTCATGAAGCTTAAGTGCTACTGAGGTCTGCCGCCTTACCGGATACGAGCATAAGCAACACACTTTAAGCCACATCTAGAGCAAACATTGATAGGGGACGTGCCATGAGGAAATCAGGCTAATCAGGCTGATCAGGCATATGCTGAAAAACTCTTATTCCCCTTTGAATGCTCTTACACCTGCTCTTACATGTGCACACAAACTGTCTGTCCTTCTCGTAGTTCAACTTTTGCAATACTTCATCTTGATATCAGTTTCAGTCCTCTTTCTACTCTCCACCTGTGTGTTACTCTGAGCTCTGCAGGGTTACAAGAGTGACATATGTTAAGCTTTATTTCTGGCTTTATCTATATTTTCTATTTGTTTGTTAATATTTTTTACTAGTAAAGAAATCCAATGTTTTGGCCATTTATCTATTCCCACTTCGTTTTTCAGAATGCATATATAGTTGAGTTAATGTTGATCTACTCTTACATATTGACATTTTCTAAATAAGCTTGTGGCATCTTTTAAACAGTAGTTAAAGGCATGTTGTTAGTTAACACAACACTCTCATACTGATGTTTTGCAGTATTATGAGCTCTGGCAAACTCTAATAACTACCAGACAATAAAGTTTATTGAATACTAAATCTTGAAAGGTAAACTAAACTAAATGCATGACATGGCACTGATCCCTTCCTCTCCCTGCTGACCGTTACTGACCCTCTGCCAATAAGGTGACCCCAGTTGAAGAGGTTGTGCTCTTTTATCTCTGCTTACCAACGCGGAAGCATCTAAACATGCACAGGGCTGTTTTCCTGTCAACACAGCCTCGCTTTTACCACTAATCTGCAATAATTGATTTGATTAGTTCAGCAACCACCTCATGCTTCACATGTTTTTTCATTTTTTTCCCTCATTCCTCTGGCTGAGGTTGAGAACAACAGCGTGTTGTCAAAGGGTTATGCACAATCTAATTAAAGGAGGCACACTGACGCTGCTCTTCATATGTTACAATATCACCGAGGTGATTAGTGGTCACTAATGGCTGATGGTGTTTTCTTAACACACACATTACTTCAGTGAGATTAGTTAACGTTAGCAATGGAAAGTGCATGAATGATCCCCGGTTTTACACATTTTCCATCTGTATGAAGACGGATTCATTCATGTCCCATTACCTCTGGAATGTCCACTGCGGAATAAGGGAGCAACCGCACATCACAGGCTGGCATTCACCTTTCAATCACCTCCCCCCACCCCTGTAATCATGTTAGCTCATACATAATCGCATTTCAATTACTGACAGGAGTGTGACCCTTGCCTCCCAACACGCCTAATCTAATACATGTGTTTCCCTAAAAGACAGAGGGATGCCTTGTCTTCATGGAGGGAGGGGAAGAAGGAAAAGGAGCGAGCATCAACATGCTGTGTCATGCCGAAGCTATAAAAAGGGATGCAGCAGTTTTCTCCTGATTCAGCCTGGGAAGTTGGTGCTATTTTTAGCTGTATACTGTATGCGTGCCTGGATGTGATGTAAACATGAGAGGAGAGGAGAGGAGAGGAGAGGAGAGGAGTGGAGAGGAGAGGAGAAGAGGAGGTCATGTGTGTTTGTCTCTCTATCAGTCTGTGTCAGGGGCCCTATGAACTACAGGCCTTTCTGCAATTCCAACTTTCAAGAGAGTGGAGAGAAAACACCAAAGACACAGTCGGCCATAAATCTCTCTCTCTCTCTCTCTCTCTCTCCTCCCCCCCCCCCCCCCCCCCCCCCCCCCCACCGGGTAAGGTAATTCTCTTCTGCGAGACTTTCTCATCCCGTCTCCTCTCCGTCTCTTTCTGTCTCCTCCGTCTGCCTTGTCTTTCACTCTGTAATTCCCACTCTGTCACTCCGTCTCTGTGTGCTTAGCGGCCTTGTGTCATTATTATGGGCCAATTTGTGTCAATGCTAACATCCCATTCATCATGGGGGGAATGGTTTCCGCCAGGGCTCGGGGGGCTCACATACCTCACCTCTCACATTTTCACCATGGTGGCATCCGCTCCGCTATGGGGTCATAGGTCAGAGTTCCAGACCTTCTGAGTGATCACTGACTTCTCCCGACTTCTCTGCTAACCCCGACTCTCCCACCCCCATCTGTTCCTGCTCCCTCCCCTGTGAGCTCTCTTTCATTTCCAGTCTCCTACCTTCCTTCACTCATGCACTTTAGTATGACTCCTATTCTACTGGGATCAATGGAATAAAGAATTTGTCATCATGTGTATGTATATTAATGTATTTATTTCACACATGCACCTTAACACAGACCTAGATTGTGATACTCTGAAATAGTAAATACAATCTCATGTCAATGTCTTAATCAGTGTTTGCTGCCTCTGTGTGTGTTTCCTCAATGGGAGGAGCCACCTCATAGTGTGTTTAGAGAAAATGAGTTGCTGTATACTCAATGCAATGCGGAATCCTATCTCAATCCTATATAGGAATCCTATCCTATGCATGCAGCCTAATCACAGCCGGGATAAATACTCTCCGATTACCAGCACCATGTCGGTCTTCTGTGTGTCCCCGTCCCCTGAATTCCTCTACATGTCCTTAATTTATGCTTCCTCTCCTCTCTCTCTCTCTATCTCCTTTTGTTATCAAACCAAAAGGCACCAGAAAGCCAAACGCAGGACATTTGAGCAGTTGTACCTTGTATAGAATTGCTGAGGCAGCCATAGAGAGATCTGCACCATCCTCCATACATTTTGATCTCTTTCACAAGCTCTCCCCAGCACACACACCCCAGCCCTCCCCTCCCCAACACAACCCAACCCCCTATCACATCAATGGCTGACAGCCTTTCCCCTCACTAAAAACCCCTGCATGCTGGTCCATGGTTTATTTCTTATGAATGAAGGATCCAAATGAAAGTGCATTCCAGGCTTAGCCAGCCTGTGAGAGGAAACAGCTGGCTATTTGGTGAGCTCATGTCAGACATTGGCGTTTTACATACATACACGTCTCACAGTGACAGTGGTTAAGGGGACATTATGTCTGAACCTGGTCGTTGCCATTGTTATTTGTGAGTTGGAACACTTTTTGGCAATAGTAACAGTTCACGTCGAAGGAACTCGGACGGAACCACAGAAAGTGTTTCCCTATGACAAATTAACTTCAATCCATAGGACTTCTTCATGGATATCTAGCTTTGTTAACCTCCTTAATGCCTTCTCACATCAGTTTGCAGCTTGTGCAATATCCCTGATGTGGAGTAGCTGAGAGAATGTTGTAGAGTTATGCGGGGTATTGTAAGGAAAAATAGTACCTGAAAATAAATCCCAAAGAAAACTGATTTTAAAGGGCGTTAGCATCATTATAGCATAACACAGTTCTATATTTGTGCTACTGCAGGAAGAGCACAGGGTTCCACTCAAGTTTGGACATAATTTCTCAAAGAATCGTCGTTCATAAACACATTACATCATGGAGTATTCTATTATAGTAAGAGTAAGAATATTAATGAGAGCCAAAGAAAGACAAAGAAGGGAAACATGAAGAATGACAAAAAAAACAAATGTGCTCCCGTGTCACAGGCGGGCTGGTTTACAGGGACAACATGGGAATGCATTTTGAACTGCAACCAGCACCTGAGGTTGCTCCTCCTGTGAACTGTAGCTGAGGAGGACAAAGGAGGGATTGATGCTGATGTCAGGGTGAGAGGTCAGAAAGGAGACATATGATCTACTGTGCTAGGCTCTTTATCTCAAACATGTCCGTGTCAAAACCATCTCCTGGATAATTCTGTTTCCTGTGGAGAACATGGTGAACAAAGTAAGTTGTGTACATTTTTAGCCGCTCGCTAAACGCCAACCATCAGAGGTCCACAACGAGAGCGAGGATCAGGATCGCGCAAACTGTAAGTGCGACTTTTTGAGCTTTCCTGCAGTAGCTTGAAAACACGACGCAGAGCTGAAAGGATCCTTGTTGTTGTGCAGTTTTCCTTACTTGTTTAGGCATGGTATTTGCTGTAAATCTGTGCACTAAGAGTTTGGCTCCGGTGTGTCGCCTGCTGCCAGACGGAGGCAGGCACGGGGAAGAAAGGCATGTGGGGCACGCAAGTCTGTCTACATTTCTCTCTCTCTGCCAGTTCCTAATTATGCCCAATTACACCTTTAACACAAGTGGGCCGCTGTGGACATTTCTCAGGGTGTGAGGTCAAGCATTTCCTGTGTCTTTGAATGGCCCAACGTCAAGGGAATTGTCTCGCAGGGGCCTCCCTCTCTCCCTCCTCCATCATTCACTCTCTCTGTCTTTTTGACCCCTCCTCCACTAAGCCCCGAGCTCAGACCTCCACCATTCACCACAGAGTCAGATAGTTGGGGCTTAACCTCTCTGACTTGCTTGGGCTTTCTACTCCCAAACACAAACAAACAGGAAAATGCACGTACACCCTGCCTCCCTCACGTACACGCATACATGAAAATGCATGAATACTCACACGCCTTGCATATGTTAAGGAAGATGCACGTGCCACAATAAGACATGTTAGCATCTTGGATCCCAGAATGGACACACAAAATGACACCCAAGCAAAGCGAAACCCAAAAGGAGTCACCCCTCGCCAGATACGCAAACATTTTTATCCATGCATTATAGAAAACAAAACAAAACAAACACCTTGAGGGAGGCGTCAGTTAATTGCAGATCAAATCTAATCTAATCTAATTCGCAGAGCATGTTTGTGTGGGTACGTCTGTGTTTCCACATGTGAGTCACAGCGCTCAGTCACTCTCCTCACAATGGTAGTGTACCAACAGGTTGGGTTCCCACACCCAGAAGGAAAATAAATACTCCGTAATCACCGCCTATCAAAACAGGCAACGTACGCGGGTTGAACCGAAAACGCCGCATTCCATGGGAAATCCATAGCGAGCAAGTACATGCTCGCTCCTCTGCACTGACATTTCAGAGACACAAGGGAGAGATTAGAGGCACATATGGGAGGGCCACAAACCTGGGATGAAAGATGATTGAGAGAGATGGGGGTTAGGCCCCCTATTTTCATCTGATGAATTGGTGGTGCTGACGATGCCGCCATGAATCAACGGACGGAACAATCTGACAAAAATGGCAAAAAGGTCAAATCTGTATTCGTGCGGATGACTTTAATCTGATTTGCATGCGTGTGTACCTTCACCTGGATCAAGCAGGAGATGTCCTTTGTTACGACACAACATGTTTGTCAGTTTTAGCCCTGTGGCCAAATAGCCTCGGCAACAGAAAACAAACATTAGAGAGGAAGCGAGCCCACGTGGAGATGAACAAAGGCACAATCCCTAAAAACGGCGCGGACAGGATACATGCTTTGAACATCTTTTTAACTCAGTACATCTGCCCACCCATCAGCCCACACAGTTGTGCGAGCCACCATGCATTGGACACAGTTACTGCAATGAGCTAGCGTTTCACTTTGCCAAAATGACAGGAGTGGAAACAGATATCAGGAAAAGAAAAGTCGTCAAAAAATGGAAGTTATTTTTTAAATGCTGAGTGGAGCAGTTTGGTTATTATTGGAGGTGGGGAAAATGAAAGAGGTCATTCATGACAAAGAGCCAAGATATGAGGAAACCACACATGTGTCTGAAACAGGCAGAAAGGAGGGCCGAGCCAAGTCTTGGTCTCAGCTGTTGTTCCAAGCCGCACATTTATCACACAGGCACTTCCCCGGCAAGAAAAGGCTCTCACAGGCAGCCGCGGAGGGGTGCAGACTTGCTCAAGTGACTAGATGACCCTGAATACCAGAGTGGCGGGTCCATAGGATGAAAGGGGACCTTGTCTTGGCCCGCGTCTGTCCATGTGACTTTAAGTGCTGTCCCGCGTTAAGGTAGAGTGAGTCTTTAGAGAGAGACAAACTACCTGGCAAATATTTGTGTGTTGGATTTGCATTCAGGGCCACATGAAGAGGAGGAGAGCTGAACGGGGCGGAATATGGCCTAAAGCTATTAAACACACTGCCTTCTCCTCCTTCACATTCTTCACCTTGGAAAAAATGAACCGGATAGAGAAGGTGGAAGGAGTGTGTGTGTGAGAGAGAGAGAGAGGCAGAGAGAAAAAGAGAGAGAGAGAGAGAGAGAGGGGGGGGGGGGGCAGGACTATACTAAAGAGCATTGTATGTAGCACTTCAGTGGGCTAACGATTATAGGAAAGCTTTTCCAGGTTTTGGCCATCAGTCACTTTTATGAACAGCGTGGTCGGAAATTGGGTCTTTGGGCTGTTTGGCCTGGGAATAATGAGCCACTGAAAATGATTGTTATAGATGACCCCTCAGCACTGTTCTCATATGGAGCCAATCGAGACACAGTTCCAGCAGCCTCCTAACAATCCGGGATAAATCAATTGGATGTTAAGGGTCAGGGGTACGGGTGCTACAGGAGGTAGGCCTGGGAATAAGGCAACAACACACTTCCTGCATGGCGGAGGACTCGTGCTTGGAGAGATCCTGAAAGAAAAGCCCAAATATCAAAAATTGGACCTACGGCAATTAGCGTTGAGGAAGGGGTGTGACTGAAACGTCTTGATCTGCTTTAAATATTGGCCAACAGGTTCTGATGAATAAGGAAGGTAAAGAAAGGAATGATGTGGGAAAATGCAAAGAGAAGTAGAAGGGAATGACGCAGGATGGGAGAGGAGCGGGTACGGAGAGAGGTGTGTATTCCATCCAGTCGTAACGTCAAGCCCTCTTCGGATGCCCTTTAGACAAAACAGACAAAATGCCAGATAAGGCTGATTGTGAGACACATTCCTCAGTGGAATGAATGTGCCAATGAGGGCACATTGTGTGGTCAACAGAACTCACACAACTCATACCCAAGAGACCCCACAGGCATTGGGAAGTAACAAAAACATCACAGGAAGACAAATCCAACCACTATTTCAATTACTACAATTGGGAACATAGTGTATGTGTGGCTCATAGACAGTAGTGAATCATGCGAGGGACCTTGTAACATGCTACCCCCTCACTTTCCTCCCAAACACCCAACAGTGTGTGTTGTAGGACAAATTACTTAAAGAAATGGCATCTTAGTCTGGACATGTAGCTGTCGGTAATGTTTTGAGCCAAAGCAAGTCTGACATGACAGATCGAAGCTGCAGTAGAGGGGGGTTTGAAGGTTTGACCCCTGACTCATGGTGCTTTAACACCTACCTTGTTTGTGGCTTATCAACTGAACTTTTTCAATAGTTTGGATCTTTTTTGCAAGTGTGGTCATGACGAGAAATGTTTTCAGACAATGGCTGGAAGATACCACATTCAAGTTAAAGGCTGATACATAAAATTCTACGATGAGCTCTGGGAAAGGGGAAGTTTGGGCGTTGATCTTTTTAGGAAATTAATGACTGAAGGCCCGATCAATCAGATTACAGCCACATTCCACATCCACATTAATGAAATGTGAAACCCAGATTTTAACAAAAGCCCAAGCTGGTGCAGACACTTAACCCTAATCAACGCTGACTTGCTACCAGCAGATATCGTGGGAAAACATTTTCAATATATGTTCAGTAAACCGCAGCATGGCCTGGTTTTTATGAGCCAGGTCATTGTATCACTGTATCGCGACACATTATTTTGTTTCAGTTTCACTTTTAGAAGCTCATGAACTTACAGGGCAAAATATGGTAAAACAGGCGAAACACCTGTTATTTTTCTGTTCTGATCTTCTACTTCTACTGCAGCTTCTACCTGCTTGTGTGGGTGGTTGTCATCTTAATCATTAGAGAACACTACTTAGTCCAGAATGTTTACATTGCAATTTACTACAATTACAAACATGGATTCTAATGGGATGAGTAATTAGTGTCTGCTCTCAGAATGTTTCAATCCTAAAATTAATCTTCCATAATGACTGAGTAAGTATTTGATGAGTGATAACCCAGAGGGTGTTGGAAACAGGATGATGTTACCCCAGTCAACATCAACCCAACATCAGGTTGGTCCAGTTTCTCTGGTCAAGTGGTTGTAAAACCTCAACAGCAATCAGATCAGATAGAGCATCCTGACAGTTTATCCTCTGGGCTTTCCGCATACAAGTACCAGTACAGCCACGGGCGATGTAAATAGAAAGGGTAATTAATTTGACAACATAATTAGTTTCTTGCTGTGTCACTTTTCAGGATGAGTCACCTCTCGCATTTTGCTTTGTTCGATCCTGAGTGTTTCCGTGAATAGACTACCATTGCTCAGGGTCCAATCTACTGAAACATCAGCAGTCTTATGAACAGCCTTAAATGTCATCAGGAGTGGAGTCAAGATGAAATGTTGTTACTGTTAAGTGTTTGTATCTGCATGATGGACTTTACCTTATGATCCCATTTTTCATCATTAAGATTTTAATTCTGTTTGTGAAATGAGTCCAAACTTTCATGTCAAATATTAATGACTGGAACTTTAAACAGGAAAGTTTTGGATGTTTGGCTTGTCCAAGTTTGTTTTGGACAGAGTCTCTCAGCCAGTTCAGTCCAACTGGCTAAGTTGGCATGAAGTATATCAAGTTCTTCACTCTCATTCTCTCCTTGTAGCTTGAGTTATAAAGGGCCGCATGATCACTTGCCACATGCAAACAGCTGCCCCCGCAATATGTTACAAGCAAGATAGTGTATAAAGGAAGAGACTGCTGGAGGAGGCATCACCAGCCAGGACAACCACAGAGCTCAAGCAATACTTAGACATATTACATGTGGCAAAGACATGTGTAACTAGAAGGGTACTTTTCAGAATGTGTACCTCCACCAAGCCGAAAAAATGTATCAATAACAGAATCAGCATCATCTGTCTTCATCTGAGCTCTGTTGATGTTTTAGTCCAGCAGATCTGGACCCTAAAACTGTGTCAGGACAAAGGAGCACCTTTTCCCCATCTATATAAGTACACACACACAAATATGATTGGTGTCTTTTTCCATGGTTTCATGCTTGAGCGTTCCTTTAAGTTAAATCAAAATGTGTTTGTAATAATCCAGCTACCAATGATGCAGGTGAAAACACAACATCTGTGGCGGACGCATACAATGTGTTGTACTGAACAACACAGAGTGTATATGTACACATGGACGACAAAGTGACTGTTATATTTCTGGAAACAACAGCAGATGCACAATCAGTTGGCGAGAGATCACAGTTGCATGCACAAACAGAAGTGACATTTGCATGTTGAATAAAATAATATTTGCAAGAGAAATAACGCGGTGATCAAACTGGCATTTGTGGCATGTTTTGTACTAAGTGCACTTGTATTTGTTGCTGCTGATAGTTGAGATACTGTGCAATATGGTGAGTCGCCATGGATTGCATTGTTTGTTGCTGCTCAAAAGAGGGTTATTATTTAGGTAATTATGTTTTAGTAAATCCAATATAAAGTCATGAATCTGAACCCTTATAGTCCCAACATTGAATGACTTATGAGGAAGTGAAAGTAACAGATGGATAGATAGATAGATAGATAGATAGATAGATAGATAGATAGATAGATAGATAGATAGATAGATAGATAGATAGATAGATAGATAGATAGATAGATAGATAGATAGATAGATAGATAGATAGATAGATAGATAGGAAGGGACAGCAAGAAGAAGTCAGAGAAGAGGGGAAGGAGAGGGCGCGCAGCACAAAGGAGAAGCCTGGATTAAGTCATGAGTGGCAAGCGACATAGGTTGGATTTTTAACGAGTGAGATCACATCCTCTTCCCCAAACAGAGGAGGAACTCATCCTTGGGTGGACAGGACGGCCGAGCTGAGCCCTGCCACTGTCTCTCTGTCTGCGCAGCAAGCGGGACATCCATTACTGTGCTGAGACAGCGGCATGCAGCTCTGGTCCTGCACGCAGGAGGCTCCACACATGTCCGCAAGCTGCACAGTGAGGGACAGACAAAAACGGTGCGTGTGAGTGTGAGTGTGCGTGCCTTTGTGCGTGTGTGTATGTTTGGGTAATCCTACGTGGGAAGTACATTATGTCCACGATTATGTCTTTGTGATTGTTAAAGTGTGTGTGTGTAGGTGCATGGGCGGGGTGGGGTGGAGGGGGTAGGTGTGTGTGTGTGTGTGTGTGTGTGTGTGGGGGGGGGGGTTCTCTATGTTGTGTGAGTGTCCCGGTGTTGCGTAACTCAACAGATAAGGGCTACATTATCTTAGGAGGGGGTACAAACCCTTCCCTCCCCTTCTGAATCCAATGTCTATGTCTTACCCCCTTCCAGGATTGAGTGGGCTGGCACTGGCTTTCACATTTATAGGGGTCATATTTTGCAACCAATATCATATCATTGGGTGATATTGAGGTGATGGTGAGATTTGGTGCAGATCTGCATAAAGCAGAACATTAAAGAACAAACAACTAACACTATGATGCAGCCTAGATCATGCTAATTTGGTGGTGATAACTGTTTCCAGTGGTTTGCATCACTGAGAGATGGAGTGATAATTCGACGACATCATCAACGACATGGTAGCACTGTTGCTTCATCGTCATAAGTACGTAGGTTTGAATCTGCATGCCAGGTTTGGTCCGACGTGTTGTATGTAGAGTTTACCTGTGTTAATAATGCTCCTGCCAGTGCCGTTGAGCAAGGCACTGGGCTGTAAGACTCTGGGTGCTGCACTGTGACTGAAAACGAGTACTTCTGGTGAACTCAACCCCACCCAACTTCTAGAAATAGCTTTCGTTTTCAGCCTTGTAGTGTTCAGCACCAACAGGAAATGACCCCTGTGATGTCAGGGAGGTTACTGCCAAACTGCACTTCTCCCTCCAGATTCACAAACAGTCATCTCCGTCATCTCCGTTATTTCTCCAGCAATGCAACATGTTCTTCCGTCCTGATCAGAAGTCCATGTCAGCATCTACAAGTGACCATGACCAGCATGTTGCACAAATCCGCAGAGGAAAACAGTGTTAAGAGGTCTCTTTGTGTCTGTGGGGACTTTATAAGCTGCAGATTTTTGTAAACATCAGCTCCCATCCTAACCGTACATATTTCCAGGAGCTCAGTGTTCACAGGTCTGCATGGATAAACACTAGATCATGGTCCTATCTCTTTTCTTGAGGTAATTCTATCACAGGATGAACCTGAGGTATACAGATTTATGAGTGTACGAATGTGGCCTTACGTTGTTGTTATTGAAAAAGACAGAAATGCCAAGACACCAGAACCTAGCAAGGAATGCAGGTCTAATCTTGATCCCTATCACACATGTTAGGTACCTATCCATTTCACCACCGTGAATCATGCATATTTCGTAGAAGGCATAAAAAAAATGGAACACACACATTGCTCCCACACACACACACACACACACATACACACGCACACACACTCCTGCCATCAGTCTCGCCCACTTTCAGTTGTGATGTAAAGGGATATATGAAGGTGGTCCACGTTTCTTTCACTCCCACACTCTATCCCTCTTTCCACTTCCATGGCCCAACCAGACATGACCCGAAGTGTAGACTGCAGGGTGGAGCAGTAAAAGTCTGGGCTTGGTGAGCTGAGTGGAGATGGTGCACAGATGGAGATGTTCTCCCCTTACAGCCCCGAGACTATAAAAAAAGAAATCGAAGACAGAGAACGAGAGAGGAAGAGTGACGGAAGAGGCGAGGGGCTGAATCCAATAGAGAAATACAAACATTTGCAGCTTGTTATGGGAATTTTCCTCCCTAGTGAAAATATTTCCTTCATCTCTCTCTCTCTCTCTCTCTCTCTCTCTCTCTCTCTCTCTCTCTCTCTCTCTCTCTCTCTCTCTCTCTCTCTCTCTCTCTCTCTCTCTCTCTCTCTCTCTCTCTCTCTCTCTCTCTCTCTCTCTCTCTCTCTCTCTCTCTCTCTCTCTCTCTCTCTCTCCATCTCCATGCTCCCCTCCCTTCGCCCCTCCATTACCCCTCTCCAGACTGGGCTTTCACTTTGGGGGGCCCTCAGCTTCCCTCTCGGCTGACCAGGGAGCTTTCAAGGTACCCTGATGGATGCTAATGCCGGACTCTTTCAGATCGTTTTACAGCCGAAGCCTTTGATCTGCCAGCAGGCCTCTCTCCACGGGCTGCCTGTCCTGAGAAAATGTAAATCCCCGCCTTACAGACACCTGTGAAAAAAATACATTAGAAAGGGAGACAGAAAAAGAAGTTACTCTAAAGAAAAGGGGAAGAAAAGATACAGTATTGTGACATTCGGAAAAAAGGGGGCATAGTTTAGATTGCGGCAGAGCGACAAAGAATGAGATGGAAATTGTGCGGAAATAAGAGCGAGGGAGTCTGGGAGAATGGCAAAAAGGGGACAGAGCCGCAGAGAAAGGAGTGGAGAAACTGAGACATGGCAACCAACAAAGAAGGAAAGAGAAATGGGTACCACAAAAAAAGAGAGACAGAAGGTACATGGGGGAATCGGGGGCACTAGAATAAAGCCTACAACAGCAAAATGAAGGAGAAGGAAATCAAGAAAAAGTTTGTCAAAAGACCCAGCATGGAGGACAGGAGGAGAATGGGCGGGAGGAGGGAAGAAAGATGTAAAACGCCGGAGAAAAGTTGGGAAAGTAAGAGACAGATGGTTGAGTCAGGAAGAAAGAGAAAAAAGCAGAGAAAGCAAAACTAAACAGACCTATGAGGCCTGCACACAGTCGAGGGCGGATGTTTGTGTACGGTTGAGAATTTAGGAAGGAAGACGTGAAAAAGAAAGTATGGTGAAAGGACTCCAGGCGGCGGGGACGGTGACAGCAGTGAAAGGAGCCTCCTTCAGCAGCAGTAGTGCTCTGAACAGCGGGGCTGCTGCTGCCGGACAGCTGGGTGCAGCTGATTGGTGGATGTCCTCTGTGGAAGAGTGCTTGTCTTCCTGCAGGCAGCTGCTGCGTCCAGAGGCCCACGGTGACAGCACAAGACTCAGAATTGATTACCAGTGCTGGAAGTTCAATGGGGTGGATGGAGTGCAGAGAGGTTGACTTCTCTGAAGTGAATGTTTCGCTGTACAGCAGCACAGCACAGCTGGCAGTCACTGTATCCTCTTCCAAGAAAGAAATAGCGGAGAGAAGAGAGATTGCTATTATTGCCATCCTCCCTCCCGCCCTCTTTCTTTGTTTCGCTCTTTATTTCCTCCAGCCAGTCTTCCCCGCCGGGAGAGCGCCGAGGGAAGTAGCTGTCTTCCAAAAGAGATAAAGTGCAACGACGAGTGCTCTGTAACTTCAAAGCTCCTGTGAGGACTTTGCAGTATGGATTGCTTGCAGGTACGGGGCGACACGCTAAAACACGCGGCAGCTTTTCATAGCCAGGAATCTCCCTGTGTGAGGCGAAGGCCAACCAACGGCTCATCCCAGGCCCAATCTGTGTGAGTGACATATAAAAGAAGTCTTGTGTAGCAAATCCGGCTCTAGTCTTAATTGACTTTATTTGTTTCACTGCTTTAATAGACTGGCGAGGAGGAGGAGGGAGTGGAGGGAAAGATTCCTGTATGTTGCTGGAGGAGGAAGAGCGCTGGTCCTGACCAAACATGCATCCACCTGCAGACTTATTGATCTGCCTCTTCTTCATTGATCCATTGTGTTTCATGTCCTCATACTAGAAAGTACTGAAGTGTAGCCATCCGTTCCATCCGCATTTCATGCTGTCACCCACGCACACCCTTGTTCTTTCTCTTACTTCCCACTTCCCTGCTGGCCAATCAAAACAGGAATGATGTCATTCTCCTTGTAGCTCCGGATGGGAAGCAAAGCGAGCCCAGAGTCCACAGTAGCAGCATCCTCCTGTCTGCATGTCTGTTCCTTGTCAGTCAGTCTGTCTGTCTGTCCGGGCCATATCCGGCCATCCTGACTCCCCTGTGACTCCCCAAGGCCTCTGTGTCATGAGGAAGGAAGGAAGGAAGGCCCTGCGGTCATGGAGGAGGGAGGGAGGGCTGGGAGAGAGGGAGGGAGGAAGTGTGAAAGGGTGCCTGAGCTGGAGCTGATCCACTCCACTGGAGCCTCTCACTATAGAAGAGCTGTTTGGACAGGGACAAGGCCAAGCACAAGCATGTGTGTGTGTGTGTGTTTGTGTGAGAGTGTGTCTATGGCGACTCACCAAGATCATCTAAGAGAGAGAGAGAAGGAAAAAGTTGCGGTGTGTGTTGTTCTTTGAGATGACTGCAATGAAAATGTTCGACATATAGGTCTAGTTGGCCTACAAGCTAGTTGGGGACACTGGATGGTGTGTGTGTGTGTGTGTGTGTGTGTGGTGTGACTCAGTGCTTCTGTGAGTTCACTGTTCATCAGAGAGTGACAGCTTACCTCAGTGGAAATTCAACTGAGTCATCATGTTCAGTGAGTGCGTTGAACATGGAGGGTTTAGCACCTCTTCATTCAAAGCTTAACACACACACATATAGAAACACACACACCAGCACATATGTACACACACCGCAGACATATCTAAGTAAGTCGCATTAAACACGAGACTTGTGCTCATTTGTGCAGCACTACTTCAATCCTACAAAGTAAGATTTTCCTAAAGCTTTGTCTTGCAGATCTTGCTCAGTAGAGTCATAGCTGAGTGCTGATGTAGTCGTTGTGATCCACAGCTCAAGCAAAAGGAAAATGAAGTTAAAGAGAGACAGAATAAGACAGTGAGTGCTAGAGAAGTGACAGCAACTGCCAGAAGTGAATCTCTTTTTGCTTTTGGCTTTGTTACTGGAGAGCAGGGAGGAATTAAGAGCATTGGAGAATGAGTTGGAAAAAGACATTTCCTGGTGTGAGCAGAGGGACGGCTGGGAGGAAGACTGCCAGGCTTAGAGGCACAGAGACACAGCCACTGTCCACCCTTCAGCCTCCCCACTGTTGCAGACAGTTTGTCTGCCGAAGTGACTGCTGTTGCCGGTTTGATCTTTGGAACTGTAGGAGAGCTGTGTGCTGGATATGGACCAGTAATCGAAAAATGGCTGGCAGCTATTCTGCAGTAACCACCAACACAGTATCCACCAACACCTGGAAACACATGATAGAACCCCATTACTGTGTACATAAATAGAAATGTCTTAACCTCTTGCATTCGATGTCACTTGGAAGGCAAATCCCTGACGTCTGATCCTCCATCTCTTTAAAACTACACAAATACAGTGCAGCTAATGCAACTTAATATACTCTACCGGTTTGAGCTAAATTAAGAATTTATGACACAGCGAGTGTGTCTGCAGTGCAACGGAGAGAAGAAGAAGAAGAAAAAAGAGAACAAGCAGACAACATTCTTTCCCTGTTTAAAAAGCTGCCTTGGTATTGTCTGACACATCCAGTTAAAAGCTAAACCATGAATCAACACATCACTTCCTACCCTGGGTCATTATTGTTTTGTTTAATTTGTAATTCCTTTTTTTCCTTTTCTGTGTATTCAGCTGATAAGACATACAGTAGGGGCTTGAAAAGGCACACCCTCGCCTGCTCTTGTTCAGCTACTAAAAATAAGCGGTGAAGTAATGTGAAAAACACTGCTCTATTTACATTCTGCTAAGTTAGAGCTGCAGAGGTGGCGTCTACACTGCCTGCCTGCCTGCCTGCCTGCACTGCACTGCACTGCTGAAACGGGGTTAAACGACTGAGGGGGATTTTCACTGTTGTTTCTGGCCAAAATAGGAGGGGACTGATGCAAGCGAGAATGGAGACAGACAGAGAATTAGACACAACAATAAAAACACATAAAGCAAACAGGTCATTGAGGTGTAAAGGGGAAGACAATGGCAGTGTGAGAGTGACAGTGGAAAGAAAGAAAGAAAGAAAGCAAGAAAGCGAGTGATGCATGTAGAGAGAGAGAAAAGGGAGAATTATGACGATATAACAAAGATGCTAGAGCCAGATGATGATGAGGAGAGAGAGAGAGAGAGAGAGCTGTCATCACCATTACAAAGCTTGTAAGAAGGTATATGTGTGTGTGTGTGTGTGGGTGGGTCACTGTGAGTGGCATCCCATTCCATCTTAATAGCCAAAGGGTGGCAGGGGACAAGAGATAACACACAGGGCGGAGAGATGGCTGCACCAGGATCTAAATCTCCTCGGCTGAATTTATGAATGATTGGGATCAGGGTGCACGTGGAACATTGCCTGCATGCTGATGACACTGTTGTCCTGTACGCACACACACACAGTGAGAGAGAAAGACACTCTCACTGATGTTTTTATGACGCACTGTCTTGACTAAGAGAGCAATTTATGGTGAGATGTTTTAATGACGGGTATATTATTGTTCAGTCCTTTTACTATGTAGATGTCACGTGTGCACAGGGTGGCTTAGACTCAAAGATCAAAGGTATTCCGTGTCGTCTTTGTATCTTTGCAAACTCGGCTCAATACATTACATAAATGGTGATAACAGTACACACTTTCCCTTTCTGTTCTCCAAGGTGGTCATGGTACAGCACACGGTCATACACAGGATTAAGGGCAGAAATGTTCATACAAAATAAGAACAATGACTAAATGTGTGAAATCTGGCAGGTACTTTTGATTTGACTTCACAATTTAATTGATTCATTTGACCTGATTGATTTAATGTGTCCGGAATGAGAAGATCAGAGAGAGACGGAAAAAACGCAGGGCTACTAACATCACACGCACAACGCTGTCTCTAGGAAAGACAATGTGCACGGACCACGAAACAGCAACAAGAGGCCATTCCCATGTAGCCATGCTTAATATCTCCAGCCATCTCCCTGAAAGCTGGAAACAATTTAGAGGGTCTTGGGTGAGTAAAATAATCCTGAAACACCGGCTTGATTAAGCCCATTAAGGTTTGATGGAGGGCCAAATGCTCCAGTATGGCTAACAAAGGGTTCTGTGCTCAGAGAGTGACCACTCTTTAATACATTCCACTGATTTCATAATTCAGATCTCTGATATTTTAAATGAATGAGATGTGATAGCAGGAACAGTAGCTAATAGTAGAGCTAAGCGAGACCCAAGCAGTTGATGATGAAATACAATCATTTCTGCAGGGACTCAATGTTATATTTCACCTCCCCTCTTCCTCCACTCACCTCCCAAACCTCTGATGAGGAAAAAATTTAAAAGGAGCTTGTTTGCATCTTATCTGCAGGAAATAGCATTAGTCAAAATTGTACTCTTGGGTTGGGGCTTGAAAGGGACGGCAATACTGCGGCCATCATTAGCCCCGTCCCCCGACACTTGGCCTGCCCGTGATCCTGAGCCAGGGCTGGGCAGGAAGGCGGGACGTGGGCCGGAGAGGGACGGCAACCCTGGGTGGGCTCCAGCGCTTTGCCCTCGCTGAGGGACCGGCAACCATCAGCGTTGAATGCAAGTACGCATGCTGCTGTTCCTGGTGCCAACGTCGGGGGATTTAAATATGCTGGAGCCGACTCCCGACTGTTGATTGGGCAACTGAGCGGCAACCCAACCCAGTCTCACAACCCCTTACAGCCACCATGATGGACTATTTCCCATCCTCACATCTCTGAGAGAAGTGAAGCCAACAGGGCAGAAACAGGAGTGTGTTAGTTCTGCTTGGTCTGGTCTAATCTCTGTTCTTTTTGTGTCCATGTTTCCATGTTTCCTTCTTCTCACAGGCAGCAAAACAGTCTTTCTTAGCTTACTCACATCCCACAATGCCCTGCCCTCTTACCAATGAGAACTCATGCTTTTTCCCAGCAGTTTCCACAACGGCAGCTATTTTTCCCATGCTCTCCTTTCAGAGGACCTATTTGGGGCACCAAGGCTATCAAACCAGTGCAGAATGAACACATATTCTAAGAGAAGTTAGAAGAAAAAAGCTATTTCAATGGCACAAATCACTTCTTAATATAACCACACCATTGTTTGCAATTGCACCCAGGGTCTTTGTATCAGCTGTTATAAAAAACTACTTTCTCCCAGCACAAATCTCTCTTTCTGTGACTATACTTGTAAGTGTTACATGATGTTTCCTGTGCTTTCAAAGACAATGCACCAATTAAAAGGCAGAGCTCCTGTATTTACAGCTCCCTTTGTGACCAGTGTGTTGGGGTGAATGGTCTCGCCCTGAGGAAAGCGCACTACCTGCTATTTAGGATAACGGCCATGTCAGGCGAGAGGCGCCATTTCTCCCAGTGTTTTACGACATAGAGGTCCAATGGTAGCACAGCTCTTGGGGCAATGAGGTGAAAGTGTCATGTGTCTACCAATACAGTACTCAATTGTCCTCCATTGTGTTGTATAAATGTCATAATGTACTTGCATAAGTGCAGCGGGCTGAACAAAAACAGGAAGTCAAGTAAATGTATAGTTCTCTATTTGATACCATAACAAGACATTCTAACAACAACGGCATAGAACAAGGCAGCTTGCTGACCAGCTTATCACAGAATGACTATTAATACCAGGGAGACTTTGTCCCCTTGTCCCCTGAGGGAGAAAGATGGAGGAAGTCATCGATTCTTCCCACCATAATCTCTGGGAATGACAGATCCTGCATTTTCCCTTTTTGGTGACAAGGGTTATTATTCTAAAAGTCTGAAAGCACCCAAAACAAGAGCTATTTCTGTGTTCTCAGATGACGAGGAATCAGTGTAGTACCAAAGTCAGTAGTCACTGTTTCAACGTCCCCCTTCCCAGGATTGTGTCCTGATCTCTGGGGGGTCATTTTATTCATTTATCTGTCTCAATACAATCTGTCTCAGCCCCTCATATCTCATGGAGAAAACACATCTATCAACCCTGTGACCCTTTTATCGCCACAGTCAGAGCACACACCATGTATGGCACAGTCTATGGCTTATCTTATCTCTGATCTCTGTTACAACAACTTCTCATGTATGTATTGTATATTGGAACAGAGGTTGCTGTGTTTTGCAGGATTGAGATATTACCTAAAAAAATTACTAAACGAGGTTTCTCAAAGTACGTAAGGCATAATCAACAAATTATACTGAATAGTTTACAGTGTTGCCTCTCCAAAGGGTTTTTCCTTTTCCCTTATACATTAAAGGTTTGGGGAGTTTCAAAGCCCTATGAGACATTGTATGTGCTATTTGGCTATAGAAATAAATTAGATTAGATTTGTGTATCTGGCAAACTACATGAGATACAGTGTGTGTGTTATTTGTGTCAAACATTATAAAGCTCTTGGTTGTCCTTCGCTTCAGTAGATGTGTTTTGGGGATTTCCGAGCGCTTGACTGGACTGACATTACATTTGTCCACCTCCTGCAGAATTCTCTCTTGTGAAACGCTCTCTGTCAAGCAGCAACACACACCCCGGAAAAGTGATTGATAGTTCTGAATCCTAAAGCAGCTGTTGCGACAGGTCCTGATGGCAGAGGTGGTAGGATGGAGAACAAACTGCTCAGCGGTTGTGACAGGATGAGGATGAGTGGAAGACACACACAGTACGCGTGTGTGTGTGTGTGTGTGTGTATGTGTTTGTGTGTGCATGTGTGTTCTGTCTAATACAACTCTTTTTCTGCCAGGCCCAACCACTGCCTGCTTGTCTGTGTAGATCTGGTGCAGTTAGAACAGCAGAAAAGCAGATGTTTCCTCTGTTTGGCCCCAGAACACGAACATGAAGAAAAACAAAAGCCTAACCCAGAATAGAGGACCACACTGATCTGTGCTAAGAGATACACAACTGAAAATCACAAATACGGAAGCGCACATTGGCAGGCTTATGGGAAGTTTGATCGCCTTAAATCTACGGCATATAATATCAATAAAGTTTCAATTAGTTTGTCTGTCACAGCGATGAACTGGATTTGGAGTTCAAAGCATTCAAAGGTCAAGGTCACAAGGGAAGGTCAATGTTTCAGCTCAGACATGGGGAGCGTACTTGGACGCAGGGATGATTCATCTGTCTGAGTGCATTTATAGTTTATTTTTTGCATTAAAAGAGCCGTGAGGACAAGACTACAGGATGTATGATCTGTTCTGTTTGAGCATCATGCAAAACTCTGGTGTCAGCCTCTGCCTCTCACGGGTTCCTCTGCTCTGAGACTCCTCATACTGTCATGAGATACCAGTCAGCTAATGAATGCTACTGAAGCTTTATGACACATTGAGTTATCATGGCCCTGATTCACATTTCCCGTATTGCGTCCCATCGCTGGATGGTTCATCCACACACTGCCAATTGCTTTGAACTCTGAACTTTGAACTGAGTTTGGTGAAGTAATACTGAATCTTACTCATCTACAAATAGGATTGCAACTTTGCTTGCCAACATGCCTGTGTTTGTCAGAGTGTCTGAGCCGAAGTGTGTGTTAGAATGAGTGGAAAATAAGGCAAAGCGGGCAGAGCTCCACCTCTGTTCTGAGGCTCAGGTCTGGTCAGCTGTGAGGAGCAGGGCAGATGCAAAGCGCTAATCCTAACAGGCAAACGTTGTGAACACAAGTGTTCTACTGCTGCTGCTGCTGAACAGCCATCCACATGTCAAAAGTGTTGAGTCACCCTGAGAGCAGCCACTTGACCCAGGAATGCTCCAGCACACTGTGCTACACTGTACATGCTCTTTACTTGCAGACTGCAGCCAATTAGGGAGGAGAGAGTGCATGTGAAGGTACAGAGTGAGAGGGTGATGAAAACGATCAAATCAGTCAGAATTCATATCACTAACATATGCATAAGACAGAAGACTGGTGTTCATTTAAAGAGGTACAAAGCCCAGAATGAGTGCACCTTTCGTACCATGTAACTATATTCGCTTATTATATATTTCTGTAACAACTCTAAAAGCACATCAGTCATCATGTGCAACACGACAGACACAGAGAAACCACCTATTGCATTTACAGGAATCTGTCTGTGGCGTTTGAGTGTGAGAGAATGATACAGAGGTGGTATCATATCATTATGATACTGAAAATGAGAGTAACAAGGGCAATAATAGATTATGTATTGACCTTTATATCAAAGAAAGCTACTTCCATTTCCCATTAGCAGGGATTCGAACATATACAGTAAATCAAACCATAGAAAGGTGCCTGTTGAGCCCAATACCTGTCAGTCTATGGCATTAAAATGTGCCTGTGTAACACATTACTGTGGAACAAATCTCAACAACAGAGCAGTTGTAGGCGGTCTAATCCCAGCTATGGTGAATTTCATTTCTGAAGTAACATCAGCTAAAGAGTAATGAGCAAAAATTTCCACCACTCCCTTGTAAAACCTTTTTTTTTTTCCATCAAACATGACAGAAGAAGACTATAAGCAGACAGAAGCTTTTCAGACTCCTGCACAGGACAGACAAGCCAGCAAGACTGGCTCCAATCAAAACAAAACTAGAAGCCCAGCAGTGCTCTAATCTATTGTTAACAAAGATGGTGGCATCTGGGGATAGCTGGGGCGCTTAACACAGCCGTCTACCGTCAGAGGAGGAATGGTAACAATGCTTTTCCAATAATTGATTCTTAAAAGCACAGGAATTGTTCAAAACACAGACACGATTAGTTTGACTACAGCTTGAGAATTTCAGCAAGAAGTTCAAACGTGCAGTCAGGGTTGCACGTGAATCAGCAGCCCACGTGAAAATGGAGAAAAAAAGGGTAATTCATCTTACCTGAGATCACCTGAGGCCATTCCTGAGCATGTCTCCCTGACAGGATACATTCCTTAACAAAACAAAATGTAGTAGGACGGTCAGGGTGACAGGCGTGATGATTTGAGGTAATGACATTTTTACAGATTACACACTGGCAAAAAGATTCATTATAACTCTGATACATGCAGATAACAAACTGCAATTCTTTTGAGCTCGGTGAAGGAAATTCCCAATCTGCTGACCTTCAGATTGAATAAGCCCTGACGCCCTTTTATGACTGTGAAATATTCTTATGATGAATCAAACTTTCCCCTATCCAAATACTCCACTTTCACAGATATGAACAACATGTTGTCTAACCCTAAGTGGATGTGACATGTCAGGGCTAAGATGAACTTCAACTATTGGATAATTTTTTTACATTTCAATCACACAGGAAATGGAGCATCACATTGAGAAGCTGCAGTTGTTGACATTTTTATTTCTCCCTCTCACACACACACACACACACACACACACACACACACACACACACACACACACACACACACACACACACACACACACACACAATCACACAATCACACAATCACAATGACTTGGATGGGACGCCTGGATTAATCCACACAGGAGCCAATTGATTTATGCTACGTCTCCTTCCTATGAGGAGGAATCTCCTTCCCGTTCCCGCAACGCAATCAAAACTGGGTTTCGTTACTACAACAGATCAGGGACCCCTCACTTCTCCTTTGCCACAGAGCTTCTTTTAATGTAAAAGGCGGGGTGTAATTCACCTGAAGGGAAGGCAATGAGTGGGAGAGGGGTTTACAGGATAAGGGGATGGATACACAGGGGAAGAAGCGGCGACAGAGCGTGGAAGCGAGAAGCTGTGCCACCAAAGCCAGTGAAATGTGAAGTTGTCAAAACACACATTTCTCTTTCTACACAAAAGTGAATACACTGGAAATACAAAGGCAGAGAGGTCTGAAGAAGATCCCTCAATCTTCAGAAGTCAGGAAATGGGATCAAATGAGTAATGAGCAAGGCATCCAGGACTTAAGTTCTTGCATTGTCTGAGTTAGCTTTTTAAATGACTTCCATTATCCTGCTTGTCTTTGAAACCCGAGCTCTTGGCAGAGCACATCAGTTACCTGCCTAACACAACTCTCTCCCTAACAAAATACTGTAATTCAACGACACCAGGATTTAAAGGGAACAGGAGTATTTGCTTTGTGCTCTACACACATCCAAACTGATCTAATAATCTGACAACGTTCCAGAGACGTTGCAACGTCTGATTTTCTCATTTTATCTGAATCCCTCCCCCTCTCCCTGCCTCTCTGTATCCCATTAGGTTCATGTATTAGTGTGTTAACAGTGTGCTGCAAGCAGGTCTGTGTCATGTCCTGAAATGGGAGCAGTTGCTGGGACAGGTCACACTGACTGCAGCAGAATGCTTCAGTAGAAGCAGACAGAGGAAAGGGGATCTCCCACTATGAACAATGCCATCCTCATTAACCTCTAAACAGCCTTTGCTGGCCCTCCTCTGTTCTCAAACCCCAGGTAAAACAGCTGTATTTTATCAGGGTATTAGAATGTTGCTCTATTGTGTGTGTCTATTTGTGCTTGCGTGTGTTACGCAATGCCAACAACTCATCCAGGTGGGTGACAACAAAGAGAGAAGGCTCCAGGTAGAATCCCAGACCTATTCTGGCTCCCTAATCTCTCTATTCTGACACTCACTTTGATTTGTGAGTCAGTCCAAAGCCTGGGCAAACAGCCAGTCCCATCCCAGAAATGACTGCAAGTAACTTTCATTCACGCTTTGGTCCCCTCAGCATACATAAGGCGGTTTACCTATCTATTCAACCCCGGGTTAATTGGAAAAATTAGTGGATTAGCAGATGCCAGTGTCTGTTTCAGTCCCCTTTGCAAGGGAGTTTGTTTAAGGCCTGTGAACAATTCACCCTCTTTGTTTGCCCTCTGCAAGGCAGATGTTCCTTTACAGAGGTCACCCACATAAACTGCAACGACCAAAAGGCAAGGAAACATACAGTTACAAGCTGTTGAAAGAGATGTTCCAATTTTAAGGACAGTAATGAGAGTACAAATTGGTAAAAAGAGGAGTGTTATACCTATTATGAACAATATTCTGAACAATATTCTGAACTTGTCCAAACCCAGTAAATCTTGCTGGTAAAGTGGAATAGTATTTGACAAAATGCATACTGGACTACTTAAAGTAACAAATATAGATGACAGATTTCACCGAGCAGCAGTGAACTTTTGTATAATATGGAGTAATGTTAGAGTGGTCCACAAGACTTAAGAGAATAAAATGCTGGGACCAGCTGGGACCAGCGTTCATAACTATGACATGTGTACATAGATCCATGACGTGAGAAACTCCTATAAAGGACAGAAAGGGAGAAAGCTGCGGTGGACTGCAGTACCACTGTGTACCACAGCTGTGCTGACACAGTGATGATGGGTCAGGATGATAGATGCACACAAAGGACATGCAGCTCATGGTGATCACAGTGATAAATCAGTCCTGTTGTTCACCAATCCTCACAAGATCTATTTAGACATGAAACCACTCAACCTGCTAACCTTTGTAACACATCTATGCCTTTCCCCTGGAGTGGAACACCACCAGCGCCAGGAAGTGACACGTCCATGGAGGTCAAAGGTGAACTCAGACGATGCTTTGCAAATGTCAGAGAATAAGATGGACATGTCAGCTGCAATGGCAGAATGTTTTTTCTAGACTAGAAAAAATAGATTTGTTAAAAGCACAACTAATATATCCTCACACACAAACTGTACATACAAGGACAGCAGTACCTGACATCCACAATCTGGGAACCTCCAACAGGCACCTTAATAACATGTAACATCACTATATAAGCAAATACTGCTTATGGGCCTTGAATCATAAAGTAATGATTTTAATTTATGTCTAACTTGTCAAAGCTTCAACATTTGGTTGCGTGACTCACTGGAGCCTCAGGTAAAGCACACTGTATGAACAAATATGCCAGTATTTCACACAGAAATATGCTGTTCATGATGTCAAATTTGACAGAAGAATCTGCGTGCCTCCATGGAAAGCTGACTGGGCTGTCACACTCGAGGTTAGTCTATGTCTCCAGGCTTTTGTTTGACTTGCTTTGACTGTCTGTGGTCTCTGGTCTCATCCATTGCAGAAAACCTCCAAGGAACTCCAAATATGTCAACGAAAGAAGCCACTTCATGTATTGGTCAGAAATGAAATCAATGGCACCTCTTCCTATTCACAGTGATCATTTTGGCCTTATATCAACCGAAGTTATTCGAACAGAATACTGAATTTGACTCCAAGTCAGGGTCTTAAACAGCTCCAGAGTTCATTTGGGACCAGCTCCTCAAAATGGCCTTGGTGTGTTTGTTTTGATGCGAGCACAAGTGGGGTGGCGTTGGTCAGGCCTGCCCAAACAAATCATATAAGAGCGGTAAAGGAACTCTATTGGACTGTGGTGGAGTAAACCGTGTACCTTAGATCTCGACTGAATTGAAAAACCAAGGAAGGATCCCCGGGAGAAGACATGTAAGCGTTCACCAAAGAGAGAGTTTCCATTGTTCTTGTAATTTCTGAGGCATTTTCTGTGATGTGGTAGAAACTCCTATCAGGCCCGGCAATATCAGGCTTCACACCATTTTGATATTAGTAGTAGAAGTAAATGTGAGAGATGTTTAGAGTTAACAAGTTTTCTCTGACAAGACTTTTGTCCCCCCCCCCCCTTCCATTTTACTCTCCCCTCCTTCACTAACACACTGAATAACCAGCAGCTCTATGTCTGGGGGGCACATTCTTGCCGTCTCCACACACAACTGCCAACCCAGCACGTGGCTTTGTACTGGTTTCACCGATGGCTCCTTTTGGGAGTGCTTAATGGGTCACACACACAATACACTTTGTGTTACAAAGCGGTGAGGGGATTGGTCGTGTCACCAAGTTTCAGGTGAAGGAGAGAGAGGGAGAGAGAGAGAGAGAGAGAGAGGGGGGGGAAGACGTCCATAAGTTGATGGAAAATCCAGCTTGAGACTTGACATGCAGTCATTAATAGTATGTAAGCATCTTGAGACTCATACAGGAACACACACACAGAACTGTACTGTACATACACATGCTCACACAAACTACACATACTGTACATACATGCATGGATACTGTATGTCGCAAGCATCTGAACTGATATGTAAACACACACACACACACACACACACACACACACACACACACACACACACACACACACACACACACACACACAGAGTCATGTCCAACAGTGGTGAACAGCTGCATGGGCCGGTCTGGAGCGAGACCAGCCATCTCTTTGCCACAAAGGGCTGCTTGTGCCCCCAGCTCGCTAGGACACATAAAACACAAGTGATAAGACCAAACACTATAAGACCAAACACTGTGTGCCAGGACCAGCCGACCTCCCCAAACAGGAACTGCAAGTGCAAGTGCTTGACACACACGCACACACAGATACAGGAAAGCCGACACATGCGCGCAAGAATACATACTGTAGATGTGTGAATATGTAAATGGTGGAATAAAAAGGGCAGCGAGGTTGAAGTCGACTTCTGTGGACCAACATGTCAAACATTTCCAAGCTCTGTACACATGATTGTGTCAACCGACCATAACATTCCTGATTAAAGTGAAATTCTGCAATGCAACAGGTGTATTAAGGCTCTGTCCCCCCTGCAAACTAAGCATTTATAGGTTTTATATGTGAAGATGTTGTGTGGTCATTTAATTGCTTTATAAGTGATTCATCTTCCAACATTTTCCCTTAGAAACCATTTTCCATGTTGGCTACGTTCGGCTCTGTTTATTGGAGAATGAGTAAGTTACACATCAATACTAACAGGTAGGGGAGGTAATAAAATATGCTGTTTAAAAGCAGATCAAAGGTGCCGTAAACTGCAGTACCTGTCATATATTTTAAGCAGAGATTGGAGGTTGTACTTTCATACGGGCGACTGAGAACAATGAAGGAGCCGCACAACAAAAGTTCGGAGATGTTTGGTGAATAGGGTCACTTCTATTGTGTTTTGAATTGTGTTGAAACCTGCTTCAACAATGAAGTTGTGCTCTATTCTGTTCTATGTGTGTCTATTTCTGCTGAGTCATGATTTACCCAGTCACCACTCGCAGGCCCACACAGACACAGGCCCACACACACCATGACACAGTAGAGTCTGTGTAGCAAGGATCAAGGTCCACTCAAAAGGGGAGGGTGGGGGAAAGCCCTAAACGTGACTGATGTCTTTGTCCTTATCACTGCCCATCTTCCTCTCTCCCTCCTTCTGTCTATCCATCACCAGCTCCGTCCCCCCTCTCTCTGTCCCCTCCTCATCTCTGTCCATCTGTCGCTATGTCCATTCTTCTCCACCGCTGACTTCTCTGTCCGTGGTCATTGCTGTCCTTTCTCTCTTTGATACGTATGAGATCACTCAAAATTAGCCTCCAGTCATAATCTTCTGGGGAGTTTGTGCTGAGTGCGTGAACAAACTTGATGACCTCTTGCTGTTTTAAATATTTGTCTCCATTGCATCAACAGGGTGTGCATCTTTCCAATGCCAGATGTTTCACGCAGGAATGGATAGGGAGGGATGGGGGCCATCCTAGTGAATGTTGCTGCATCACCCGGCAGTTTATTTTCATAATTTGCTCTTCATTCATCAGCTCTCCACACTGACCACTGGACCATGCAGCTGTAGCTCATTTATAGCCACCACACATACACACACAGAACCTACAGATATGGCAAAATGCCACCAATCTGCACCATGCAAAAGACAACAGTCAAATGTATGAGTTTGTCAGGGTTACATGCAAACGCATACGTCTGGGAGTATTCTGAACTTGGTATGGTTTAGGGGGATTTTGCAGAACTGCTGTACGTACACAGAAAGTGGAAGCTTCAACATCTGTGTACGCAAATAGAGTGAGAGGACAGTATGAAACACCTGGGACTCAATCCCTTTGGGAAAGCTCTCCATGATTCATCCAGACTGCATTTTAAAGGACAGCCTGAGCATGGAGCGACACACACATGCATGAACTGCGAACGTGCACAAGCATGCAAACACATGCTAACGTCAACATTTCTAAAATACACTTTAGGTTAATATACAAATGTTTCAGCACTGATGTAATCTTTGGTTCGTTAAATGTCAAAAGATCAGAGAAGTTATGAGTAATGAAATGGTTTATTTTACAAACAAACGCGCATTCAGAATGATTCAGCCATGGGACACGCAGCGTTTTCAAAAGAGACATCCAACCAAATAGGGTTATTTTCTCACAAGTAAAAGTCTATTGGACCCTGCTGAGTGAGACTGAGACTGAGACTGTTACAATGATAAATGGACTTGAGGTTTGTTCATAGCTCTACTTTCAAATTCCGCTCATTCATGATCGGGGTTGGGGGTGGGGGTTGGGGAGGGGGGGTTTGAGAAGCAAGCTTGAAAAGGGGAAGTTCAACGAGAGCAAACCAAGATGGCCACGATCAGCTGTTACCACAAGGACTGACTGATTTATTAAAGTCATAAACATCAATGAAAATGTACTGTAGAATTAAGTACACATTATTCAAAGACACTAGGAGACTGTCACAGTTTTTGCTGAATGAGGCAGTTCATACAACACATCTGGTCTCTGCTCCTGATGACCATCTTATACTTCATAGGTGTTTGCATGGGGACCAGGATGTCCTTGCAAAATGACTTACACCCCAAAGGGGAAGCACAAACAGATTCTGATCAAATCCAAATCCCCGTCTTTAGGTGCTAACCCTAACCCAACTCCTCAGAAATGAAAGCTGTGTTAGTAGTAGTCTTTGAAGCTATTCATGTCATGACACTCGGAGCCACCAGTTTACACCAGACAGGCAATTCCAGGCCAAAATGTAATAAAGACAATCATTTCAATGTCTGTAATTTCCATATTGTAGCTTTAATGGTTGAACTGTGGTGGTGCACGTGTACAGCATATCACTGAGGGATCAAGTCATTGGCACAAAGTAGCAGCATTCTCCAAATGATTCACTGATTACAGTTAATTCCTACGTCACCTCCTCATGCCTCCAAACATTCCATCAAAGGTTTCTATTTTGGATTGAGGTATTTGCCTGTTTTCTGCTCATTTAGGGTGTTGACCACAGCGCTGCCAGCCAGCTCCCTGGGATCCCAGAGGGTTTCTGACTAAACTTTAACTGTTGTTGGGCAAAAATAAGACATGCACATGACAAGAGGGGGGATGATTCCCATGTGATTGGTTGATAATTGCCATGTTAGGAATGATGGAAAGAATCTTTGAAATTTGTGTCGCCACTGTTCATGGGCAATTTACTGTACATGAAAGGGGAAAGGCGATATCATTGATTAACAAAGACTAACCGGATCTTTCCAGGAGCCTGATCCAGAAACAGTATATTAAATCACTAACTAAAAGAAAGACAGGTCGCTGACTTTCTTCAAATCCAGAGATTCCAAAGAAAAAGGGTTATCAAAGTGCAAGTGAGGTAAAATAATAATTACATGCTTAACCTGACAGTCTAACCCGTGGATAGCAGGTTGAGGTTAACACCCTTCACCGCTGATAAGATGGAAAAATGTTTCCTTCATTTTTTTCTTCTTCATCATCATTTGACTAAAGCAAACTGTGAGCACTGTGACTCATAATCAAAAGGGTGGACCAAGTCAGATAAGTGTGCTATGGAACTGCCGGTTCAAATGTGTCAAAGAGAGCTACGCTGACATAACCAGAACATTAATAACCTGCGATCGGCAGCAAACAGGATGTTTCTTTGAGCTCGACAGAGAAGGATGTGAAAGAAAGGTGATGTGTGAGGTGTGGCGAGCAGCAGGCTGCAGGTTTGAAACAGCTGCTTGCTTGCTTTTTGACTCAGCACTTTGCCACATCGCTTTTCTGCTGCATCACAGGCTGCACATTCACACTTTACACGTAATATAATCACAGGGTGTTGATGCTTGTGTAGATTCTGATGTTTTTATTCATCTTATTCACTGCTGTTTCTTTCGTGTGCGCTAAGTTAAATAACATTGAAAACAAAGAGTCTCACTCAACAAAATAACCTTTTAAGAGTGAATGTGACATACAAATTCTCTTTGGGTGCTATGGTGGTGGTGAGATCCCTGTAATCTACCCGAAACTTATTGTGTTCTGTCTTCCTCTCTGCTCACATGGCCTGTGTGTGCATGCATGTGTGTGTGCTTGTACAGCTCTGTGTTCTGCAGCAGCTGCGGCCAAGCCAGTCTGACTAGCGCCCTCTATGAGCAGTGCTTTACATGTTTCAGCTGAACAAAAACTAGCAGAGCAGGGCGAGCAGCTGGACAGGGACAAGTGCAGCACGGCCGGTGGCAGGACTCACGGCACTGACAGTGGTGCAGCCCCCCGGAAACAGCTGCTCTGCTATCAGTCACACACACATAACCATCAAGAGAAGGGAAACTTAGCTCTCTGGAATCACATTCACTGTTTAACAATGCGCTGCATATTATTCAATTGGATATAAAAGCATAAAGAAATGCAAATGCAGTCTTTAAGAGTTAGAAGTAATCTGCTATTGAGCCACATTCTTACTTCTTTGGCTGTATTTAATGTGTATACCAGCTGTGAACATCAGCACAAAGCAGAGTTCAGCGTCTGTTCAGTCAAAACAAAGTTAAAGTGAGATTAAGGAACTTTTGGCTCTTTCCTATAAAACAAACCTTTCCCATGACTTTGTACTCGTCTCAGTAACAGGAACTGTAGCTTTGGTTTCTCTCACCTGTTTGTGTGATCGGCTTTAAATCACACTACATACTTTCAGGTCCTGCTTAGTGTCAGGTCACACCTTGTGTTTCACTTTGTGGGCATTTAAGAGCTTCTTATTTATAACAAAAAAAAAATGGAAACAGAAGTCTCAATTGGATCAAATTAAAAATGAAACTTTAGGAGAATTGTTGGTCTCTGTTATGTAATGAAAAAAAGATTCTTTGGAGCTAAAACACGACAAAGTAGGTGGGGAAGTTACTATATGACTTATTCTGTAGGAAATGACTGAAAATGAAACCTGGTTATCATTCATGCAAACAAATGTGAATGCATGATGGACACCAAAGGCAAACTAAAGAGATTACGAAGGATAATGTGTAAAATATTCACATTATCTGATGTGAACAGCCGCTTTGCTTTGTTTGATCGTGAGCTGCCACGTTTAAGATGACTTCAAATCAGCATGGGAAAAGGCTAACGACGACACAAAACCAGCTCCAGACATCCATTTTAAACAAAATGCTTACGTCGCCCCAACATTACAAGGCTGGAACTGGAACTTGGCAATTAAGACCAGAGTTGATATAAGCCACAGTCGCCTAATCTTATCAGCTGTTGTGGAGAGGGGAGAAGAGAGGAAGGACGGCTGGTGTTATTTCCGTTGGCACCTTTTCGAGTTAGTGTTTGCAGTGGCATGACTGCTCAGTCACAGCAGGGAAAGGTGAGCACTCTCAGTGTGAATAAAGAGCTTTAAAAGAAGGGAACGTGACTACTTCAATGTAAGACGGAACACACTGAGATGAAGAAAAGAATTACCCTTTAATGTGTGTCTTTAAAAAAAAGCATTGGCAGCTTTCTGTAACACATTTGTTTCAGGAAATGACAGCAGCATTACCTGTGAGTAGCGCAGCGCACGTCTGTGTCAAGGATCAGTGAAACCTGCAAGACTCATACTGGCCTATAAAAGAGCCGAGAGAGCTGTGAGAAAACGTATAAAGAGCAGAAGCAGGGAGTCATGGGTGAACATAGGTTTTATGGATACCTTGCCACTTCAGAGTGAGTCTTTACTCCAGAGCTCTTGGGAATGCGGGGTCCCCGGCAGGGCCACAGTTAATATCATGAGGGCAGGTGGGGAGAGGGGTGAAACAGCAGGGTTTCATATCGTATGTCTTTAATGTCTGTCTGTCTGACATTCCTGTTTCCCATAGGCCGGTGTTCCCATCCATCCTCACACACACACACACACACACACACACACACAGGCTGATTACCTCCACTGAGGCCCTACGCTCCTCCAGACAATTTAACAGGTTACTGGCTAGAGTCTCTAGACCATGTTCAGGTGTTCAGTGCCACAATCAGGCTGACCAGTACCAAAATTCAACATTTTCCACTGTATCCCGTCCAAACTGCCAACCAAGTTTCATGATCGGTTCGTAACTTTTCAGGTAATCCTGTTGATAACCCGTCACAGGGACAGACGGACAAACCAAGACAAAACCTTCTTTCTTCCCACACACTCACATTGGTCCATGCATGTTGGGACAGAATGACACTGAGATCAAGCATGTAAAACAATCCTAATGGCCAAAGAGCAAGCGCCTCAACAGTATCACTGGCCCAGTCGGATATTGAATCGCCAAGTTGTAATATGTGACATGCATATATGGCAGACTGGGATGTTCGCTGTTCAACCTCACACACTCACAGCACATAACCCTTCATTTCTGAGGGCTTTGTTCAGCCCATTATAGCTTTATAAAGCCCCACACCTCAATTCTGGGCTTCCTGGCTACTGATTGCAAACTATAACAGGCTGTGTGTAGCAGGTACCATATGGGTCTGGTTACCAAGCAGGATGATGGCAGGATGGAATTTGTTCCACTCCTAAAATTATGGGGAAGGGGGGGCACAAGAAACTACTAAGGAATCCCATTCTACGTATGTCCATAAATGTATAAAATGTGACAGGCTTAAACACTCACACACACACAGTCACAATGATGCACAGGAAAGGACGCACACACACAAACAATGTCTGGAACATTGTAATATCCCCTGCATCCATCTTGAGGTTTGAATTACAGGTTTGTCTGGAAACAGTATCTGGAAAAACTCTTTGGCTAAAAAAGTTTGCTAACTCACTCAAAGAATGCATCACCGCTGCCATTCAAAACAATGAATTCATGTTGTACCTCAATCGATACCTGTTGTGTATGAAGGGAAATTAAGTGACTACTGTTAAAAATGATATACCAGTGTTGAGTTATCAAATCTTTCAAAATCAAGTAGATGAACAGTTGGCAGTTATTTGCATGGCCTGAGGTATTTTGGATTTTGTGAATAGTACCATAAAGTACTTTGTGTAACACTAAACAAACCAGATTTGATGAGAAACCCAGTCACTAATGGGTTTTCAGGAATTCTTTATGTACCACAAGCTCTTGATAAAAGCTGCGTCTGAATTGGGACGCACGCTCATCAAACGTCTCCTACAGTATGTGGGTGCATTCCACAGTTTTAATCAACTAAACAGCTTATCTTGCAAGAAACAACCCATTTGAAACATATGCACACACACCCACCCACCACATCTTCACTGTCTTCACACATTAACCATGAAATACTCTATGTGACAAGAGAGACACTTTGAATCATCCACGCATACAACTTGATTAGATCTGATGCTTACATAGCTGTAAACCGGATGATGAATGACATATAATTCTCTTCAAGTGGCTGTTTTTACTGCACAAGAAGGGAAATATGTGTGAGAAATGTATGAGAAAGTGTTAGAGTGACAGAGAGACAGATGGCGAGAACCCAGGCAACCAGCCAGAGGTCAGACTGTCCACTGATCTACCTTTATCTCCTGCTCATGCTGCTGGGTGACATTACTGTATGAAGGATGTCCTGGACGGGGCTGATAACACGTTCCTCATTAGTGAGGTAATTTCCCCCACCCAGAATGCATCTGGGTCAGCTGGAGAACCAGTTTATGGGTTCGTCATGCTACCCCGGTCAGCCTGTGGACCCTCACTGGAGAGGATACAAATGTTTTATGGAAATGTTATTGTCCCGTTAAAATGTCAAAGCTTTGCTGGAGTGAAGGGATGGATTCTCTTGACCGTTGTCACCGGCTCATGAAAATAAGTAATTTTAACCTACCAGAAGAGAGTAGAAAGTGAGGTTTAAAAGCCTTAAAGGAGTTACACCAGAATACACTGGAGAAATGATGAGGTGCTTTCACACCACAGGAACAAAGTTCTCTCCAGTGTTCGAGAAACTGCTGGGTGGATCTCGCAAGATCCAAAAAATTCTGAACAGGGCCAAATAATCTTGTTAATAAACTTGTTTTGTGGACACTGAAACAAAAGGATCTCCCTTGGTATGAGAGATTCAGTGACGGACATTAGACAACCATATCACTCAGTATGAGAAGGTGTGTGTTTAGAGTTTTGGACGCAGCAGGTTACTTCCTCTACTTTCCAAAATCGTCAAGGTAATTGAAGAACTCATCATGTAGAACCGAGCAGTTTCTACTCCAGATAGTTCTAGGTTAAGTAGTTCCTAATTTTGTTCTGAGTGAAAAGTAAAAACTCTCATTGGGTAAAAACTCTACTTTACTCTAATTGCACATTTACTTTCATATTATCAACAAGTACAAACAATCACATCAAGAACTACCAAGAACAAGAAGTCTGTGTTTTCAGGGTGAAATTCAGGAAAATGGAAAAAAACCAACAAGCCATTGTTAACGCAAAACACAAAGACGGCAAATAATATGTTTCTGGAAAGCAATAGTATAGCCCTGTGTCCTGAACACTTCCAGGAAATTCACCATGTACAGATTAAGTATTTGAGTTTGAATAATAGGAAACATTTAACAGGAATGTGGCAAACACAGAGGAAGGAGCGAGCGAAGCAACAAGACTAAATTCTTTGGAGATCAGTGAATAGCCCCCTACTGTTTGCTTCAGTGCAAGGGAATAGGCATTATGAATCATGAATTGCAGCAATTTGCATTTATCATACAGTGCATGATCTTTGCTGCATTACACAGACCGAGTGCCTATGTAAAACGTTCATTTCTGGCTGAAGGAAGAAGATGCTGGCTGTCTGTCAGTTTGCCCGAAACAGGGAGCGCAAATACAGAAAATGCTGAGTGAGAGAGAAAGAGACTGAAACAGAGACAGAAACGGAGTGAGTGAGAGAAGAGAATGAGTATAAGAGAAGTGCCAAGGGGTGAGAAGGTGCACACATCGCTTGTCTCTCAAATGTTTCTTAGTTACATACACAATATAAACACAAACAATCAGAAAAAAAAAACTCAGACACGTAATAATCATAATATAATCATAGCAATCCTGAAAAGTAGGCAGGTATCATTCAGCTGATGTGAAATGGACAAAGCTAAGACAGAAAAGACTTTAGACTTTATTATTACAATTACAAATAAATAGTGGAGTGCAGCGCGGGCCTGAGGGGACGGTTTTAGGGTCGGGCACCTTTGAACAATGGGCCGAACATTGCCACTCTCGCTTCTCAGTAAAACTCTGGAGAGAAAACTGCTGCTGTTGGCTCTAAGAAAGAAAAGCTCAGTCAGGGTTGCTGAGGATGATTCCTCCTTTGTTCCATCTCTGTCACCTAATCAATTTTCTTTGGCAAGTCCTAAATAAAGTCATACAGTGGTACTAATGTTTTAATATAACGCCATGTGTCTGTGGCACAGATATGCCCCCAATCTGCCCGATCCCCCCTTCTGTACCCTGATTCGTCAGCAGGCGACAGGAGCAGCAATGACTGCACAGGAAGGAAGACAGCAAATGCGAGCAGAAAAAGAGAAAAAAGGTGGTAAAGAAATAAATAAATAAAGAAAGACAGAAATAAAGAAAGAAAGGACCCCCGTTTTCCTTTCCCACCGCACGAAAAGCATCCATGGTAGCAAAAGAAGAAGAAGAAGAAGAGGTGAAAAACAGCCCGTCTGACTGCTGGGCTCAGCAAGTCAGTGATTACTGATTAGCCAGCTTGGTCCTGTAGGGAGGCCTGTCGTCCTTGGCTTGGGAAAACAACATAAAAGGGAGCCGCCTGTTTTGTGACGGGACTTGAAAGCTTGGTAGCTATCGGGAGACATTAGCCTTATCAATGGCCGGTCACTAGAGCCGGGCTATATGAAGCAACAAGGGCACTGCTTTTCCAGAAGGAGATAACCGACACATACCTCGGCCCACATTTGCATGCGCTGCGACAACAGGCAGCCACGGACACACACATATTGTGACGGAAAGAGAGAGAGAGAAACGTGTGAAAACTCTGAGATTGAAGAGACTTTGCCAACTGAAATAGTAATACCAGCCGGCAAGTCAGTCAGTCAGTCAGTCAGTGCCCAGATGGGTGTGGCAATCAGGCGGGCAAATTGGGCGCTAAATTATACGTGGGCCTGCCTGATGCTTCACACCAAAATTTGTTAAATCAGGCTGTCCTGGTTGTATGTGGATGGGAGTGAGAGGTTAACAAGTGCACCTTTCAATCATTTAAAAGGACACCTTAACACTTGGTGTGTGTATGTGTGTGTGTATATGTGTGTGTTCGGCTGGTTTGTGTCAGAGTTTTCCATTGAATCAAGTCCACTAGTCCAATCTGCTGAACTTGGGTCAGAGGAAAAGGCGAGACGGAGAGAGACGGAGAGAGACAGAGGAAAGTGGCAAGGTATACAAAATTAACTTCTGGAACTTTCTGGAATGATCCCTGTTTTTCCTTCATCACCGCTGTCTGAACACATTGGACTGGACCGCGCGTGCAAACACACGCTAACTTGAAACGAGCTCCACACACAACCCCACACACCCACTTCCCCTTACTACCTCGGAGCATGTTTGTGCTGATTGATTTTTGTGGGGTAAGGTCATTCTGAACAGCTGCTGATAGACCCGCAATTCATCTGGAGTTCAAAGAGTGCCCGGGTTGCTCAGTACTGTCACTGTTTGTACTTTACCGAACAACAACGTCATAAGCCACCCTGCCTTGTCAATAGCGTGGGTGGCACGACTGACTGTCTGCCAGTCAGTCACTTTTCGATCTGCTGTCACGGTCACTTAATCACTTCAATAAATCCACATGGCGGTGTCGCTTTAATGCTTACACAAACTCCAGACTCAACATGGTCCTAAAGGGTGAATGCAACTCATTTCCCTGATGAGTCATTACAATAATTTTTACAATACATCATTACATTTATTCCAATGTATTGTGATTCAGCAGGATATTTGTTCCGTGAGTAATTATAGGTAGTGATCGAGATCAAAGAGAAGGTGAACGAACGTTACCTGGGCAGAATTCACCTGTTATTAACTGCTAGTCTGATCCTGTTTCTGTTATGTTATGTTTGTGGTATTTGCAATGTACAAACATCTGGAACAAGGTTCAAAGCTATACACTCCGCACCCCGGCGCCACTTCTCTGCACTTGGCACACACAGGTCTCTCTCTCTCTCTCATTCTCACTCTCTCATTCTCTCTCTCCCTTTCCTTTTCCAAGCTCCAACACTACAGCCACCTTCAGATCTTGTTTTCCTGTCTCTCAGCTGACTGGCTGGCACACCTTTCAGGGGACAAAGTCTTGAAGTGGGGAAACACACACGCACGCATAAACACAGGTATGTGATTTGGGAGACACACAGACACAGCGCGCACACACAGCCCATAACACAAATGAATACACATTCCGACAGGCTAACGTGCATACAGTACATACTGTATATACTGTACACACAAGCACACACTTCCAAAGTCCTTCAGCGTCATGCCTTCCCACCATACACTTGATAAACCCTTGTGTGAGCCTGACAAAGCAGGAGAGGGCACTCAGCAGCCTTTGAACACTGGAGCAGGTTGCATAAGGCGGCTCCCTGTATCAGTGTGCTGTGCTGACACATTGAATGATAACTTACTGTGCACAGGACCAAAGTTATTATGTTTTGTGACCTCTATCATTTAGTTTTCATTTGATTCATTTAAGCTTTTCAAAGAAAGCAGCCTACTGATGATGTCCACTTTACAAGGAGGTCAGTTTTGTGTCTCTCAGTCAATTGTTGAGCGGTTTAAGTGTTTACAACACACCAGCACAGAGCTGATGATTAATAGGGCCTCACTTTAAAGATGTGAAATAAAGGTAGTTTGAACAGAAGTGACAATTCTTAATAAAAAACAGTTTTAGTTCATTGGTAATGTTTCCCATCAAATAGCTTATATACAGATGAGTCTCTTTAATTTCATTTCAACCAATTTTTTTTATTATTTCAAATTATTTCAGTTGGATTTACAGCATGCTCATATTAATAAAGTGTTTATGTCTCACTTATGCTTTTAGTGTAGTTTTTATTTTTATTAAGAAGCGCCTTTGTTACAGTTTTAGTTCCACTTTTATATGGCTGAGACAATCCCATCTTGGCAGTAGATCTAGTGGAATCTGTTGTGCCTATCAATAGATACTTATACGGCTTGAGTTTTGATACTTTTTGGTTTTGTATATATATATATATATATAAACACTGTGGCTTAATTAGACCGTGATATAAATAGATTCATCAGGGTGAAGTTTACAGTGTTGCATGGCTTTAACACCCATAATACCTGGATAAACATGTCCAAAGTAAACTATTTGAGTGGTTTACTCAAAGAATCTAAATGCCCATAGCTAATATAGGAGTATAGGTGTTATGTGTTATATATGGGTAAGGTTGAAAGGTTGCAGACCAGCAAGACCCAGTTGCAGACAAAGTGGATGAATGAAACTGTATTTGAGATGTGGATAGTCTACTATACTTTTCAGGTTTTGAGCCCTATGAGGTGAACAGTAAAAGATTAAAGGCACTGCACTTCCCCACATCTGTCCATTAACATCATTAAGACATTAGACATTATATCTGATATTCTAGTGTTACATGGACAATGAACTGACTGAAATGGGTTTTTTCCTTGCCCAGTCTGTAGTTTTAGGACGCACCTCTCCTCAGTGGTGAATGCTGGTACTTAGACCCTTATTTATATTTTCTGGCAATTAGGAATCATTGGCTAAATATCTCTTCACCTGAATATCTTCCAAATATCCCCCAAACCTCTGTATTCTACTTGTCTGCCCACCTTTGATTACACATTCTTCAACCAGTGGAGATCTAGATTCACTGAAAAATACACTTGATATGTGATTATGGCAGTAATAACAGTAAGGCATAGTTTAGCTTAATGGGCCATTCTTACTTCCATCTGTTATTCATAAGTGTTAGTATGAAGCCCTCTCTTTCAGTTTATGGACTCCCTACAGCCATCTAAACATGGCAGGGCGGGCATGTGTTCCATCTGTTGTCTCTAAATTAAGGAAAAGGTTGTTGTCATTGTCAAAGAACAGTGCAATTATGTTTGCCAGATGCACTGTGGGTACCTTAATTAAATTGGGAAAAGAGTTACATCATTGGAATAAATTGAAAATGAACAGTTTATATAGTCCTATGAAACAGCGTAAAAACAATCTATTTTTCCCCTTTCAACTCTATGTAAAACAGAATCACCCACGGCTTGTAGTTCCCACAACGTCAATATCGCCATCCCAAAATGCTGGTTTAGGCTACTGAGTGAAACAGCTGTGTGAGACATCATCTGCTTAGAAAATGGGCCTAACAAATTCAGATAATGTGCTTTTAATTGCAACAGACCTGTGGATGTAATTAACATTATGTGGTAGAGCAGAATCATGTCTGTAACAGTTTGGATAAATCTGGTAATTACACAATAATCAGTGTCGCATCAGTAAATGTATTTGATGTGATTGTGTGGCTCGCTGCGTTTGAAAATAGAAACTGGGCATCACTACACAACGAAAACACGATGCTTTTGTTATCTCAGATTGTGTGTTATCTCTAATGGGCACCTTCTGTCCTTTGGTTAATAGTTTGTTGCCAAGTTTTTTTGCTATATATTCGATCTAGTAATGAAGTATTCACCTGGATGGATAATAATATGTGATTTCCACCATAAGTGCATTATGGTGGTACCAACCGCTAATAAACATACTCATAATACTTGGATGGATTCCTTATAATTGCTCCTCATTTACACGTGAGCCAGAAGTGCACACTTAGGCAAAGCTGCATATGTTTCTGTCACATAAGGTTAAGCTAAATTTAGTGCCACATGCCTGCCATAGAATTAAAATTGAAATTTAATTTTAATACTGAAAGGATGTTGGCCAGTTGAAGGATTATGCTGGACTGAGATCCTAGTGTCTAAATCCATAAGGAATGAATGGAGAAGTTGTTGAAGTTCAAAGAAGCAGTTTCCATCCCTGAAGAGGAAACCAGAGTGCTCTGTTTGTCATTGATGTCATCGCCAGAAAACCGCACTTCAAACTGGTAATAAGGCAGGGTCCATGGACCCAGGCAGCAGGGGTATTCACTCCAAAACACAGAGGGCCTTATTTGTTCAAGCCACGCACCCCGTGTGTGCCCCCATGCCTCCAACAAGCCTGTGTGCTAATGGTTCCCACATCAGACTCTTTCAGCGGCTTCAGTCACATATGACTGCCATGCATTTCCATCTCCATCTCCACACACTTCACCTCAAAATCAGTGGGCCAGATCGATTAGTATGTACCAGTGTGAGCGCAGAGAGAGCGCAAAAAGCAGGCTTCTGAGTGGGCCTCCCAATGGGGGGGGATTTTGAATGATTGGCAAAGGTAACAGCTGTATTTATGATGAGGCACATTGAGGATGCACTGATACTAATCTGTCTTTAATTCAAATGGTTAAATGAGGATGTGAGTATACACATGTGTATGAATGTGTGTGTGTACAGAGCTGGGGGTTTGTGGGAGCCCTGCACTGAGTAATTGAAAACGCATTTCAAACAGCCCAGACCAAATCTTGACTCAATCATGTCTGGCCCCATGGATGGGGTAGACCAGGGTCTACATCATTGTTTGACAACGTATACAGTATGCTTCAGATTGATTTTCTGGTTCCAGCGGGGGTGGGGGGTGGGGGGTGGGGTGAGGGGGTGTCAACGGATGTGAAAGGGAGGTATGGTGTAGTAAGAGGCTGTATTATGAGGAAGGAAGTACCGAAAGGCTTAGTATTTTGGACCATGTGCACTGTTTGCATTTTTTTTCCTTTTTGAGGATGACAGATTTGGTGAGTTACAGAATACACTTCCTATACATCCAGGGTAGAAGCTCAAATAACTCAAAGTCTGACATTCAGAGTGTTTTATTCTTATATATTTTTCAGTTAAAGTAATATTATATTAATCTGAAAAGTCGACAGAAAGGCAATCCAATTTTTACCTTTAAGTTTACATACACAAGAAATGAATGAATTAAATAAGGATCTTGAGCAATGAAGGGAATGTGAATTTAGACCTTGAGCAATGAAGCACAAAACTGGTCAAAGAAACCACACCAGGAAATGCAACGCAGAGGCACTCGTGAGAGGCGAGAGAGAAAAAGAGAGCGAGAGAGAAAGAGAGAGAGAGAGACTTATCAATGGTGGTTTACTAAAACTCACTATAGGATTGTAAAATGCCTTCAGCTTGTATCAAAATATCAACTAATCACACTTGGCACAATCAAAATGTTAATAACACAACATTTTTTGATTATATATTGTTAATTTAAAACGGCCCCTCCGTTTCCTTGTCTTCCTTTTGTTTGATGTGTGCTTATGTTTTCTTTGGCACACTTGAGAAAAGACATAATTACCTTCTTTGTCTTTCTGGCTTTACTTTTAAAACAAAGACCATTCTTGTTTTGTGAGCATTTTGTTGTCTGAGTTTAACAGCTGAACAGCATATTGCTATCAAACTGGATAAATACTAAATGCTCAAGGAAGCTTTCCAAACTCCTGCAAGCCAGTCCCTGGCCATCTAGCTTTGTACAATGTCTACTGTTATGTTCAGGTATACAGTGATGTATATAACCTTATATAAAGAAGAACATTCATGACATGATTTGCAGACACTTTGTAGTTTTATGTCCTTTATGTCTACTGCTAAGGAGACAAGAAAAGGAGGTGATCTGCAAAGCCTGAACAACAGTAAAGAGAAAAGGAGGGGACCAAGAATTGACCCCTGGGGCACACCACACATTTGAGGGGCTGACAGGAAACACAGAACTCTGTATTAGATTAGATTAATTAAACCATGCATGTGGAGTTCAAGGTATAGCTACCAATGCTTTGAGCCAATTTTAAAAGAATATGGGCAACAGTGTGAAATGGAAAACTGATATCTGTCATAAGTGGCACAGAGCAATCAGCACAGTGAAGCTGGTAGTGAAACAGTAGTCAGGTACAAAAAGAGAGCTCTTCACAAATCAATACAGACTAGCACCAATAGTGTCAATTTATTTTAGAGATGTTAGCTGTGGTATTATCACTGAGCTGGATGATGATTGGACACGTTAAATTATTTCAGAAAGACGATGGGCTTTGGCACATTTCAGTGGTGTTGTTAACAAAATCTACTAACATTTTTGCAGTTACGGTTTTCCCAGTAAAAGAACAGGAGGTGGGCTGAAGTTTACAAGCTTATTAATTGCCTGGAAAAGAAACCTTTGTTTATTATGGCCATTAGCGACCAGTTAAGAGAAATAAAGAGCTTAACATCCTTAAACAAAGCTACCAACTCATAGCGGAATAACAGGTTAAGCCTGTCGTCATTCACCTTTGTTATCTTACATGTGTTCCCTTGTATCAATGAAAACAGATAACTGGAACAATGATGCATCTGCCAACCGCAGACAATTTACAGTTTATTTCTTACTGTTTATTTACTTTGCTAGCGAGTGTGATGAAGTTGGCATTAAAACACTTAAGTGTAATACTGTGTGTGTAGCTGTATCAAAATCATGTCAAATGATATATGGTATGTAAACTGAGCTATGATGGTTTCCCACACATGGTGCTACAGCTGTAGCCATTAACACTGGCTATAAGATTACAGATTGATGGAAAAATGTGGAAAAAGCTTTAAAACTATTTGGTCACAAAACAGAGAGACTTTCGGCAACTTTGAAAATCTATTTGAGAGGAAAAAACTTATTTTTACCGGATGTGACTGACATTTTGCAGTAATGTAGCATTTTGTAATAGAGTTTAACATCTCTCCCCCCCCCTCTCTCTGTGAATTTGTATGTTGTGAGTTGTACACAAGAACACAAAGAACGGGTGCCTTGAAAGTTAAACAAACACTTCCTGATTGATATATCTACAGCTATAATACAACTGTAGTATAATTGTAATGATGGGTGGGGAAATATTCCACTGTGTTAAATCACTCACCTCTCTTTCATCCACCCTCTGATCTCAAACCCATGATCAGAACTAACACACGAAGTTTGAGTTTCACATCTTTAGGGATCATCCCACACTGGCTTGGAAATTGAATGTGCGTGGGTGGGTGTTTCATACTTCCACTTTAACTGCTACTCTACCTGAAGGCTTATGTGTTTTGTTCCTTCCAGTCTTTGATCTCTGCCCCATTGTGGTGGAATGATTGACCTCAGTCAGACATGATAAAACATTCCCCCACCTACAATTCTTCTTGCAATTCACAGGAAGAATGTGTAATTCACTAAACAGGGTGATCTTGAGAGTCAAATAAAGCCTCCATTAAATCCAGGCTTTGTATCAAATTTCGGCTGTTGGGTTAGAAATTGTAATTCTCTTTGCATAGCAGGAATGCACCACAGATGCTAGTACTCAGCAGGATAATGTATACAATATGAAACCAATAGAAACAAACCTGGTTACAGGTTTTATGGGAAGTTAATAAAAAAAAACTCCAGCAGCAACAAAGTGTGTGGATGGATGTGAATGGTGCTTACATACAGGCGACTAAGGTTTTCATAATGTCATGCAACATATGAAAACAGTTTCCCCCCCCCTGTGTGACGTCAGATTATTATACGACAAAAATACCATAACATCCTGAATGTGCTGTTCACTTTTTCTCAAAGTCTGGGTAGCTGTACTGAACGGGCTGCAGATCAAAAACAGTGGCCTGGGGCGGATTAGATCCAATTCCACTTTGTTACCAAGGCATGCATTTATTTTCTGACATTTACCGTACAGTACAGCAAACCCAGCCCTCATGGAGGCCCCTCTGTCTGAGTCTCCTAAACCTATCAATGGACAATGAAAGGAAAGGGGGAACTTTAAATGGCAAGCCCCACAGCATCTGATTTCCATTGCCGAGCTCAGCCTGTGTGTTCCACTTAGCCACTGGTATTTTGAGGAGATGCACTGCACTGTTACCAGAGCCCCGCGCTCAAACACACATGATGTCATTGAGGTTGTATCATTACAGGCTGCAGATGATCCTGTATTGGGCCGGGTCAGTTCCCACGCTTGTTTTGGCAAACTGCACTTTGGAAGAAATAATGCAAAGACGAGACTTATGTTGTGTAGAGAAGAGAAAAAGAGAAAAGCAGAGATGCAGAGAGTAACAGAGCGGAATTCCTCTTATGTTATGATCTATTTTACAGCATTTGTCCGAGAGTCTTAGTCCTTGAAGGCAAAAGCTTCAAAGGCAAACAGTGACCTACTTATTTAGGACCCTTCAAATAGTGAAATCTATCAGATCAAACTTAAGTTACAGCACCTATACTCTCCCACTGCCACACCATGGTCTAACAGTGAACAATCTGCATTCAGTCAGCTGCCGTGGAGCAGCAGCCTATAAGCTCTAACCTTACCAGCAGGTAGTAGCAGGGTATCCATGCAGGTCATTTATATTCATTCTTTTGATTTATTCCCTTTAGAGAGGCATACGGGAAACATCAGGTCCACTTCTGATTTAACTTTTGACACATAACTGAGTGAAAAGAAAACATTTGCTCTGGAAAGCATAAGAAGCCCTGACGAATCTCATCTCTGATTCAAGATTGGGTCTGAATATCAGAAATACAGACGACTCAAAGCCTCAACAGGATTGTCAAGTGACATAGGATTGGTTGGAACTTTGGAAGATAAGCTTGATGAAGAGCAGCATCTTCTTCAGGGTCTTTCTGGTAAGGACTAGCTCTGGAGGGTGAAACAGCTGAGGATAACATGTGTCAACCTGCGTGAAGAAGTGTGTGGCATCCCAGGTCAAGACTTTATAAGGTCGGAATGGAGAGTTAGAAAAAAAATTGGAAAATCAGCAAACTTGTTGTAACCTCTGCACTATGACAGTAAAATATTTTTTTCTCAGCTAATACACATGGGTGTTTCTATCTGACTTCCTTTTAACATCTGAGCAGTTGGAATGAATTCTTTACGTAAGATAAGGGGGACAGGTGATCTGGTCCAAATAGGCCATCTGCTGTTCCCACAGCCAACAACTGAAGCTAATAACACGCTGCATCCAATCAGACTGTAGCAGAGTCAGCCATGATAAAGAAAAAGCAATAAAAGGAAACAATCTGGTGCTTTGACACTACAAGTTAGAGAGCGAGCTATTTCACTGCTGGGCTGGGGGCAGGAATGTGCTCTTTGAACCAGCTTTATTTAACAGCGGAGCAGCATGCGCGCAGCACGCCTTGAAACTCTGAGCTGGCCCAGGAATCGTTTGCTTCTGGCGTGGGCACATCAGACGCAGGGCCACTGGGTCAGGGAGCTGGCATCCTCACCCCTGGCACAAGTTGCGCCCCTCGGGGGCGTAAGGGCTGACACCAGGCTCATGGGGAGCACCAGACAGACAGGGGCCTACCAAACAGCTTGTGACCATAACCAACAGTGGCAGAGAACAATGAATGCAATTATTTACAAGAACACAGTCCAAGTCTCTTTTGGTCTCTCCCTATTCCGCCTGTTTACTCTCACTCTTCTTTTGCAGGGTATCATTGAGTGGCTGTGACCTTGTCAGTACCGTCGTTAGCGGTGTCCAGGGTTACCCTCATGCTCTATCGCCATCAGGCCTGATCAGTCTCCAGCTGCAACCTCTTTCAAATTTTAAAGAAAGGTCAAGCAAAACATATCAAACTGTTGCGACTTTTTGTAAGAAAAAAGTATAAATCAGCAAGAAGAAAGAATGGAACTTCCTCGTTGAGGTTCTGTGGAAAAGATCAGGCCAGGACAATGATTCAGTGATGAATCATTACAGACATGCTCCATTAGGAATGAGTTTCTCTTTTTATCACTTTTAACTGCCGTGAACCTGTTACAGACCAGAAAGTTTCTGTCAGCAAATGGCTACAAATGGTAGGGAGGAGCTGAGATCTGAGAAGGCACAGAAGACTTCTGAAGTAGAAATATGACTGCATATATTCATCCAAAGAAACACAGCCACACTGAAGCAATTCCTTTGTGTGTAGAAAGATTTTTATTCTATGGCCACTATCACCCATCAACAGTTTAAACCTAGCAATGTATTTTCCACAACCAGATGCCACTGCTTCCTCTCCTACTGTACATTTTACTCACATCTGCAGCCCAGCAGGCTCCAGTGTTCACTTCAACAGCCTTCAATGACACCATGTTGCCACGACATGTTTTAATTCATCAGAAAAATGTACATGTTACTTGGTGGGTGATGATGAAGGTGATGATTTGCATGAATTTAATAGGAGTGAAAGTGATGAACAACAAAATGCTGTCTCCAATGTCTCCCCAGGATAATTAATTATGTTTTTGTTGTACTAAACTTGAACCTAATCGCCTTCTTTCCTGCCTCAGATCACCACCCAAGAGGACACACACTTCACCTGCTGCAGTGACCCTTTGGGAAGAACCCAGTGGTTTGTGATGGCTTCCCTGAATCGACTCCAGCTGAGCAAATAATACACACTCAATGTGGAAATTGCCGAAGAATGACAACACCAAATGTTTTGCAGCTAACACCAAAGACTGTATTATAACCATTTTAACAGTTTAGAGAATATACACAATGTACGTACATGCACACAGAAATACTGCTCTCTCTCTTTCTCTCTCCCTCTCTCACAAACACACACACACACACACACAAACATACAGTAGATATACAGTAGATGGAGTTCTATTTTGTTCTTCCCTGTGGCTCTTGGCTGTGACCCTTTAGGAGTCTCCAGAAGAAGAGAGCACGGAGCGTGGCATAAACAATAAACAACAGTTATCTTGTGTGTGGCTGTCTGTGTCAAGTGCCACATGAAGCCAAATCCAGCATCTGAGAGGCGTCTGCTCCTCTTTCTGCCTTTGGTCTCTTCCCTTTCAATGGCTTATAAAAGTGTGGACTTGTGTGTATGCACAAGGGTGTGCGTCTGTGTGTTCACAGCACAGCACAGGGCTCCTCTGTATTGTATTCTGAAGCTGGCTGCAAGTAAAAAGGCAGAATTAAGAGTGGAGGGGGGAGCAAAGAGGGGGCCAGCACACTGCAGAACTGCAGGGAGCTCCCCCAGATCCCAGCTGCCCAGGACTGGCTGAGAGCTTCAGGCGAGTGCCAGGCTACCTCGGCCCTCATGGAGGTTGGCCAGAGAGAGTGGGAGTAGTGGGATACACAGAAATAATGCCAAAAATAATGTCTAGGCCTGTATAAAGAAGGTCTTCTGAGCCACACAATGCTGACATATACAAGAAAAACTCAATCTGTTGGCAGGTGGGAAAAGTCACAAAGGGCAACAATTTCATTTTTTTCTACAGTGAACAAAATAGAGTTTAAAAAAATTGGTTATATAAGGCCTTCCTTTTTATGATGCACTGGAATACAGAACCAAACAACTCCCTCAGCAGTTCAGTGAAATCACCTTTCAGTATTGGGGGCCTGAAGGCTTCTCTTTCTCCACAGGGGCTGATGGCTATGTGGAAAACAACGTTTATCTGGAACTGTTTAATGCATTATTTGTCTAACAATCAAGGAAGCAAGTTTATTTTGCAGATAATTATAGCTTTTGTTGCGTCGATGGCCAAGATAAGCCAAAGTTACGAACCATTAACTTATGCTTGTTCTGGCAAAGGGTAGCATTGAATTTGTAGTGCAGAGTGTGCAGTGACAGCCATGGCTGCAAGCTAGAAGATCATGACATTAGAGCAACTGTACAGTTCATTGTACATTGCAATAGCTTATTTCAACTGGGTGGAATGTTCAGTGTTATGCCTACCAGTTTAATATACAACAGTTCAGGCCCTCCAAATGGTTGCTCCTTCAAAATCATATGACATGACCCAGTGAAGGATTGAGGCCATTAGCTATACAATATTCAAACCATATGTAAAAACCAACGTCTGATCACACTCCCACCACACACTGAAGGGAATAATTCCATACAACAGTCCAAAGTGAAATGTGCGACCTGAGAGTTGGGGCTCTTCTGTAAGTTAGTAATAATTACAGCTCAGGCAAGAGCCTATGGAAATCCCCAGCCTGGTCCAGACACTTTTGCCCTCTGTACTGACCCAGGAACAGACTAGGGCGCTAATCATGGCACTTGGCAGACAGCAGCATTTTTCCATAGGTCCACAGAGAGACCCCTTCCTCTGTAGAGGTAGGTAATCACAACAAGAGCACATCCCGCCCGGCTGCTAGCCAATGAATGCATGCATGCTTGGTCCACTACACGACTATTTCTGTGCTTCTGACAGAAACAAATGACCCCTGTGTCACCCTGTTCTGTTTTCCTGCCTGGGTATTACACAGCTAATGTGGGTGGTGTTCATGTGTGATCTCACTCTGTGGCCAATGACAGAAAGTCAACTCTACTGTGACATGGGAGAAACTATAGCAATTAACATCAGTAGGTTGTCTAGCCCATCCTGTGTATGAGGGTGGTTGGGAAACTTAATTTTCAGGTATTCAAAGTTCCAAATGGTCTCATGCTCCATCAATGATATTCTAAACTCTTCTGGGTCTATGGACAAAGAAATGGTATATGTAGAGAAACACACATTTGTAATCAAATGTTCATGTGGGCCATGAACTTCACCTATCAGGGTCCCTAGGTTAGCTTCCTGTGTCAAACTCATGACGCGTGCTCGTCCTCTGTTTTCCATGGAAGGACTTTTTTCTTTGGACACCTGGACTATATTTGTCCTGCAACAGGGAGGCAATTTGGATGCGTTTCATTGCAACTGCTGACAAACTCATCTCTCTAACACCTTATTACTACTACAGTACACTGGGGACTGATAGATGAGGATGCCTGCGTCGTTTTGTTGCACATATTGTTCCATTACATTGAGTAGATGGAGTGTGAAAACATCCTATAAACCATACGCGCCTATTGCAGTGATGACAGAAATACTTGTTTCTCTGCTCCAGCTGCCATTTTATGGCATAGTGTTTTTCTGGTATTGGTGGGTTGTTTGTTAACTGAGTAATGAATTAGAACAAATTATATAAATAGCTGTGAAAGCTTCGTAAATCAAAACTCCACATTTATTCAGCATGCAGCCAAGCCTGGTCGCAAGAAACCAAACATTTTTAGGGTTTATTGCACTTGGAAACATTAAAAACTTTGCCAAATAAATTCAAAACATTTGAAGCATTTCCATTTTTCTTTTAAAAATCCTAGTCTTTGAAATAAGTTATCTAGAAGGAGGTGATTCTACACCAACTATTAACAGCTATCACAGAGTAAACAGGTAGTGAAAGATCCTATTCCAGACCACTGGAACGCTAACCCTCCTCTCCATTACCTGATGATAGATGTACTCGAAAAACTCCTCTAACGCTGAGCAACAGGGTCAACCCAAGAAAACCTGGACCGAGTCGAAGTGAAGGTAATTATGTTTGATAAGAGCAGGTATGTGATATGCAAGGACCAGGATTGAGGACCAATCGATTAGGGGTGGCAGATCTACACTCTGTTGCTCTTTGAGCTGATAGGGACACTGGGATATTGGACCTCCAACAAAATGCAAAGGAGAGCCTTCTTTGTATATCATGGTCAGCCAACAACAATCGATGTCCATGAAGTAAAGGCCTTACAACCAGGCGAGAAAAGGTAGAAAAGGTTAAAAGAACAAAGCCATAGGACTGCCTACCTACTCAAAGGGGGTTTAGACCTTCGCTGCTTACTCATGTGGTGATTTTTCTCAGGGTGTGCTACAAGCTGCAGGCTTTGTGATACTTCTGCTTGACATTTCACAATTCTTTTTGGCTTCACAAATTAATACTTTCTAAGTGGTGGTTTTGGTTCAACTTCTGGATGGTTGCCTGATAAAAGAAGATAGAACACCAACTTAGAACACAAATAGTCCTGGCAGCAAATGAAGATGTGAATTATTCACATCTATGTAAATGCATCGTATTTCAGTTCATATTTGTTTTTTTCTGTGCGAGTCACCCGAGGATAGGCATGCTGACAGTAACAGAGCCTCTGTGTACATGGTCTGTTCTTCCTCTTTCTTCAGCACTGTGGATACTTGACACCCACAGTGCTCAAGTCCCTCTTAGCCAGACCCACCATGCCTAGCCCACCCTGGCTTTGGCACTGACAGCCAAGCTGACAATTATTATCTACCTCAGTGCCCTTGCTAGCAAGCTGACGGGATGGGCAGCATTTGTCTGGCTGCACTACACAGTATCTGTCTGCCTGTCTAAGGTCAATGAGTGCATCCCAGTCCCCCTACCCAATAACGCAGGCACTTAATAGATGAGTCTGATTTAAAACTTATAACACCCGGAATCCCACCACATTTCAACGTTGCTTTGTTGATCCTGCATATGATACATTGTTATACAGAATGCTTGGATATGTGGATGGATGGATGGATGAATGCAGCCTTTCATTTGTGAAAGTGTATAGAAACAATCATAAAGCAGCCCTCCTATCTGGAGAGGCTGAGGTCTGTGGCTGATGTCTGTTTGCAGGAAACCTCACACTAACTGACAGGGGCTGCAGTGTGACTCATCCTGGGATCTTCTGATCACACGGTGTCTTCCAAATCCTCCTCCACCTTGCCTCTCATTTATGACCTGTGTTTAGCAAGTAGAATCCCTCAGAGTAACCAACATGTTTGTCATCTTTCACAGGAAGCAAAGATAGGCTGACTCATGAACAAGTAATAATAGGGGATTACAGGGATCGGGTTATAAATATCTGAAATGAATTACTCATTTCTAACTTAAGTATAGCAACAGAAGTGTACCTTGTGACTCAACTGTGCAAGTGATAAAATGGATGGGGTTCTGCCTTCACAATGACTGAAGTCTGACTTTATACAAAGTCCACAACTTCCGCCACTATCACCAAAGTTTAAGCAGCAGGCTTTCTGAGGACATTTGTGACTAATCATCATAAGGTGCATAGGATTGACCAGGACCAAGCGATAAAGATTATAGCAGAGACAACAATTAAATGCAGAACAGGACATATATGGCCAGTGACACCGGGGGGCTTGGATTGTTTTGGCTTGGCATCTTCCTCACCAGTCTGAAATTGTCAGAGGCTGAGTGCTCTCTTGAGGGAAATGACTGTAACTGAAGGATCAAAGAGTTAAAACTGAAGGATTTACGTTATAAACTACAGATGGTGTAAAACTGTTGTGTGGCGATGCAGATGACAACACACTGTATTCACACACTCTCTGTCACATAGGGATATGTTTTATGTAACCTTTCCTGTCCTGTCACAAGCGTCAAACAGTGGTCATAGTACTTGACAGTTTGGCCCAAACTATTAATAGCTAAAGAACTGACCTACACTCTTGACTCCTTAACTGAGAATGATCAAACATTTATGTGCTAAAAATAAACACATTTGTTGCACACAAACATCTAAATAAATAGTCTATTTATGTTTGGAACTGTAGTATGGAGTGGCCTAGTCCTGACCCCTATTCATCTCAGTGAGAAACAGCAGGCTAAGCTGTGGATGGATGGACATCTAAAAGGAAACACATCCCACAAACATGAAACACAAACCACACACATACACACACAGAGCGGACAGATGCATGCCTGTACTCATGCAGTCAGGAACCAGAATACGTATAGAAGCAGTTCCTCAGTGGCCATCTATCCATCAATGCATATATCCACCTTGAAAGTTAACTCTGGTGAAGTTAAGTGCTGGACAACAACATAAACTACAATTCTAACAGATATGTTGCAGAGAGATAGGTTTCTACAACACGCTACAAGAACACTTGTGTAGTCCTCCTGCTTCCTGCGTGGCCCTGTGACATAACTTTTCCTTTCAGAAGGTCACAGGAGGATATCAATGTAATACACTTTACCAGTGAAGTTGATATCATTTTCCTAGCTGAGCCAAGTGATTGAAGCGATCTGTCAACATCCGTGTAGATTTAGGTCTAGACAGCAGATACATGGCCCCACCATATCCAGTTGGATCCGGTGAATGATTTTCTCCTGTAAGTGCTGCGATCTCAGCTGCAGACTGGAACATCCTGATTGAGATGAATCCATAATTCCAAAGCACATAATGTGCATTTTAAAATCTAAATTATATAATTCGCAAAAATGTCATATTTAGTACATAGCAGCCTTTGCCAATCTTGGTTAAATAACAAATAAAAAAATCTAAACACTTGGCTTTCATCACTAAATGTTTTTTTTTAGACAGATTGCAGCTAATTTGCTAGAATAAGACATTAAATTAGATATCAGAAGTTGAGAAATGTGTAAAAGATTGTCCTATGATTTTCAAAGGAAACTTTTCTGAGGACATATTTTCCAATGTTCCAAAAACTGCTGAGGAGATAATTCAATCATTTGTAACCACGCTGTATCTTAATCCAAAAACAATTCTGACTGCACAGACATCATCTGGGTCCAAAAATAGTCTTTGATATACATTTTATGAAGATGGGACCTTCTCGATAGCCCCTCCTAACTCGCTCTACCATCTTAAACGATTGAAACATCAAAGCCAAAGACCAAATGACGACTTGTCTGGGTTTGGATGGGATCCAAGAAGTTTCTGACATTGATGTCAGAGGGACAGACGGGCTCATTCGGACAAACTCACTACTTCCTGGCTTTACTCTCTTGTTCTTTCAAGATCCAATACATTCACAACCAAACAGTGTTCAGCCACACACGATAACATGCCTGTGATTCAGTGGAGTGCCAAAGTGTTTCACATAATACTGAAATTAAATTACAACAAATCAAGAGCAGTACAATTGGGAACTATATTTCTTGATTGTTCTTGACATGAACTCAATGTTCTGTAAAGATAATAATAATATAATTCTTTTTTTCAGCTGTGTTCTATTGCAATCTAGTCGATCCAGCAGCAAATAACTTAGCATAACTGTTCGTCCCCTACGACGGTGTCCCTCAGGAGTCAGTATCAGTTCCACTTGAGTTAATATCTATTGCTACGCCATCACTGTGTAGTCATAACAGCACGATTGCCCTGTTGTGTGTTTATTTCCCAGTTCTAGCTCCCCCTGAAGCAAACTGACTAAAATGAAACATTATGTCCTTGACATTATGTGCAGAATGTTGTTTTAATTTACATTGTGGCTTAGTATACTAATATCAAAAATATAATCTGTCCTTTAGGGTTACTTTTAGTATTTAGAAAATTAAAAGGAAACATTTAAATGTAGTCCTTAAACCTTCAATTCTCTAATCTTTGCAAAGTCTTCCATACATTTATCTATACTCTACTTCATGTAGGATGCAGCAAAACCAAACAAACTGTCGCTTCGATTTCACTATCTGCTAATTATGCCTATACTTAGAAAAGAGTTTAAGATATTACTGGTGTTGATGCTCAAAGCTTAATAGGGTCACGCTTCCAACTACATTAATGTGTTAATTCCCTATGAACCAGAGTGCAACCTGAGATCCTCTAGCAGGGGTTGTCTGGACAGATTAATTCCTTGCTCTGCTCAACATGTACACACACACACACACACACACACACATTTACTCTTCCTCTCTGCAGCTCTTTAACACACACCCTCTATTATATGTCACGCTCATCTCTCCCATTTTGCCTCTCACTGGCCCCTGACACCATCTTGAATATTCATAACTGTCTTCTGATGAGCATGCTAAATGGGTGTCAAGATGATTTGGCCACATGACAGAACTGGATTGTCTTTGATAAGCCCCGACTTGAGCCAGGACACTGCAGCAAGGAGGAGAAGAGGGCCAAAGAGAAAAGAGACATTGACCCCACAGGCTTTTTGGGTGCATTGTTGCACCAAACAGAACTTGGTAGCAGGGCTGTTGGAGCCTGGACTGGACAGCAATGGAGAGGTCAGCTGAGAGGCGGACCCCTGTGGTGGCCCCGGGGGTGAAAGTCATTGTCACCAGGCTTTAATAGGTCCCAAAATTCCTCGACTGACCAAAACCTGTGAACATTATTTGTGATTCAAATAGGGCCCTGGGGGCTCCAACATGAGGACAGCAGTTGGAAAAGCTTCTCAGAGGAAAGGAACACACTCCCATACACACAAGGATAAGCCAACCTGGTACCCTATTTGCTACTATTTCACATTTTCATAATTTTACATCACAAAACTGTGGGATTTAACTTGATTTACTCTGAGCTGAGCACAACAGCACCTTTTATTTGGAAAATAAATTATTTAATTATTCACTTTGCCATATGGCAAAGTGAATAATTCAACCTTCAAATCATGGTGGGAAAGAATACACAGTAATGTGAGTAATGCGACTTTACTGCAAAGATCATTAACAACAAAACAACAAAGCCTAATGTCTTTGCCAAGTTAGGACACATTTGTTTTTAATCACAGCACCACAACAAGTTTATCAAGAAGAGCATTATTTCACTATTACTGCAAAAAGAGTGGCCAATAAGTAATTTTATTCGGTAATAATTTCCAGTGTATTTATTTATTTATTTTACTGCTCACAGTAGTTTGGCACAAAAGGCACCTCCAGGTTTGACAGCAGTAACAACAGGAAACATTTGATAGTTCCCTTAGAGTGCTCCAAACTTTCCTATGGGCACTTCAAACAAAGGCCAGAGTGCACACCTGAACTTGATATGATAATCTGTTTATGATTTATATGGTGCGACTCAACAGTCACCATGAGTTTTAACCCTTTAAACTGCTTTTGGGCTTTCGCCATACAGGTACAAGAACATGGTTTCTGTTTTTGAACCGTGTTGAATTCAGTGATAATTGTCGGCAATTTTTAAAAAGCAAAGAAATCATCTTAAGGTGAGTCTTATGAGGGAAATGATATAAGTGTGATTTTATCCTTCACTTAGAGGAACGCATGAGAGAGCCTTTCAAACAACATTTAAAGAAAATTCGAAAAGTAATAAGCTTTATTAAGTCCTCGGTTTTGTCAGTTTACATGAAATGAACCCTGTTGGTAAGGCTGTCTGATCTGTGTTTGTTATATGCTGTAGCTGTATGGATTCTATATCCAGAGTTGAAACATAAATCTCATCTCCTGGGAGGCATTGAGGGCTGGCACTGCAGGCTTTGTTTCCTCTGTCAGCACTGCTATCTCATCCGGCCTCACTGTCCTGTCACACACAGTAAACCCTGCCCAGCATGGATAGTAAACAAAGACCACCAACTACTCTACAACCATCCCGTCCCACAATCTGCTATTGGCACCCTGCTTGTCCTAGGCCCATGAAAGTGTGCAGGGGCACACAGACGAGCACGCAGCGCACACATGACAGAAATCTCAGCAGAAATCAGGAACTTACTCGCTAATCTTCACTAAATCTGCCCCCCAATTGGCTTTATGTGTCTTTTGTTATCAGTGCTGGGACTGGAGAATAGCAGAGGGTCACAAGGGTAAGACTTCTTTTCCAGCATCTGCTTAAAGAGAAAGGGGTGGGAGAGGAGAGCCACACAGGACAAGGGGCCTCCCCTCACTCCTCTCCTCATCCCTCCACAACCCCCAGCCCCCAACTCTGATATTTTTGGAACTCTTTTCCCCCTTTTTCAGTATTTTTCCTTTTACTTTCCTCTAAAACCCAAATAAAGTGTGTGATGGATGAGTGAGCAGAGGCAACACCTCCCCCATCAATCTAGAGCCAGCCGGGTTGAAGGAGGAGGGGGGAGGCTGTCCCTTAACAGGCCTCCTCAGGACCTAGCAGTATGCCCCCCATGTCCCTGTCTCACATACCCATGGACACACACATGTACAATCAAGAACATTACATGCACAGACGGATCACGCACCGCCTCCTGATGCCCGCATGCAGATCTAAGTACACACATGAACAATGTGAGACTAAAGGCTGAAGACCCCCCAACTCATACAGAGACTTATTTCAACCCAAATGATGTACAACTGCCAAACCTAGATAGTAAGAAGATGTAATTAAAGGGGAACAGGGAGAATAAAAGCAAAAGAAGAGATCAGGAGGGGTAAAGAAAAGAGTGTGGAGAAACAAGATACCAAATGGTCCTAGTTAGTGGCTGCAGAGATCTGAACAGCACAGTCGCTCGCTCTCTCTCCTCTCTGAGAGCACCACCAGCACAAGGAGCGAATTCCAAGAGAGTGTCGTCACCAGGAGCAAGGGAAAGGCAGGGAAGTGGTTTAGAAGAAAAAAGAAAACCCTGGTTTAAACCTGTGGGTGGGTTTGCGGGTGGCTTTTTTTTATGTGTGTGTGTGTGTGTGCGTATGTGTGTGTGGCGAGGGAAGAACCTAGGTAGCACAGGTTGTACACTCTAGCACGCGCACAGACAGCGGCATGTCTACGGAAACATGTTAATCACATATATGATCTGCACACACACACGGACTACACAATATGCACAATTGGCCTTGTCGGTGCTAAATAGTGAGCTGATCGCAAACTGATGAGAACTGAGTCTGACCGCTATTAAGCAAACGTCTCTCCTCTCTGATATGAAGCAGCATCCATGACGTCTGATAGCCAGTTTCACACATGGAGCTGGGATCACATCAAACACTGGGACCCACTCGTTAACTGAGCATGCTAACAGGAGAATGGAACTTTTGCTCTGTGCATCTGTTTCCAATGTTATGGGATTAGCTAGCTACAAGTACCTAAGCTACTAACTTAATTACTTTTCTCAATACCTTAACACTAGCTCAGCTATTTTTCCGGTAGCTGTGTAGCTTCACAAAAGCTTAAGCACAGTTACAATATGATTGTTGCTGAACTTTATTCAAAACACACACACACACACCCACACTGAACTCTCAAACACACAGCTGCCAGAAAAACTACTCCCTTGTAACATATCCCAACATGCATCACTCTTCCCGGTCACCTAACTTAGCCTCATGGGAAATGTAGTCTACCCGAGTGCATTAATTATCACATTCCTCGCTTTTATCTTCATATTGAAATTTCATGATCAAAGGACTGCGCTTGTTCCCTCCTACTCTAACACACACACACACACACACACACACACACACACACACACACACACACACACACACACACACACACACACACACACACACACACACACACACACACACACACACACACACACACACACACACACACACACACACACACACACACAGCAGGAACGTCCAACTCACAGAATTGTAGTGCCTGAGCCCATTTCCCACCACTATAGCCCCAAAAATGACCAAACAAAGACTCATCACTCCAAACCAGTTGACTTATGGAAGCCGAAGCTACATTGTTTTTGCTGATGTCGTCATTTTCTCTGTGGGTCAGGCAAGTGCTTCCGGTATTATGCCGCACATTGTCAAGACTGTGGCTTTTTGAAAACCATTTGTCTGGATGAAAAATGGACTGCAGGCCATTTGCTGCTCTGGTACCCACATGACAAGATAACAGATGTGTTTGTAAAATGCCAGGACGAGGCAACAAAAAGTCCCATTAAGTTTGACAAACTCAGAAGATCGTTGCTGATGCTGGTATGTTGTCGGAAAATATCATACTATGACAACTTGAATCAGGTAAGAGTGCAGAATTTACTCACAGCTGAGCTAAAAATACAGATTATCAGCCGCATGGCAGGGAGCGGAGCTGAGAATAGCAGCGAGCTCATGACACGGTGAGACAGAGAGATGGATAGATAGAGAGAGATGGAGGAAAAAAGACAGAAAGAAAAAGCCTAACTAACAGCTGTGAACATTTTCCATTTGAAGTGAAACATTCCTGTGTGCTTGTGGCCCTGCACACTCCGGCGGGCTTCCTCTCAGCTCCATGTGGTATTTGTCCCCAGCTAAGATCCAGGGAGTGGGAGAGCGAGCTGCAAACTTTCCCAAGGATACCATCCAGCCACATGCCACTCTTGCCCTCCCTCTTAGCAGATAGGTCCTGCTTTCCCTCTCTCCCCACTCGCCTTCTTCACTCCCTTCTCTTTATTGCCTTGTCAACATCATCAAAGTCTTACGAGGCCATCATTTCCATTAATACGTTGTTCTTGACAAAGTATTATCCCTAACAGGCCGGTTTTGTTGCCGTTTAAAAATGGGTGAAAGGCACTTGAGTAGGTCATGAATTCGGGTCTTGGTTCTTCTCTCTCTCTTTCTCTCTAAGGATCTATTCTCTGGCCTGTGTCGTCGTCGTGGCTGATACCTCTCTCTGACTTAAAACACTCTCAGCGCTTGTTTCTAATTGTCACACTTGTTTTTGTGCGACTCCCCGCAGGAGCATATCTGCCATTGGGTCACACGATGGTCTCTGTCTGTGTCCTAACGCACAATCCTGGAACCCCCTCATACTCAGACTCAGACTCACATCAGTCAGTCACAATCCCCATGTACACATTACAATGTTTTGACCCCAGAAATGAAGTTGATGAATTGAAGTTGATGCGGAGACACATCATTTGAAATCTAGGTTTCTAGAGTGTTTGGTCCTTTTACAACACTGACTGGGCGCAAACTAGCTCTGACACACCTGTGGATGTGTAGATGTGTAGACTAACTGGATTACTAATAGATCTTTCTTCAAATTGATATGGACAGACTGCTAACTCCTTATTTTCATGTGGGGATTGACATTTTCAGCTTGTGTAGTATTTTGTCGGAGATCCAATCACATCGGCATGTTGGGCTGCATTTTAATCCCGATTCACCCTGCGAACATGTACGCCTCACACTAACATGCATTTTCCTTATCTGAATCAGATCACACATTACTAGCGGCACAGGATTCTAACAATGTTTCACAGGTTGCTTTTTAAGTCGCAGATCCAAACTGATACAACTAATGTGGAAGGGATTTATGCAGATCTATGTATCCACGCATAGTTTAGGAGTATTTTATGATCCAGTTTTCTGATTTCACTCAATTGCCTTTCTGCGTTTTAAACCTTCTTTGTCAGGTTTCAGTTTTTTTTTTTTTTTTAACAGGGTTACAATTGAAACCTGTTGACAATGAGCGGTAAACATAACCGTGCACGTGTCCTCAGGATCTTTGGCTCTCCAGTTGTGTGGGTAACATGATTCGGCCCCAGCCAGTTGCTGCAGATGGTAATAGCACAACAGCAAGCGCAACAGCAAGCAAGGAGGAAGTGTTGTTATCACCAGCTGGCTCAGTGGCTCAGCCAGAACAGTCGGTAAGACGAGCACTGCAACAGGAACGCGTGGGTGTGCATGTGAGGCTATGCGGAGGCCCCTGATGTCTGAGAGGGCGAGTGTTCTGCTGCTAGGTACAGTGCATGTATCCACATTTATGCACAAATGTCTGTGGGGGTGTGAGTGTGTGTGTGTGGCCTTTACGCTCCTCAGTGTGGTGGCCCACACATGACGTAGTTCTAGCTCAAAGCATTTACAGCGACCTTCATCTTGTTTGTTTGTGCAGCCTTCTGAGCAGACACTTGTGCTTGTTTTAGGCCTGATTACACAGAGTTTAATGCCCAAACATTATAGCAATTTTCAAACCATCCAAGATAAGTCAATACTACAAGTAAATATCACTTGAAAGTCAGCTGTAATCTTTACTTTCTAATTTTGAAAGAGAGTAGGGCGTCTGTTCTCTATCAAGACAATTGTTATGTTGAGCAAAAATACCCAGTAAGAAGTGGAATATCAGGTCTGAAGCTTGTATCTTGGGTATTTGGACGCTTTCCATCAGCACCTGTCTGAGCTGATGTCTCTGGTGGTCTCTGAGGGATTCAGGAGGAGACAGGGTCTTTGACAGTTGGGAGGAGCAGCCATGAGCCTTGTGTACCAGTAAAACTAAAACAAGAACACACATTTCCCGTAACATACATTGATTCCCCTCCTATTTTAGCGTTTGAGCGTGTGAGTGAGAGTGAGTGAGTGTGTGTGAGTGTGAGTGTGTGTGTGTGTCTCTGTGTGCGGCCAATGTCTTTGTGTGGCCTTGTGGTGTTACTGAGTTCACACACTGCCAGGGAAATTTCTCTAACAAACTGTATAAACATCTAAAGATGAAACAGAAAGCTACTTTTAAAGTTATCGTTACAAATATTTAAAGGTCTGTTTACAGTTTAGCGGTAGTTAAGCCTGTAAGGACATGACAACACATCATTCTTACTCTCTTTCCAAGCTCTCTCTTCTCTTTCCGCATAAATCTTTCCATATTTACATCTCGATTTATAAAAAGTCCAAGGCCGGCATTCCCTTTCTCTCATTGTGTCATCCCACCCTTTCCTAACAGAAGTTATTGTTAGCAAGCGGCATCATTACAAGCGAACAACAAAAGAGCGTGCGTGCGCTTAACACCAGACTTAAACTCTGACATCATCTCTTCCCGTGCGTTTTGAATTGCTTTTTGATTTCCCAATTCAGCCGTACCTCTGCCACGCTGCATCTTTAAGAGAAGGCAGCTCCTATTAGGGAAGGCACTGTTACATAACAGAGCCCCCCTGCCCTTCCTTTGCACATGTTTCAGAGTGTGACTGCCATGAGTTCAACACTGAAAAGGGGGACAGAGGACCCTCTGAATGATCACTGCTGGAGGAGCAAGGGGAGAGACAAGAGAGTGAGGGACAGAGAGAGAGAGAGGGAGAGCGACGGAGAGATTGTGTGTGGGTGTGTGTGTAGTAGTCTGATGTCCTCACAGTACATCATTCCCTCTCTCTGTCACCCTCCACCCTCTCCCCCAGGCAGTCAACCATCCACAGTCCATGGACAATGAGACCGTTCAACCAAAATAGTACCTTGCTTTAGCCAGGCTTCCTGCCTGTGTCCTGGCCTTGTAATATTTATTTCCCCTTATCCAAAATGGACTCCAATAGATTTTTAACTCATAATACTGATGGGGGGGGGGCTCCCTCCCTCCCTGCCTGTAACAACTGCAGGGAGGGAGGGATGAGAAGAGGGCTCAGTACAGATGTGGCGATGGGGAGGCTGGACTGAGGGAGAAACAGAGATATAACACATGAGTAGAAGGAAAAGTGGAGAAGAAGGTTCTACGCCAGTTTGCACGGTCTCGATCAGCCAGGATGCACAAGAGACGCACGGCCTGACAGAGCTCACTGTGCAGCTGGCCTGTAGCCAGTTTAAGATTAGTTGTCTCTGACTAAATTAGAGTGCCTGACACTGTAACAACAACAATGGAGACATGCTTTCAAAAACAGGCTGTGCCTGCCCACAAAAAACACAAATGAACTCTTTAAATAGATTCAGCGAGTGAAAATTCCCCTAAAATATTGGCCTGCTGAGAATAAACAAAGTGAAAGGTGTCATCAGTAGTGTTTGCATGATCTTCTGTTTATTTGTTAAATAATTTGTAAACTGGCTTCATCGTAAAAGAAAAAGAAGCAAAAATTTGGAAAAATTATCATAAGGAAATGTAGGATTAATGTGTTATGTTCATGTGTTAGAATATTTTTACAAACCCATTGAAATGCAATATGGGAACACAGCATTCTGCAGATAAATAAAGTTGTCAAAAACACTCATGAATCACATTAAGAAAGTTCAGCTACCACATGATCACATGCACACAGAGAAAGCTTTCAGGGTAAAATGCTTATTTCAGAGCAATCAAGTTTAAATGGTATGACAATATGATAACCAGCACAGAAAACAGTGCATCTTATCAAGCCGCTTAATCTTGAACATTCTTTTAATCCACACTAATTTGAACTACAACAATTACAATGTCTGGCCATGACTTTGTCAAAAGCTGTTTTGTGCTCATTCACATTTTCTTTGGCTTGCAGCCTGGGACTTAATTGCAATCACAGAAACGGGGCCGATTTGATCTGGTAGCTAACCTATTTGTCCTCTTCCACAGGAAACCATTACACAAGTCTTTTATTTTGCCGCGTCCGTATTCTCACACAATGTCAGTTAAAAATGACCAATGTAGTTGATGAGCGCTCTCATCTACATCCTCCTTAGACCTACAGCAGTTTTTGACTGCACAACAAAACAAAGTAAACTAAAACCAGTTTTGCTGAAGACATTTAGGCAAACGTTCTTAAAGAGCTTGAGACCACATAAAGGACTAAGGGCAATATGGCTTTGTTCTCCAGAATTCTTAGAAATGCAACCCATCTTTCTCTCCCTCGCTCTTTATGTTGTTGCAGCGTTCAGTCAGACCCTATCACCCCAAACAGCTCCAACACAACTCGGAGAGAGGGTTTTTTCCTCCGCATTGTGTAGAAGACGTGTTGTGAAAGGTTTTGGCTCTGGCTTTCTGACAGCAGTGGGAGCTGTCTGTGTGAGGGCCTCATTCATGGCTGTGGAAATATGATGTGGTGAGTAGATGCATATGGGGCTGTACATCGCTTCTCCCCCTCGCCGTCTGAAGTGCATTCAAACCACGTCGTCCTACTGAGAGCTTCATTATGCTGCCCAGGGGAACACATCGTCTCTGTGGCTGCATCGCGGCTCTTCCAGTGCACTCTCCCTTTGCTGCTTTCTTTCTCTCTGTCTGTTACACAGTGCAGTGACTGAATGGGAACGCACCTTATCCATCCCTGGAGGACCACCGGGACTAAACAGCACGCGTTCTCTCATCAGTGAATGTCTCCCACCTCTCCCACCTCTTTGGTTTGCTGTGAGATCTCTCAGGAAACTATCTCAGTGTCTGCAAGTCTTTCAACATAAATCACAGTGTATTATTAGCATTATAAAAATATCTTGTAAAGTATAATTGTTGTAGTACACCCACTCAGCTATCCGGAATAGCTCGTTTGATAAAATGCTAAACGTTATCCTCTAGGACAGAGTGTACTCTCAGCTACTTTAAGGAACAATATGAACGGGACTTTTCTGAGTCAGCGGTGAATGGATGTGATACACTGCATTCAGGAGCACACCTTAGAGAAGAGCGCGTTACACATTTCTGAATGTGGATACACGCACCCATTTCCTGCAGGTAAAATTACTACGAAAAGAATAAAACATGCACGTCCAAAGGAATTTGGACAGATGATGTGACAAAATGTGAGCTTCAGAGGGCTGAAAAACAGTAATTCATAAAACCAAAACGCTTCCCAAGAAGAAAATAGGGCCAGTGATCATAAGTAAGTATACATGTCTCTCCAATTCAAAACAAGTAACGCATACCGGCACTTCGGCTAGAATGCGAGGCCATACAATTAACAACAATTGGTTGCGTTCCCTTAAGGATTTTCCCAGACAATAGTGCTTGCCGTATCAATAATGTCCCCAGCTCCCTCCCTCGCCTGCAGTGCTGTGGTATCATATCTGGCCTCTTTGTGCACAGGGGGATTTCCAGCCGTTGAAACGGTGAGCCGGTTGGGAATGGGCAACCATCCTCTGGGCAGCATTTCTGTAACCGTGTGGGAACGGCGGTGTGAGACAAGGTAGCGCATACTGCACTTTGTGCTGGCACAGACGCGTGGTGACACCGTGACACAGATGGTGTGACAGTGTGACAACTACAAGGGAGAATTGAAACAGCCTTTTTCCATGTTGTAAGTGGAAGTGATAAGGGATCTTGATCTGCAGTGCCAACCACGCCTGCAGGGTCAAATTGTGGTGATGACGATGATGATGATGATGAACAGCAAACTGAGTATTCAGAGATAAATAACATCTAAACCTAATCTAAAATGAGTATACAACCAAAATTACAATTGATACATTAGTGTGTGTCCCCGTGTCCCGATGCATGCATGTGTAAGTGATTCTCTTTGTATCTTCTACCTTTTCTAAGCAACAACTTCTTGACAATTTGTGAATATATCAATTCTGGCTGAAGTTATTTAGGGGTTTGCAGATCACAACATTCATAAACATTCCTCTACTGCAGTGGTTTCCAAAGTGTGGGGCGCAGAGCTACTAAGGGTCTATAAAAGGGGGGCACGAAAGAAAAAATTTGGGAACCACTGCTCTACTGTGATTATCCAAACAGAACACACACACACACACACACACACACACACACACACACACACACACACACACACACACACACACACACACACACACACTCTCTTTATTAGACACACCTGTACAATCCAAATTCTAAAGCTGATAAGGTTGGGTTGTGTTGACATTGTGTCAGAGAGTTCAGCTTGATGGTAAATGTTGCGGCCCCTCAGGCACCGTCTATGAATCGCTTATACAAAAATATTAAAAACATCTTTCATTACGCTGCCGTTATGAACAGGACCACTAACAATGACCACTGAGCTGAATGATCACCTCTCTGACACAATGTCCACACACACTGGACATTATCAGCTTCACAAAGAGAGAATTTATAGAAAGGGCGTAATGTAGACTTTTTATTGGATTGTACAGGTGTGAAGCATCCATTAAAGTGGACACTGAGAGTCGCCCTGATTGAATCCTCTGTGTGTGTGTGTGTGCGTGCGTGTGTGTGTATACTCGTATTAAAGTGTAAGTGTGTAACTCAAGGTTTTTTCTTTTTAAACTTCAATCACTCCACCACCACTGCGTCACGCTGTAGGGCACCACCCAACAACAAACACAAACACAAACACACAGCTTCTTTTTCATGTGTCAGGAAGTAAGAACGCTCGGGTGATAAAATATACACCAACATGTGCGGTATTACAGGCTGTGACAAATCCAAGTGGTTTGCGGGCTGTTTAGTGATAACATAAGCATGCTGGCAAACCCCTACACTGGTTCAAAACAACAAATTGTTTGTTTAGAGTCAACCAATATCAAAACAATAGTGATCAGGAAGTTAATTCATCTAAACTAAAGTACATCATGTCTATAGTATGGGTTTTACTGCTTTGTCTTGTCTGCTCAGACTTTCAAGCACTTGTAAATGTGTGTACTTGACCACTATGGATGCATACTACTTTGGAAGTACTGCGCTTAAGGCAAAAATGTACTAACATACACAGAATTGAGAGATTTCCATTGTTCCAAAGTACACAACAAGTACACAATTTGCACAAGGTGAGGAAATGCATGTACTGAACACCCGCTAATTATTATCTAATTTCACCTTTAATTGCATATGATCAATGATTTATGTCATCATTGACCTAATTATGGTGATACAATAATATTGCATTGACTTTAGTTTTGCAAAATTCTAATTTCAGGGATGTGAGAACGCAAATTTCAAACAAAGTATAGGAAGAAATATCCTGAAAAACATTTTCACAGAGTGTCCCCTAAAGGCTCTATTGCTGTATTTTCTTAATGCATATTCATAAATACAATGCATGCAAAGAGAGAAATAGAAACCAACAAACAGACACGTAAATGAAACTAACTGTAGTAGCAGCTCTAGAATAAGAAGTTTCTTTTCAACTTGTGGCTGCATTTGCGTTAATTAAAGAGCCATTGGCTTCGATGTGTGTCTCCACAATATCAGAAAAACTAGTTTGAACCACCTGTGTGACATTTATTAGAGATGAGTCAGACATGTTAGCTTCTCCTTGGTCAGGAAGTGGCAAAAACTGAGCAGCAACTGAAGCCGAGCTGTACAGTACACCGTGTTTTTCAGTGAGACTCTATTCACATGTGTAAGGTCACGCTATGGTGGAATATGTATCAGCATCGTTAGCTCATTATTTGTTTCTTACACCATCATTAAGACATTATAGAATAACAGTTCTATTTGGAAATCTTTAGCTTTTACTGTGGCGTGCATAACCTCTACCTTTTTCACCATATAAGTTCCATAGGCGTTCATTCTACATGACCTTATGTCGCTGAAGAACAAACCCAGATAGGACAGGAAGTAAAGTAAATTCACGTAAACACATGCCTTCACTAGTAACATAGCTGTTTCAAAAGAATGTGAGAGGTCTAAGAAGCACTTGAGGACATATGTATACATGAGACACACCTCGCAAATTGTGGCCAGGTTCGAGTGCCGTTGTGTGTTCGCAATTAGTGTGGAATGAAAGTCTAATTAACTCAGATTGCATCTAATTACAAATCGACGCCTACTCATTGCATTTGCTGCGTGAATGAGAGTTTAAACGGTGGAATCTGCTCAAATCAGCTCGGAAAATAAATAAAAATCTATCAAATTCAGTGATATTGAAGTAACACAATATTACAGGGACGTATTTTACAAGGACGCACTCCCAACTTCAGCTGCTTAAAAATGAATTTGGGTGTGTATTACTCATAACATCCATGCAACCGGAGTCGGCAGAAGAACGACTGAAGTTACTCCTTACACATTCATGGAATATGTGTGTTTTTCGATTTCTATAAAATATTTGTTCGCTGAAAGAAGGGGGTGCCAACAGAATGTAGAGTACAATCTATGGCTGCAATAAAATTGGGTAATACCAGGCAATAATAGTGTATTCAGCACCAGGGACAGTGTGTGACAAAATGTTTAAATAGATATGCATAAAGGAGAGAAGGGCACCTTGTAATGTCTCATGGAACTGAGAAGCAAACTACACTGGCAGGCCTTTTTTGTAGAGCAGAATGCATCAAATCTGCACCCCAAACCAGTGCAAAAGTCTTAGTACATCTGGCCCTAAGTGCTCTGACAAAGAACCTTACACAGAGTTTGTGACTTTACATAGTGCAGCTCTTGTACAAGCAAAACTTAATCGTGTGTCTCAATGACTGAAATGCTAAAAAAACCCCATCTGGCCAGTGGTCAGTAATGAGCAGACAGAAGGTTAATCAGATCTCCTCAGCAAACGCAGAAAACCCCAGCTGCACACAAACCATTGTTCTCTTAACAGACTTGTAATTGCGGAGACAGACAGACAGATGCGGCTTACAAAACAATTCACGAAGAGGAATGCCAGCCATTTGGCATGTACAGTACAACAGATGAATGGCTTTTGTTGAGGGGTTTCACCGGGCCTGGTTGACAGAGGGCTAAAGTCAGTGCTCCCCAGCCCCAGCAGACAGACGGGACAAAGACAGGCCAGTGTATTTCACCCCCAGTTTTTCTCTAGGGGCCTTTTCACAGCTAATCCACTGGGTCTGACAGGAGCAGCAGGACAGGTCAGTAATGCTGCTCCACCTCTGTTGAGGCTTGAGTCTTTGGCAGAATTATGGAGGCAGATAAAGGAGCTAGACGCTGCCTTCTGTGTCTCTGAAGTCACTCTTGTTGGGTTGATCCTGATCCCTGACATTGGACTATTGGGAGTGAGGCTGGCAGGTCATTGGCTCAGTTTGACGGCCAGGTAAGCTGCTGTAGCGCCTGCTGTTACTATAGCCTGCCCTGGCTGGACGCTCACACTATGGCCTTGGCTGTGAGATCAACAACGCTATAAACAACCTCCCTTGCCTATTTGTTTCTGTCCCTTTCTCTCTTTCTCTGCTCTTCACCCAACCTCTGCCTCTGATTCAAAAGCACTCTAAATATGTTACATTCCACGTGGTACCTATCGCTGAGCTGGCTGGACTTTCTCACAGAACTTAAACCCTATTTTACTTTGAATGAGAGTACTCTTTTGTTGTTCGAATTGTCCATCCAAACCCTAGCAACTTCCCCAAATCGGTATGCTGCAGGAATTCCTGGCTCCACCGCCAACTCTGGCTACCTGGTAAAGGGGATTATGGCTGCTTTATCCTTTAGTCAAGAATGCGGAATGGCTGAACTTCTGACCAAGTCAGACAGGGTTGACAGAGTCTGTGTTTAAGTGTACTGGCGTTCCAGTGTCACCAAAGGGCAACCTCGTAGAACTATGAAGACCTTATGTGAAATTATTCTTTACCACAACCTTCTGTATGTAATGTTAACTTAGGCATGGTGCAAAGGAACTTGGAGATCAAAAATATGTCAGAGCCCTAAACTGCTTGGCCAGTAGCCACATTTTCATTTAATTATGAATCTCAGCTTCATGTTTGAACACAATCACATGTTCATAACAAAGGGCTAAGTTAGAACAGGTAAAACCATGCATCCTGCCATTTGTCTCGCTCCTCCCCTCCACCTTTAGGCTACCACGTAAAAATAGCTATCATCGATAACATTCCTACGATATGACACTGCGCTCAAGGTGACTACCATTCCCAGTTGGCCAGAAGCAAATCTCTCACACTCAAGCCTATTCATGAATGCCATCACTCTGCAAGCATTCCCATCAGAAAACAGCTATAACACTGCACATGGCCGGACCAAAACATGAAGATAAAAGAGAGAAAGGGCACGAGGGGGAAATAATAAACTAAATCATAAAGAACGGAAGTGCCATCACACCTTTTTAAACACATGTTGTATGTTGCAAAAACAATTCTTAAGCATCAGTAAAGCTTTCAGAGAACAAAAAATGAACTGAGTTGAAAAAGGCATAAAGCAACATGTGACACTCTGAGCCATAGGCAGACGTTCTGTATGTGCATGAAGCAGGTTGCAGCTCTTTCCCTCCCCTCTGAGACAGGTTTATACAGCCTAGCCAGTCTAAACAGACATTCTTTGGGTTGAACTGTTTTGACATTGCAGGCTTTCACACGCAAGTACTGATCCATGTCACTTTTCATGATGATTCACATGATTGGAGAAGTGGTTGATGATCATCTGATAAAGAGATCGGAGATGACTTATGAAATGCAGAGCAACTCATCACCTCAGTTTAATCTTTTTTGCCATGAAAATGTAGGGACATGTGCAAAATATTACAGCTGATTTGGTGGACAAATGCTCAAAATCATAACAAAAACTGCAAAACACATAAGACAATATATATATATATATATTATAATATACTGTATATAGAATTACTCTCTGAAGTTCTGAAGGTCAAAATCCATTCTTCCTTGTTTCACAGACAGACAGACAGACAGACACAGACAGACACAGACAGACACACAGACACAGACACACACACACGGACACCTTCTTATACGTGGAACAAACAAAACTTTGAAGTGACTTGGCGATGGCTTGTCGCCTCAATGTGCATCGTGAAGTCTTGGTGACGCTCTTTGAATTTTGAATCTACAATTCCTGTGCAAAAAGGAAACATACATCCACCAACTAAAGAGGTGTTCATGCCATCAGTGTATGCAAATAATGATACATTATTTGTGGACATTGCAACGACTGTAAAGCTCATCTCACTACATCCTCTTCATTTGAATGCATTCATACTTTGTCTCTGGTGTTTTTTTCTGTTCCTGTATTAAGCCGAGCCATAAACAAGTTCTGGTTATCTGAACAAATGATGAAAGTTCTTTTTGGAAATAAATGAGACTTTTGACTATATACTGTAAACATCCATCAAACAGGAACAAAAAAACATGATTTGTGGTGAGAGAGATGAAGCCTCAACTTAAATATTCTGAGAAATTCTCACCAAACAAAAAAACCATTGCTTCTTCTCGTGTCAAAACCGAGTGCGGCTTTTTCCATTTTTAACTGCTGCCGTTACAAGTAATACCACATAAGACAACTCAAAACAGAAACCAGAAAAAAAGACTCAAGAAATTAAGGTGTGTCTTGATTTTGGTTTAGGTGTCTTCCGCTGCTATGAGAAAAGAATAAAGAGAAACTTCCTCAATCAAAGCAATAGCGCAGCAGATGTTTACCTGTGTGACCGACTTGTCTCTGTTTACTGGAAGAAGCACCTATTTGGTTTCCCGCGCTACAGCTCGGTCAGTGAGTGTCTAAGTGTGTGTGTGTGTGTGTGTGTGTGTGTCTCTCCTTCACTCAGCTTCTCAAGCCAGTGTTGCTGTACTTCGTGGGGGATGGGAGGTACCTGTGAGGGGGATGTTGTGGTTGGCCTCAGCCTTTTTCTCAGCTCCGGAGCCCAGCTGACTCCTTTCAGAGTCCAGAGTCTACCGAGGAGAGCTACAGTTGAGCAGACGAGCGTGGGAGAGGAAATGATCTCCTCAAGCAAGCATCCATAGGTAGACGTGGGACACAAGTGGCGACACCAGCGCACGCGTTTTCATATACAACAGTAAACATCTCACAGGCCTGTACATTCCTAGAAAACCCCGGGGCAGCCAGGCCAGGGAGGTCTAAAGTTCTGATGCCCTCCTCCTGGCACCAACGGCCACTGAAAGATTCCTCAGGCCTGTGAAACCAGCCGGCTGTGCACAGGGTTCAAAGATTCAACAAATTCCAGGGCAGCTCTCAGGGGAGAGTTACTTTGTTAAACCGCCATACAGAATCAAAAAACCCTCAAACATTTGAGAATGGTAATGATGTGCTTATCAGGGGCCAAACAGGTTCTGATGAAATGGAATTATGTATGGATGGAATTAAAGCTATACGTTGTCATTTTAATAGGCATTATCTGAGAACTGACAGTGTGTTCATTACGTAACAATGTAACAGGTATTATACAATAGTGCTAGTTAGGTATAGTAACAACTGTGTGGAGCTACATGGTTGATGACTTAACTCTCAACAGCAAACATGCTACAAAGTGATCACACACGACCATATGGACAATAACTGAGGAGGAAAAAACAATATACTATCCGAGACTTGAAAAAACTTCCTATTTGGGTGAGAAGCTGTGGATTGATATAGGAGGTGTGTGTTGGGTGTGTGTGTGTGTGTGTGGGTGTGTGTGTGTGGGCCTGTCCAGATGGACCCAGGGCGAATATGGACGAAATGGGGTCACAACAGAAACCAGAGTATCAAAGCCGAGAGGGAAACTTGGCACTTTTAAGTAGCACTTATCCAGGGGTATCATATAAACTTAACCCTGCTGTCAGAATGGCCGCCTGGAAGGAAATGAGATAAGGGTCATGACCTTGAAAGCACAAGTCAAACGTCGCTGGCCACGACACACAGCGAGTCACAAGGTACGCCACATCGCCCCGGCCTCGGCCCTGCCAGATGGCCCCAAAATCTGAGTCGACGGCTGATGGAAGTGCAAGCAAATCTCTGAAGACTTGCATCCTGTCTCAGCCCACTCCGCAAGAACAGCAGACTGATACATAAGTAACATGGCAACTGTCGCCGAGTGACCACACACCACTTCGGACCAATTTCACCCGTTTATCTTCCCGCTAGAGCCAAAAAGTCATAGATCTCAAAATCAAGCCAAATGTTTTTCTTACTGCTGAATTATTATAGATGCATAGTTTAAATTGGAGTTGTTTAGTTTCATATTTCTTAAATCCTTTGCAGAAGATAAGCAGATGAGGCTAGTTATCTGTTCTACAAAGATATTAATGTTTCAGCCATCTGTGTGTAACCAAGCGAGACAGGTGTTACATCATCAACCACATCGCCAACAACACATCTAGGGCATAATGACGCATCAGTACTATGCTCTGATATCACCAAAGTAACAGAGGTAACAAATAAATAATGTCGCACATCTCTGTTTCACACATCCGCACGCCATTCAAATCAGACATCCACTTTACATGACAACCACAGCTTTATCAGCACAGCAACAGAACCACCAACAGCTACCTAAAGGGAGACTGCTGATCTATACAATTACCAATTATACAAGAATGAAGTTGGCTTTGTTAGAAATGACAAGATGATGTCTTGACGTTTGAAGCAGGGCACATGCCTTTACAATTTCCCCCGTGAACCTGAGTCAGACACTTCTAATGACTGTTTTTGGTCAGGGTTCTTGACTGACAAGATAGGATTAGGAAGTCTGTCAGTGTCGGCTCTCATTCAATAGCTACAGACTATTCAGCTAGGTAAAGATTCAGTCAGTGGTGTGGCTTATCCTACCAGTCTACTGTCTGCACACTTCAAAACTTCAGTCACCAGCTCAACTGGAGGCCTCCTGCTCGCTGCCATTGCAGCTTTACACAATACCTCATCAAGGTGTCTTATTTCTGAGCCACTAAGTCACATTCTTGGATGAATGCTGCCCTGAAATCAAATCATGTGGAAATGAACAGATGATAGTGGTCTCTGTCAAGGCTGATTGAAGAAACACTCTCATACATGAAGACTGAAGAATTATTGTTTATCTTCCTGATGCCAAGCACAACAGCCTTTATACAACTACAAGATTACAAGATTTCCACCAAGTTTATCTCTGTGTTTTTATCTTCAGGTAACATAAAAAAGGAACCGACAAGTCACCTTGGCTTCATGCCTATCATTTGATATCTGCAATGTAAACACAAAACTTCCTCAAGGACAATGCAAATGGACGGAAGCTGAAGGCCAAAATGAGGATTAGGCTTTCCTCTGGTTTTGGTGATATTAAGTAAGTACAATAAACACACTGAATTCCTAATTTCTTTACAATGAAGAAGGTAAATGCTATTATCTGAGGACAGGCGAGCTGTTTGTGTTGTCAGCAGCTCTCAGTGCTGTGAGGATTTTCCCATCACTTAAGAGACCGCAAGTTAGTCTTGTGCTCATCCTACAGTTTTGTGTCCGACAGGAAACTCGATCATGCTATTTCCAAATCATTTCCTCTGTTCAGCTTGTCTGCTGTGCGTTTTTCGATATGTAGCAATATTTCTAATGAAACAGTCTATTATGAAATCATCTCTTCCCTGCCACCCTTACTGGCATTGACTATAACTGCCGAGAGCATTTTTAGATTATCAATAACCATTTAATGATTGTGTTTGTTACTGAAAAACTGTTTCTTCTGCAGAGCCTCCATATTTTGTTTTCAGCATTTACTATAAACCTGAATACTAAAATCCACCTGCCATGCAGAGACAGCGAGTATCCTACAGTTCAACATTAGGTTCCTTTTCACATTTTAATAAGACTATTTTGATGAAATTAGGTGGAAGACTGATACAATATTTTGTTTTTGAACTGCATACTATTTGCCATTCTTTTGTAAAAACCAATACACTGATCTTAGTCACGTGTATTTATCCTATAATAGAATCTAAATGTGTGCTATTGGGTTCTGCCAAATTAAATCTATTCTTGTATAGGCAGTACATTAATGGATTAGTGTACTGGACCAAACAGAGAAGTGTGAGACATGTAACGATGACTAATGTTTGGCTGCAATGATGCAGATTCACTGACATGATAACAGTTTAGAAGTAGTTTTTTTTACAATTTTTGCATATTATCGTCATTCGTTTCTCTTTAGGTCAGTTCACTATTAGAACAAGCTAAATGGTTTAGGTGTGTTCGGCCTTGGAAATTTTAATGATTTCATTTCTATGAAAAGATATATAGTTAGCATATCTTCATGCAATGTATTGAATTATACATTACTATGAACACAACAGATTATTTCAATACATTTGCTATAATCATGCATATAAATACATGCTTTTAAAGATTGTATGTATCACAGCACAACATACATTTGCACATTAATGCTTGCATCAATAGTAAATGTAGGGATTGTAATAATTTGTCAATGTCTAAAAGCAATAACCTCATTGCTCTCTCAGATGGCAAATGAAGGTTGGACCTAAAGATTTAAACCAGCAACCTTCTTATTCTCTAATCTTGTAGAAGCCAATAATAAGCTGTGACAACAGGATTGTTGAACATGGTTACAAGTTGTGTAAAGCTACAACAGAAAACTAACCTCTAAACAGGAAATATCAAAAAAACCAATCAAAAACATCAGTTGCTTCACATTCCTCGAAATCCTTTTAAAAATGAATACCAAGAACAGGACGCGTACGCAGTCTTCTAACGTCACTGTGTTTCCACTTTGCTGTTTGGTACCCTGACAACGGCTGCTTTGTTGCTTCTTACACACGCCGGGCTAAAGCATTTAAAAGTTATATGAAATGTGACGACAACCAGCCAGACAACTACTGGTATGTGCAAGACACAATACTCTTTATGCAATGAAAATGGTTGGAGGTATAGTGGATAATATATGTAGATCACAATGCTATTATATACCAAAGTAGGTTAGCAAATGGTCAAGTAGTGTTCAACTGAAATCTGTGGTTAAGGTAGAAAGATTACCAGCACAGTTCTGCATATCTGCCTTCCAACAGCTGTACAAACAAATATGTAAACATAAATCAAATATCTTTAATATTGTCAACATGCATGACTGTAAGCCTCCAGGGACACACACACACACACACACACACACACACACACACACACACACAATCCTCAAATAGTATCTGTCAGGGATGTTCACAAAGACAATGCCATCTGATCTAAGTGCTTGTAAAAGGAAAACTGGGATAATCAAGATGTCGAGTAGTGCGACTAGATCAAAGTCAAATTATTGGTTTGTCTGGCAGAGTGGAGACTCTCTTTCAAGGAAGACTGGTTCAACGGTTTGGCCCCAGATGGTTGCACACCTGTGGGCCTCAAAGAACACACCCAGCCCCTTAAAAAACCCTCCAGAGCTCCAGGACAGATATTCAAAAAAGCTTCTGAGAGCTGGAAAATGATCCATCCATAATCACAGATCAGGTTACACAGCTATGAAAACCTGAGACATGTCTGGTCACAGATAATCCCTGCCATTATTACAAAAATATTGAAAGTGTGATGACTGTGATATTGGATTGAAGGCTAACATTAAACCCCCCTTGTGTGTCCCTTGACAAATTTTGCCGGGCATTCCCTTATTCAAAACTCCTAACTGCTCAAACATAGCTTTTGTTGTTGATTCTATACATACATATGCCAATGCAGACACTCCATTGTGCACTTTGTATTTTGCGCACAAAGTATGACGCAATGCTCTTCTTTTGTGTCTTTATAACTGTGATTAATCTCAGACAATTCAATAAAAAAAAAACGACTTATAAACAACACAGGTGGTTGTGCTAAAATGCCATATGGTGGAATTGGAGCTGTAGCCATGTTGTTTGGCATCTGACGATAATAAATATTTGATGAAAATCCATTATGTTTGGACAGTTAAATTGTCACAGTTGTGACCTCATTCTGTGTGCGTTCACACCTGCCACCGTCTGCGGAGCTAATTGGTCTCAGTGGAGTGAGTGAACGGCAATTAACTTTCCAGGATTTTCTGACACTTGGTTAAAAGGCGTAGTCGACCTGATCACACAGTCCATTGGAATTTAAATTTAGTACACAAAATTTCATGAATTGTATCAGATTGACAATATGAATCTGACTGAATTGTAATACACCTTTTGATGTTTATGTTGAATAAGAGGCTCTGTTGCTCCATTGTTTCATGATTTCAAGTGTGATCACGCATGAGCTATCTCTCCTGTCTTTTCAACAAAATGTCTAATTCTTAGGGAGAAGAGAGAAAAAAATAACACAAAAAGACTAAAGGGACAATTGAAACAGCAGTGGCAAATTGAATGTGTGTATTTGTGAACAGCAATCGTTCATATATCTTTATTTATTCGTTTGTCTGTTACCTCCTCCCTACAGCACTTAGAGTAAATGTTGGCTTAGTGATTCACAAGGATGCATACTATCGTTATAATGTTTCACAGTTTTCTCAAAAACAAGATAATCTTCTCAAAAAAACTGTTTCCCAAAGATAATAGGACTGCTACAATGATCACCCTTAAGCAACGGCAGAAGAATAGGAATAGATGGATCAGTGGGTTACATATAAAGTAAGTTCAATCAAGGTCTGACGCAGGTTGAAAAAAGGTTTAAGACCCGCTAAATAAAATCTATACATTATTATTTGTCCCATCTACTTAAGAAGATTTTGAAGAGTTGTTATTTTGGGAAACTACTGTTGTCTTGAGATCTCCTTATCTATGGAAAACATTATTGAAAAAATGATGTTGCCTGTCCTCTCTTGGCGTCTGTAAAAATTGCGACCTGTTTCAGCCTGATGATTGAAACAGTACCTCACATGTGACTGATCATTCCGTTTGATATATAAAGCCATTCATTTGATTAGTAGGCTTATTTAAATGGAAGTTTTTGTGCTTGATCTCTTCCTCAACTACCAACCTCTGTGCTCTGCCCCTCATGATTAATTATCCACCATTTCTTAGAAAGGACAACTCATTTGTGAATAATTTGACAGAATGACAACACTACATGGATCTTGCTTGTTATGCTTTACACCACAGGGTGCTACAAGTGCGACTGGTGGTACACATATCACAGTTGGAGAGCCACTGAGATAGACCGGTTCCTTATTTGCATTACGCTTTATGTGTCATAGTAACATCTGTGCACACTTATCACATATTTCAGGTTCTGCTGCTATAAATAAAAAAGCCAAGCTAAGTCATTCGAAACTAATCTACAACTTCAAATGCGTAAACATTAGTTCAATGTTCACACCGTTTCGAGATACTTCTGAAAATAAGGAAGTTTGTCTTAATTTTTAAGTACCATGGTTCATTTGAAACCCAGGATTACATTTAGACTATCATCAAAATAATTTGGATTACCGAATTCTTTAGACAAGCAAGGCAAATATTCAAGTCACAGCGTGTTTGGCGTCATCACAGAATAACAGAATCATTTAATTGTAACCCTGAAAACAAGCTCTGTTGTTCTTGAGGCACCATAATTCACTGCTTGATTGGTTCCCCTATTTTTTTTAAAGCTGTCACTGCATGCATGCTGTGCACATGTGACAACCAGGGAGCCCCTAAGCATGATATGCTGGAACTGTGCTGACACTGTTGTCGCGTTCAATTCAGATAATAATATCACAGAATATCACAAGTATCGACAATCTACATCACATTTCATCCCTTGGGGTCATTTGTCTGAGTCTGTATCAAATCATGTTTGTGTGTAATTATTGCGTTTTAGCTTGACAAACAGACTTCATTTTACTAATTATGACATGTGTTCATCACAGAATATTGAGGAGGACGCTGCTACTGGAGAAACTATTATACTGAATGCAGCAGTTCCATCTTAAGGTGACAGTAGGTATTACAACAGGAAACAAGATATCTTTCATTCTTAATGCTCTCTGTACATCTCATGCATAGATACGCTTTTGCTTTTGAAAAATTCAAACAATAGGATATTCATTGTGTGTGTGTGTGTGTGTGTGTGTGTGTGTGTGTGTGTGTGTGTACACTACATCTGCAGGACAGTGGAATGAGAGAAAAATATGCAGTATCTGCGTAGGAAAGCTGCATCACTGAGACCATTGAGGGAGTTGTACTCGGAGGAATTCAAAAGGTCTGCATGTCATTGACCAGAGGGTTCCTTCATGCTATGAGCCCAGTTTGTTTGTTGTGAATGGAATTTTTCTGAATTGTGGGTATGACATTTTAATTCACGTCGTTCCTGACAGCAAAACAAGAACACGAGTACGTACACGCGTGTACACACACGTACGAATGCAAACAAACCGTCCACTGGTGTTGGGGGTCGGATGTTGAAACCTTACTTGGCACCTGATCAGATCTAGTTTCCCATGAAGTTGGAGGAAAAAGTGACTTAAACTGATTGCAGCGGATAAGTGGCCTAAGCAAATAGCCCTTACACTGTGTCAAAGGAGTGGAGAGAGCAATTAGTCCGGTCTTGAGATCTATAATTCCATAACCTCAGATAAACCTTCGTGATTACCCCGTAAAACTGGCCTTTCCTGAACGGCCGTGTCGCTGAGGTGAAATGAGGCTGTGTAGAGTGCAAGGCTGGCAAAAGTCCCTGGAGTTCAGCGAGTTCAAAACTTCGAGGAAGTATGCCAATCATCCATAGTATATGCCGTGACAGAGACGGCTCTATGGAGTTTAGACGTACCAAACTATGCGTGAAAGTCTAAACAATAGTATAATACATAATGTATTATTGGCAGGTAGGTGCTGTTTTGTGCCAAAACAAACTCGAGTGATTCATTTTCTTACCTGCTCTTAACAGTTAAACACAATGAGACAATGTTGTATTTGCTTTGGCAACTAGTCAGGCAGTAGGGTGTCAACCGATAGGGTATTAACAATTTTTTTGGCTTGCATCCTGACACATAGTGAACCTTACTAAACTAGATAGGTCTGTAATATGTACCAGCACTATACTCTTAAATCCAAGCTTCTGTTAGTCTATCTGCATTCTCGCTGCACAGCCGTGTTGAAACTGACAGCATTGATAGAGTTGGACATTGTGGCAGACAGAAAGGCAGAGGGAATTAACCAAAGGAGAAGACGAAGCCATAATTGTCATTGTCACAAAATGTGTTCTCTACATTTAACCCATCCGTCCAAACCATGAGGAGCAGTGAGCCGTCCAGCAACTACATCTATACACGTCTCTAATAAGATCAGTAAAGTATAGGACATTGTGTAGTGTTTTACAGTATCTAAGATGGGATATTCCAGTATATTATGGTTAAACTTGGCATCTATGTACATTATGGTATGGAGTCTAACGGGATAGGACAGCGCAGTACAGTACAGGGTGGTGGGATGTAAGTGAGACACCCAAACACAGGCCCTGTTAAAATACAGTAAAGAGCCTCAAGATGAGGGGGCTGAGGGGAGGGAGAGAGGGAGGGAAGGAGGGAGGGAGGAGTGGAGAGACTGAGCATAACAAGCGAGCACACATAAAGCCTGTCTCATTCTTTTTTCCTTCTCTCCCTCTCTCTCACCATTACAGCAGCATTAGAGGCTGAGCTGCTCAACTGTTCCAAGATGTCAGAACTACAAAGCTCCCTTGAATGAGGGAATGTGGGGCCCACGGCGGCAAGGGAGTCTTGAACAGCTGGCCCAGTGGTGGGGCCCTCCTGTTCCCTCGCTCTGCAGCCGCTAGCTAGCTGGGACAAGACAGCGATGTCTGGTTGAGGGGTTGATGTGTGTGTGTGTGTGTGTGTGTGTGTGTGTGTGTGTGTGTGTGTGTGTGTGTGTGTGTGTGTGTGTGTGTGTGTGTGTGTGTGTGTGTGTGTGTGTGTGTGTGTGTGTGTGTCTCTCTGTGGAGGAGGGTGCATGGAAGGGGTGTCAGGGAATATTTCTATCTTCTCAGTGTAGGAGGGCTGTGGGATGGAATCACCAGCCAAGTTCACTTCAGGTTCTGGGTTTTTGGCTAACAGTGGTTTCGAGACAAGACCAAAGAGGAAATCGGAAATACAGAGGAGAAGTTCACGACACAATTGTCCAGATTACAGAGTACACACATAGACATGTGCGCGCGCAGACATATGGACAGAGAGCTGCATCTCCATCTGCTCATGCTCTGTCCTAGGGGAGACATGGAAAATTACAGGGAGAGAACACTTGTGGCTTCCATCTCGTCTTTGGTGTCAAAGGAGTGTGACTTAAAAGGGAGGAGGACAAAAAGAGACAAACTATTTTCGACAACTGTAAACAGGAGAAAGCTCTGAGCTGTTGAAGAACAAAAAAAAAAGTATTGTATATGGTTTTTTGCAGAGTTCAAGGAAGGTATCAAGTTAAATGAATGTGCAATTATAGATTTCAGCGAGCCTCCGTTTCCCAGAAGATGAAGATGAATGAACACATGGGTGTTGGTGTGAGCGTGTTGTGGCCCACCACACATGATGCTGGAAAAGATGGCTCAGCTCATGCAGCTCACCGGCGCAATACGGGCAATGGAAAGGAACTTTAAGCAGCTACATCTGCACTCGTGGATATAGAAGACCTGAAATTACTAGCTGCGATGGAAATGTAACTTTCAAAGAAGAAAATCAGGGCAAATGTCTAATGTAAACCACCATATAGCAAATGTAACCAAATGACGCTGGGTCCCATGAACGGGGCTCTGTTGTTCATTTAGGACATGGAACCATTTGAGAATCTCTCTGTAATTGTATTGTTAGTTGTTTTTTTATTGGTGTTTGTTTTTTCCACGCTTTGGGGGTGTTGTCATCTGAATTAATCAAACACATATGAATTTGCTGGAGCTTTTTCTGAGACACATAGACCTACATGCACATTTACATGTATCCCACACACACACACACACACACACACACACACACACACACACACACACACACACACACACACACACACACACACACACACACACACACACACACACACACACACACACACACACACACACACACACACACACACACACACACACACACACACACACACACTCACTATCAAATCCAAGCATACCCGCACACATACATCCACACCAACACACAGATATGCACACATGCAGCATTCCAGCAAACGCAGATTCCAAAACATCCCCTTTTAAAGAGAGGAGTGGATCACTTTACAGAAGTTTTTCCGTCCGTGGCCGCCACACAGCCAGCCGCGCCGCTCGCCTAGCACAACACCATAAAGCTCATTCTTTGGCCCGCCTAGAAAAGCATCCAACTAAGATTAGAGCTGGTCTCAAACCCAGATCTTAATTGTGTATGTTTGTAATTATACAATGGTTTGCCTCTTCCCTTTCCGAGCAACTTAAACATCTGGTTGCAGTGAGCACGACGCAGGCTTTCCGTATCGATGCGAGCGGCGTGAATCAAGGCTGCGATAGTGTTGCACGGAGAGACGGGAAAACACAAAGACGACAGAGAAATGAAGCGGCTCTGCAACGCTGGAGAAGACTTGCAAATGCGGGCTTCCCTTTCTAGTGTGCAACCATTTGAGGTATGTGCTGGAGGAGGACGCAGAAGATGATTCCTGGAGTTCCTCTTTTGGCCCAGGACATCGGCAATGGACCAGCCAGCCAGCTATTCAGTCAGCCAGCCCAACAGCTCCAGCTGCAGTAACTATTCCTCTTGAGGTCTCTCACCAGCTGCTTGGGAAGCTGCACCGTGCATGCGCGAGCAGCCGCACACAAATATGAAGACAACAGACACGCACATGCGCGCAAAGACGCCACTACTGCTCACTCGACGCACATAAATTAACACTGCTCAGAGTAACAAACGCAGACTATATGAGTCTATGTCAGCTGGCTCATAATCAGTCTAAACATTCTGCACACAAACATACGCAACAATTCCTATTCTGTAAATCTGGAGAATGACAGAATGAATTCCATCATGCGTTCTTCTAAATGCACATTTGTAATTCTCTGACTGATTACCTGTGTACTGTATTCCTGATTTTCTCCACTTCCATGTTCTAGTATACCTTTGGTGAAATCACTGAGGTAATTGCCACTGCTGGGAATGAAAAGATGTATTCATTTAGACGGGGGTCAAATACGGGTTTGATTGACATAATAGCATGGTAGCAGTTCATTCATCTCTCCTACAAATGAATGCTTGTGACAGCCTGTCCTTTGAAACCGGAGTATAGAGCAATCTACCTCCCGATATGTATAATGTTAACATTAAGTGAGGCAATGGCGCTCATTTCCTCAGTTTATTATTGCACACACTAGTTACACAAAGAGCGCGAGCTTACACAATTCACTTCTGCAGAGGGATTTGAAAAAAAAAAGAAAAAGAGGAAGACTCCTTCTGTGGGAATAGAAGAGGACAAACAGCAAAAGTCACCCGAGTGCAGTGTGTCGTCTGCAGTGGTGGCTTGTCACTGTTCATTATTCATTGATTCAGAATTCAGATGGGAACACGACATAGTAGAGGTTTGTTGGTCATGAGAAGCCTGGGGGATGAGAGATGTTAAAGAGAGGGTTGAGAAAGGAGCGGAAGAAGGCAGATGGAGAAAAGGAAACTAAAGTAACAAGAAGGTCTTCTTCTTTTATTACCCTTAATGAAGACGGCTGTGGTAAACAAAAAAGAAAAGCGATAAGGAAAGAGCAAAATAAAACAAGTTCTCTTTAAATTGTGTGGATTAATCTATTTTTCCAGCTGGGCCTTTGATAGTGTAGCAGAAGCAACAACTCATCAGTGCATACCTCCGCCAAGGCCCAGCAGACCGACACACCATTGATCATCCAACAAACTGATATTGATTTTTACTGAATAGTACAAGTTCAGTTTGATTGCTGTAGCTCCAAGTCCAAATTCAAAATGGTGGAAAATCTAGTGGGCAAAAATGGGCAGGGATATGAAGAAGGATGAAGAAGGGATGTGAATAGACCAAAGGAAACAAGGCAGGAACTACTTTGGATTCCATGACATATGGTTCAAAAGTTACAAGCCAAAAAGTCAAAGTGGTTATTAAAGCTCCACCCCCTCCCCGAGCTGCCGATCTTGTCCAACCTGCCCACCGGGTTTCATGAAAATCGTTCCTTAACATTAAAGCGTAATGCTGCTGACAAACAGTCAACGCGGGCGTAAACACAACAACTTGGAGGTAATTATGTGCGTCAAGTGAGTTGACATTTGAACAAAGACATCTGTACTGACTTTTCATCTTCCTCCAGTTTCTTAAAAACACAATATGAAAAGACATCTTACATTAAATGGATGGAAGGACAGAAATGAGTGGCACCAGAACCACATCATAATTCCTTCCTATTTTCCCATCAGGGCCCACGAAGAGACAGGCCTATCTGGGACAATCTGCGTCAGATGAAACACCATGAAATGTCAAACAGCTACGCCTTGCTAGACATAAGTATCCCGTATCCCTTCAATGAGTCAATTATACCTCTGCCCAGTTACTGGAAGGATACATAAAGCCAAGACATTTGGTGACCTCAGACTGACTCCAGAGAAAACAGGCACAGAATGACGGTCCGGGTTTGAATACAATGCCTGCAAGACATGACTCTTAAACTGCCTCATTGGTATTTTCTGTGACACGTGTGTCTGGCACAATGTGACACAAGCAGAAAGAAAGGACGTGTAACCAGGGCAAAGACAATTCTGTCTAGTTTCCATTAGTATGGCAAAATATTATTATTAGAAAATAATAGGTGTGTCCACCAGTGTGATTGTATGCATGTGTGTCTGCTTTCTGTGGCAGGTGATATTTCTCTGTCATGTGCATACACACACACACACACACACACACACTGTCCACTGAGATGACTCACATGCCGTGACATCTGGTTAGTGTTGGCTACATTGTTTGGGGCAGTGCAGTGACTTTAATCATAATGGAAGGAAAAAGGACAAAAGAGAAAGCCATGGAATAAAATACCATATTATAACATTAAGGGGCCCAGTTCTCCATTTGTGTTTTTTCCTCTATTAACAATGGGACAGCATAACGCCAGCACAGGGGACAGCACTGATCGGACTAGTTCTTGGACAGCTTTGCCTTCTGGTAGGGTAGAAGTTGTAAGAGGAGGAAGGAAACTTAATCATTACAAAAAAGCGAAAGCTCTGCAAAAAAAAACTACACTTGATGCTGGAGTTTGTTTTGTTACAGTGAATATAAGTGTGTGTGAAGAGAGCAAGAAGAATCATGTCATCGTTTTTTGAGCAGTTCAAACCTCGTCTCTGCACATGGTCCAGTCTAAAACACCTGTCACTGTCATATCAGCTGACAGCGTAGCGTCATGTTTGTAATACAGCGGAGAGAAATAAACACCTGGACTGTGCATGAGAATGAAACAAAGCCAGACCCAAAGCTAAATAATCTGTGGTGAATTTATCCTCTCATCCCTCATTACTGCATCCCCCCATCGCTTCATCTTGGAGGGACATGGGGAGAGAGAGGTTGTTGAAGAGACCCACCTCCCTCCTCTCCCAGCACAGCCTCAGGAATGCTTTTCTTCTAGCCCCTTTAGCCCCATGTGTAGACGCCCTCTCTGCAGGGTGTGTTTTGCATGTAAAGCAGGCTGCAGATGCTGTCCGCAAAAAAAGGACCGGGAGGGACAAGGGGGACTAGGACACAAGGAGGCCCCACTGCTATGCCACCCGCCTGGCCTTGCCTTGCATTGCTACCCCCTCCTTACCACAGCTACCCTCCCGCAACACCTCTCGTCACGTCACCCCTCCACAGTCCTGTTTCCATCCCCTCCATCACTCCATCCACCCCCTCGACCATCCCTCTGCCACCCTCCTAGCACACGCAGTTGTGTGTATCCTGGGAAACAAGCTCTAGTGGTGAGCTCACACACACACACACACACACACGCGCGCACACACACACACACACCATACCACTTTGCTGGACAGAAAGACCTGAGAAACAGGCATTTGGACCAGAGAAAGAAAGACAAAGAGAGAAAGGGGCAAGAAGAGATTATTATATAAGGTCCTCTACAATCCTGTTATGTGGCAAGTATATCCAGGAGGAATAATTAACAAGTCTGGCATACATTAATATTGCATTTGACAGCAGACAGGTGGTTGGCTGGGAGCAGATGTTAAGAGGCACAGCAGACAGAGAGAGAGCAAACTAGTGCGAGTGACAGAAAGAGAGAGACAGGTTGATGGATAGTCATTACAAGGTACTATAAACACAAATCACGTGTGATCACACAAGTCACATGTACTTTTCAACTGCACCTCTGTGTGTGATGCATCTCTCTGTGATATATTGCATTCATCACTTCATCTATCCCTCCACATCCTCTGTCTGCTGCAGACAAAGCACCACAGTGTGGCCAGTCAGGGAGGGTGCAACTAGGGATGACATAATGGTGTTTTCCATCCAGCCTCCCACTCCTGGGCTCTATGCTGGGCTGAACAAGGTGTGTTAAAGCTGTGTGTGCAGTAAGCTAGGGTGAATAAGTGTTGCATATTAGGATAATGACCTTTATTAACTCTTACAGTATACAGTGCAAGCCCCAGCCGGTCTTTTGCGGGCTTAAAGGCTTGCAGAGCTTATGCGGTATAATGCATAGCACCAAGTTATTATTTTTTCCTTGACAAGGTGTTAATGTCTGACAAAGTGAGATGTACACACAGACATACATATCCACATACCTCAACCTTTTTTTGGCTTTTGCTGTGTTGAGAATTGCAACAACTTGTCAAGCTTGCTTATGAAAGCCTGTGCTGCAGCTTCATTGAGTCGGCGCCTGAGTTAACCTGTAGCCATATAACATAGAGTGAGAGTGTGCATGCAAAGCAACACCCAAGGGAGAAATCAGGAACAAATATATGGAGGGGCTTAACGGCTTTTGAAGACTCCTCCTGCATGGTTTGATCCTTCAACAACACAAAAAGGAACCATCAAACAACAAGAGTAAACATTCATTTCCTTGGGCAAAGCCTGGCAATAAGGAAGGAGTGATGCCTCCATTGTGTGAGCAGACGGCGCTCAGATTGAGATGAATGTGCGGCCTGCTCACCAGTGTGTGGGGGGCTTCACCGCTTCCTCTAATTTGCTCCCGTCTCCCCCAAATTTCACAAAACCAGCCTCTAACATATTCGCCTACTTACTATGCAGTGTAACATCACACCCTTTCAGTGCCGGGGTTCATGGGATCATTATATACAATATAGTACGAGTAATAATTTCCATGTGGTTGACTATAACTTTCAACACCTTCCACTGCAGCTATTACTCTCCATTATAGCTTAATGGTGATCCTGCATGGACCTTAATTGTACAGTTATCTACTGTGTGCTGGTTTGTCCTACTGCTTGGCTCAAGGAACCTGAGGCACACATGGACCTGGCAGAGCATCATCAAGTCATCATCAAGTGCGGACCTTAAATCTTTCATACACCGACAACCTGTGGTTTGTTATGAGCCACACTTTGGAACGGTGTACCACCTTGACTCTTATTCTTTTCTATGTTGTTGATGTGGCGTATTATCATTTGTGTAACATGTCAAAAGACAACAGAAAAATATTTTGTTTTTAAATATATGTATATACATTCTAAACTAAAAGCCTTTTCTGAGACGCACAGCATCGTACAGCCTTTTACAAATGAATCTATTGCTTCTCTGTCTCTCTAAATGAGACACGTGATGTCCTGTGGTTAGCGGACAGAAGGATGTGTCTGTCTCCCACGTACACATAACATAGAGAAGGTCCTGGATGTGATGCACGTATCCACCGTGGTAAAAAATGTTCCAGGAAGTGGTTGGAATCATTAGGATACTTATTTTGGCAATTAGCACTGGGTCGTATGTTAGCCACAGACGAGAAAGGGACTAGAGTGTATGCATGGGGGAACTTTGGAATAGTAATTCGTGTGAAGTATGACCTTTCCATTACCCCATTGTATTTGTCTCCCTGACAGATAGCATGCTACTATTCAATAAAGCTGACATGTACGCAGGATTTTGTACATTGGAATGTACACACACACACACACACACACACACAGACAAGCACACATGCAAACTGAGTCAAATCCCTAAGCTGCTGGTCTGGAGCATCAATTGGGTCTCTGTTCGTTCTCCTCACCCTCCTTGACTCCACTGCCATCTTCCACCACCAACATCCACACCACATAATTTGTCACAGGAGGGCACAACTTTGAAGCAGACGAGGAGCCTTCAAAGCAAAGTTAAACATACAGTCAGACACATGCTCGCCTATCTCCCGTCCCAGAATCTCTATCCTAAGTGTTGGAGAGCCACTGAAAAGGGGACAAAGAGTGGGAATGCTACGTGCTGGCTAAAACTTTTATTAACTTATTGAGGTGAAATTGTTTAAAGTAAATTCTTCACATTAATGAATGAATCCTCTCTTAATGCCTGTGTTATTGTAGTGTCTAGAGAGATAAGAACAAGTGTGTAAATACTTGTAGGGAAGTACACAGAAGTGCTCCTTTACTTATAACATATAACAGACAGAAAGACACAGAACGCGCAGTAATTAATAGATAAAAATCCTGAGCCTCTCCTACCTATACACATACTCATGCTTACACACCGAGCCTTCAGCACGTACTGTACTCACCAACCTGAAGGCCTTTACCTCCCAAGTGAGGTTTCTGAGCAATAGGTATTATTAATATTTTGGGATGGTGGGCCTATGAACTACTGGGCTTTAAGGCCAATCGGCCGTTTTTCTGACTATTGGCATGTCTGTATAATGGGCTGTTGGACCTATAGCACGGCATGGGCATATTTACTCAACAAGGGGCATTGAAATCAAGTGCCAGTTAACTTTTCAGGCCTTTTAATTGGGGTCTGAATAAGGGACTTGGACTTTACTGATAACCCTAACCCTAACCCTAACCCTGACCAGATACAAGCTTCAACAGCCAGCTAATGGCCACTTTCAAATACTCATGTTGTTCTTGTTTTTGTAAAAAGATATTACCAAGGGTCTGAATTAATCATAACGCAAACTCCTGTAGAGCTAACAAAAAACAATAACGCAATGATAATACAGTCGCTTTGACAGATGTACCCAGCATACTCAAATAACTGTGGGTATGAGACAACAGCACGGTCCCCAAGGAGAAGGATCCGTCAGAAGAAAGTAAATGATGTGTAATTTAGGTCACAATTGCTCTAATTTGCATAATCCTCATGGTACACGAAGCACAGTGGAAATAGGAGCAAGAACCGAGCTACTCGTGACGACACATTTCCAGGTAAAATAAGTCGTTTGGTTTCTGAACTTTTGTACTATGAATAGAAACTCAGGTCACTAAGTTTCTATTCATACAGCCTATATCACCAAGACACTCACTTAACTATTCTAGCTGAGGTGCTGAGTAATTCAAAGACAAAGACAAGGGATTGCTGAAAAAGTGTCCTCTAGTGACTTTTGCTGAATAAATAAAGAGCATAAAAATTAAACAATTGGGTAAAATGCAATTTAGAGTAATAGAAGGAAAACTTTTGATTTAACAATTTGTTCATGGCTCGATAGGATGGCCCAAACTTCGAAAACAAGAAAAGAGGAGTCAAGAATGAAGCGCTTCCAAAGAGACAGCGGGGCCCGAGGGACAGTTTGCATTGTTTCCCAAAGAGATGTTCAGGAATCCCAGAGATCACAGACAGTCTTGCAGTGTTAAGGGACTCTGAATAGCTGTAAGAGGACAGAAACAGGCCAGAACAACAAGACTGCTGGACCAGAGCGGGGCGAGTGGTGCTGGCAGGGTTGGCGTATTGTTTTGGGAGCCGAGCAGGAGGCTATCGTGGCCCGGGCCAACCGCTAGCCACGTGCTCCTCGCTGAGGCCCACATGAATTATTACATTTCATTCTGTTATCTTTCATCATGGTTCATTACAGACAGACAATTGAGCTTCGGGGACAAGCACCACGTTCAGGGGTCCCCCCAGATGCCCCTAGAATGAGAGAGAGAGAGACAGAGAGGGAGAGGGAGAGAGAGAGAGAGACAGAGAGAATCCTTACACTCAACTGAAAAGGATGGAGGAGGATAGACAAAAACACATTGTCCGTGGATTTAAAAAGGAGGCTTATGGCTGCTATGAAAAAAAGAACTGTGCTTTTTGAAAAAGAGAAGAATGAATCTGCCCGCTGATGCACACTCAATGAGATGTACGCTGGTGGAGCCATAGAAAAAAGCTGCGAGAATTGAAAGGGATGGAATCTGAAGCAAATGACACTCGAATGTTTTTAAAATAACTGACAGCTGCACAATAGGACACCAAAACAGACTGCAATCTGCCCATAGATAGATGAAAAGACAGGCACTTGAATAGAAGTACGACCAAATACATACACAGATACTGTCCATTCATAGCAGAAGTGGATAAATGGACAGCCGTGAAAATGGACATGAAAGGTGAGGTTATGCTCTAATAAATGAACCCAACAAAAGGATAAATATAAAGAATGTGCAAAACAATTAGGCATTCTCATTTTCGGTACATGAGCGCCACAAGTATGCTTCGTCTAGGGCAGTGGGGGATCGTGTGTATTAGTAAATCACACGGAAAAACAAAGGATACATTAATATTGTGAGACATCATTGATTATGGACCAGTCTGAATCAATGATGCACCCATGGGAGAGCATCTGGCCATTATTCATCAGTTGATACAAGCCATAGCCATGGAAGTTGCAGTGTTTGTGTGAATGTATACACTCCACGTGTGTCTTCGTGAAGCTTTGTTGTAGCCGCGCGTGTCCCTGAGGCATCTGCCTGTGTGCACGTGCAGAGAGGTGAGTATCAGAACACACTCCTCTTGTCACTGGCTGTTCACTGCATAACACAGACATTTTCCATTCTGTCAGCGCAAACAGCAAGCACACTGGCTCCTTCTAAACTCAGCCACCACTTCATTAAATGACTTCAGACTCTTGGCAGAGTCAGTGGGAAAAGTCTATATTAACTGTGTGTGAGATCCACATGGTGACCAACAAAGGCCATAGTTGTTCCTCTATGTTGGGTGCTGCTCGGGGGATTTCTGTGGCCCGATCGGGGTACCCCTATGCTCGGCCCGCTGCTCCATTTGCGTCTCACACATGCTCTCTCTTCTAGCCCTCACTCCTATATATTTACATACGGGGAAAATACACACACACAAGCATGCACACCTAAGCTCGCACAGATCTGAGGTGTGCATCATCACGTCTGACATCGGTAATCCTCTAAAATAACTGCCGAGTAGTTTTAGCAAGTAAAACTAAAATCTTTCGCGTCTCGCAAACCTTTTCAGGAATTTATGTTCATCACACCAACGATCCAGGAACCAAAAAATGTTCAGGGAACTATGGTTCCAATTTGATGGCAGGTGATCAGAACCAGCTGTGTGGAGCTCACCAGACCAAGAAATGCTGATTGCTCATGTTTCTCCAGACGGACAATCACCGTTTTTTAAATACTCGACTTGACAGCAAACCAGGAGCCCCTCTCTCCTTATAAACTTGTACTGAGGATAAAATGAAGAAAAGGTTCATAATATCTCAGCATATCATCTAGTATGTTGGACAATGTTCTTACAGTCGTACTCCAGCAATTACAAAAGTACAAAATTGCCTGATCTTCAGCAAATTTACCTCTGATCCTGGTCACTGACATTGTTTTTTGTAAGTTGGAGCATACTGGAGATATTCAGGGTTAACTTACCATGTCTTTGGGCCAGCGATCAGGTTCGCAGGCCCTTGAATGTGCCCTAATTGGAATGAGAATTTCTTTAACAGGACAAAAGGTAGAAGGATGTTATTGCACTAGCTCTGATATGATGAGAGAGGACACCGGGAAGTTACTAAAAGATAGTACTCAATGAACAAATACAGGCGTTTTAGGTTCAAATAACAGGACGATAATCACTTTCTGCTGCACTGGTGAACATATTAGCATCTAACTTAAGCTAAGACTTGTACTGTGGATCCATTTGAGTCCGTTCAAAGGCCTGCTGACCATATCTCCAGACTAAAAAGTAAACTAGTTCATTACTGGCACAAAGCTCCAAAATGCTACAACTTCAGACCTAGTCACTTTGATGCAATATTGAGAAAGCACCTGTATGTGCTGTGTAATTGTGTGTATAGAAGGAGTGTCAGTGTACAGTGTGTTTAGATTGAATAATGGACCTGGGGGGGGGGATGAGGGGGGCTGTTGTGTCTCCACAGCACAAAAGAACAGTCGGTTCATCTTTTTTTTTCTTTCTACAGGAGTTTAAAATGAAGAGAGTCAGCTTGATGGTACTTAATGGGCAGGAAGAGAAGCCGACTACTGAATCAAAGCATTTAATGCTGCTCAGCCAGGTCACGCTGTTGGGTCATTTGGGAGCAGATGGGCGAGGTAAGACTGTGAATCGGGGACTCTATAGTGTCTTGGATCCCTTTATCTTTATGTGAAGTGAGGAAAGGAGAGAAGAAAGAAAATGAAATTATTAAAAAAAGAACATTAACAAAGCATTCCTAATGTCTGAATTCTGAAACCACAGCATTGGAGGGAGGGGGGGGGGGGGAGAGGTCTGAGATTTAAGTACGAAACAAAAGTTGGAGATGAGTTGAAGCAACTAATCTCAGATCAGTAACAGATGGCAACAAATCCTAACTTGATTTCCATTGACATATCAATAGATTGCAGCTTGTCCCGAGAGACACAGTTTATTTATATGTACATTTACTCATTGATTCCTACGTTACTCATTAAGGCCATTGTTGCACTCCGAATGATCTCCTGGATAAAAGGACAAACAGCTGGAAGAAAACAATTAACTCTATTGTCTGCTGTTGTGCCGGTATCTGGTAAAGATATTTCCTTAGTTTTGTTTTGTGTTTCGAGGTCGACAGGAAGGGGATGGGTCACCTAAGAACGTCATTTCCTCACTTGCCGTACTTCCTCTCACAGAATGATTAATGAACAAATCTTGTGACGGACAGAATCTTATTAATTACATCCATGTATTTATAATACTTTTAATACTTGGCAAAGTGTGAGTGTTATACTGCTAAATAAGTGACAAAGTGAGGAAAGGACACAAATGTGCATACAGGTTGACTTCACCCCCTGATGGAGGAGTGTGTCAGAGTGAGGTGACGCCCATCCCACACCCGCACACACAGTGAACGACGGTAGGCTAATGACACACATAAAAGCTGTCTCATGCCATAATGTACATTTCTTATTCCCTGACTAACTGCATGCATATTTTCAGTCTTCACTAGCCACACTGGAAGAAACTATGCACCGTCTGCACAATACATTATGTGAGATCCTGTTACATGATGTCAAATCTCCAAAATGTCCGTCGTGCATTGTGTAATGTGTCAACTCCAATTAACCAGGTCAACTGTGTGTAGGTGTTGCACAACAGCAATTAAGTTCTGATTTTGGCAGTGATGGACACAGAAGCGATTGCCCACCTAGACACATACAACGTGCAATTTTGAAGAAAAACACGAGCGTTGGGCTAAACGCGGCTTAGAGCGCGGCCCAAAGGTTGAAATTAGTCCACAATGTCTGGATCAACAGAGGCTGGAGCCAGCGGGGGCTCGGAGTCGGACTGAGGCAGCCTAGTGAGAGGCCTCCTCCACCAGCCTGGATAAACACGGCGAGCAGGGGAACTCAGATTGTTTCTCCTCCCGTAATCCCACACACTGGAACCTCTGTGTGTGTGTGTGTGTGTGTGTGTGTGTGTGTGTGTGTGTGTGTGTGTGTGTGTGTGTGTGTGTGTGTGTGTGTGTGCAGTATAGTGATGGGTATGTGTTTATATGCGAGGCTTCATAGGGAGCGTGGGTACACACACTACGTATGTTTGCTATGTATGCTTGTCGGATGCAGGGATGCACGGCTGCGACACCAAAACACGCCATCATACATGTCGCGGTACAATTCAGGAGTGGAGTTCGTCGTGCATCTCGCCAAAACGAGACAAAGCTCACCTTTCACTGGAAACTTCATCAAGGGAAGTTTACTTATGCTTAGGTTCACCACCAAAATATTCACACACGTACGTATGCAGCCGCTAACCCACAACTGACTCCAAGCATCCTGCGCCATCCGACACACTACACAAGGAGCTTCAGGGCATAAAATGAAGGAGAAATACTGGGCGACAATATGTCTCAGTTCTTTTCACCACAGGGTTTCAAAATATGTGGAGTTTCAAAGTCTTATATCACTTCTATATGAGCCTTCTGAATAGGCTCTCTATTTGTAATTGGCCTCTACTACCTCTTTATCAGTCTTCCCCTCTCTCTCTCTCTCTCTCTTTTTCACACAGACACACGCACATGCGCACAGACACACACGCACAACATTCCCATCTAATCGACAACCACCCTCTCTGTGGAACGCACTCTAGATTGGTTTTGCCTCCAGTATAAACTTCCAAGTTGAGGTCAGACACTGAGGTCATAGGGGCCTGGTGAAGACCATGTAGCTCCACTTCAAAAGAGAAGCAGAGCTAAGCGCTGGGGTTAGCATGCTAGTCCTTCCTCCACCCTTGTTGCACCTCTCAAGTCCCCCATCCGTCCTGTCTAGACACTGTTAGAATTGCAAAAATGCTGAATTAATATGTAATTTGTCCTTTCTAAATTATGGCTTGATGACAATGACTAATTCTAATCTGTTTAAAATGAACTGAAAGATATAGGCTTCAAATATCAATTTGCAGTAATGATTATGAAATAAACCCTTTTGGTAGATAAATACTCTCATCCTATATAGTGTATAACATATAAGAATATACTGTATATAAGTGTGTCACAGTGAAGTCATGTGTATTCTTAAGAGCACCGTTAGACCCGGGTGTTTCATTTAATCAGAAGGGCTATTCTGACATCTAGTGGTAGAATGTGTGAACAACAGCTGTGGGTGTGTACAGGTTTATTAACTTGTCCCATGATGGACAGCATCTCAGCGCCATTTATCACTCCTACAGAGGTTATCATATCACAAAGAGGCCTGAGACACAAACACCCATAGGAACAATAGATTAGATATCTATCTCTTGAAAATATGGGACTTTCCTGGCTTTTCCTGATGTCTAGTACAGAATATTAGCCACAAGCAAGGAGGAACAAAGGGGCTACATGGCAGAATTTAAACCATTATCAATATTTAAAAATCAAACTATATGAACTAGATATACTAAATAAAATCGCACAATTTCTACACATGACCGTGTATAAACTGTTCTGGTGAGATTCAGCTGTCACATTTGGACAAAAATGACACGTTTGAACCAAGAATTCTACAACAGAAGTTTAAATAGTCAACAACTGCAGATGTGATTTAAAACATAGATTGCCAATATGACAATATATACCAGTAATAATGTGATTTTTGCTATGATTATTAGCACAAAAAGCATGATGACAGTAATGCAACCGAGGCTATAAAATAAAACAGCAACAGAATAGAATCAATCAAGCCACAACTCAATTCAGTCAGGACATCAGGACAAACTGTTGTGAAGCCGTTGAGCAAGAAAGATGTGCATCTACAACACACCGATTCGTTCCTGAGGGTTTCTCAGCAATAATGCCTCTGACAACAAGTGATCAAAGTGAGCAGTGGATTTCTCTGCTCCTAGAACTGTCTGAGTATCAAACCTGAACACAAAACTGTATCAATGTTTTCATAAAACAGAGAAACCAAAGCTGGGAAGAAAAAACAAACTAACAGCTAAATGTTATCAATTACATGAATTTATCTTTCGACCGAGGAAATTGAATTCTGATTACTGCTCGCTGCTAGAAAATGTCTTGTGTGTGAATGTTTGTGCAATACGAGTGTGTAGACTTTGTCAGTCAGTGTGTGCGCGCCTATAAATAAAGATCATTTGAATGATCTTAGAGAAAAAAAGGCAGTTCTAGAGAAGTGACACACTTTACCACATTTTAAAGAACTACCCCGGGGACTTGATGACATAACAGACCGTCACCTTGGGGAAATGCTTTGCCATGTCTTGACATAGGCACACAGGGGAATTTTCAACAACACCGCGTTGCACTGTCATCGGCACTTCCTAACACACACCTTACACAGCTTAACTGCCTACCACAGAAACGTGTAGTCTTCTGTTTGGACAACCACAGAATAAGCAGGGCCTCTGTTTCACTGATCACTTCAAAGAAGAGCACACAGAAGCCCCAGCAAGAGGAGGCAGACGCAATACACCAAACATTACTCCTTTAAAAGATAATGTTAAGTGGTTAATGGGAGCATTGAAGTTCAATAAGTAAAAAGCTCATATTTTGCACACTTCAGTTAAATGCAAAATTATCCAACCAAAGGGGAAAATAGAGTTCAAATTAGTTCCTGTAACATGGCTGTCTGGAGCAAAAAGACGATAAAAAATATATTATATGAAAATGTTTGTTGCAGACAGAAAGGTGATTTTATTAATGGATATTGGTATCAGTTTATATATTATAAAATATATGGAAAAAGAAGTAGCGGCACATGAATGTTCAATAGGATGATTTGATTACATTATTTTTATTATCATTATGTAGGTATAATTTGTAATCATTTAATGATTCACAGTATTTCAAAATGTATCCTATATGTACACTCTTTGTTTCACTGTAAAACATTTTGTCATCTCTATAGCCTGTATCTTTGTCATAACCATTAAACCAACTCAATAATTAGTAGTGAGTATTATTGCGAAAATGTTTGTTTCTTGTCTTTATGCAAAAAGGAAAAAGTACTAAACTAAACTAAATTAAAGACTTTCAAATATTGATACACAAACATCAATCAGGTTTTTATAGTAATTGAAGCCTCTGATGCTTACAAATCCACCGTTCAAAGCTTTTCGATCAAAAATGAATCGGATCCTGGCAAGAATCGAAAATATGAGGACCCTGAAGTGGATCTGAGTGGGCATGTGTTATTCTATCTATCTATCTATTAATGGAGACTAATTAAATAGTGGAAATGTGGCCTGAGTCACAAGCACCTTGGGTCTACCGATACAAAAAGAAACCGTTCAAGAAAGCAGAACTTTGTCACTTCCATAATGAAATGTGGTGTGAATGGCAGCTGGGAACCTTGCTTTAGGAACCATTCAGATTGTCTACTTGGATAGGTTCCTGGTGAAGCAGCACTGACTTTTGCTATAGAAAGACTTCACCACCCAACATTCTTCACCTAATGAGGTGATCATGGGACAAAAATCTAGTGCTTTATTAACCCCTTGCACACAATGCAAACCGTTTCAGTAACTCAGGAACTCTCATCCATTGCACCAAAGAAGCAGCAACCAAGTAACTTAAATTCCTTGACTAGATTTCCTAAACCATCTGTCAAACTATGGTTCCTGAAATTAGAAATCCAAAATAAATAACAAAACAAGTCAATAATGGCGGCTGAGATATGGATACAGATATTGTAGTTTCAGGGACTGGAGTGTGCTCTGGTGCATGTGAGGTACATGAGGCTTAGATTCTTTGTAGGTGACATTATTTAACCTTGTGATCCCCTTAGAGTGAGCAACCATCTCCAGAGGAGAAGTTGTGAAAGCGATGCAGCTATCACATGGTGTGAACGCGGACGAACACCAGGACAGTTCCTGGGAAAATAGCTTCAAATATATTTCCAAAATTGTCTCATAATGATGAGTTGTAAATAAATCTTCCTGGCTCCTACACTTGAATCATCACGTTGTAGGATGTGGGAGATCAATAGAAACTGGGTGTTAAGTACTGAAATTTGTAAAGATATTATAAGAGAAGGATGCACAACCACTGAAGTGATCATTAAGCATGTTGATGATGCTAGAGCACAGAAGCATGCAGGAGAGGCTGTAACTAACCCTGTCCTTTACCAAACGTGTTTTTCATTGGTATCCTTCACATGCAAATTGCCTTTTTACACAGCAGGCTGATTCTCAACAGACTTTGCATAGCAACACAAAGTGAAGCATGAACAAGCTATTTGATGTATTTTACAGACATATTGCTGTTTTTCTCTCTCACGTGGATCCATCTCTGTATTTGTCTCACATTAAATGCACTAATTCATTGCTTCTTCTCAACACTTTGCATGGTGTGTATTTAAATCCTAAACCAACACAACATAGCGGTTTGGCAGCGTCGCCGCGTTGCTGTTTTGTTTGTGTTTGAGACATGACAGGATGCGATGACGTCGGTGTGTTTCATGTTAAGGTATTTGGTTATCTGAAAGAGCAGGTCAATGTGGAGAAGAAAAAAACGTTTCGCTACAACAGCTCACTAACATTACAGAGCAGTTGAGGAAGTTAGAACTGAGCACCCAAACTCCTTCCACGGATCAACAAAATGATCTCCTCAGTCTGTAGCCACAAAGAGATAATGAGATATTAATATTCTTATAAAAAGGTTCCTTACAAAATTTAGCAATTTTATAGAAATCCTGATATGATTTACCGTGAGAGAAGAGAAACAAGCAACCAAATTAATTAAAAAAAAAATATATATATATTAACCCTCTACAAGCCTGAGATACTTTCGCGCATTTTACTATACTTATTATTATTTTCAATACAAAGGTGCACTTGAAAATACAACTTGCAGTGAGTTGATATAGCAGAATATCTAAGATTCGATTCAAAGATTGGAGAGGTTTTTAGACTTGTTGCTATGAATAACAAGCTGTGAGTTATTGATCGAAACACAAGTGATGTAATTTTGTATTAGATTCGAGACTGTTGACTACAGAAGGTTAAAATTCTGCTATCCTTCCTCTTTGTGGCAATCAATCTAATATAGCTCAACCATCGATGTGGTTAAAGCTGATTCTCTGAAGAAGCAGAGTTCTCCTAAGAGAGAAGAGAGACACATTTTCACATAACACTGACCGGTGGAATTGTTCAAAACAGAAATCCACTAACAAAGAAATGAAAGCACAATACAATAAACAAGAAATGAAACTTCAAAGTGTGCAAACCACATGACACAGTGAATGTGTCACATTTTCAAAGAAGAGACTCATGACTGCATGTACCAACCCACAGTCTTTCTCTCTGTCCCTGCCCCTTTTTAGAGTTCTGCCAAAGTTTCAGCCAAGTTAGTTTCCAACTCCACATACAGGAAGCATTGCCCCTCCTTTTCTCCCTCAACACCCTCCTCTTGCTGAAGTGGGCGTGCTGAGGGAACACAAAGCGTGCAGATGTTGACGTTCCACAACGAAGCTTGTGCCCACATCCGCTCACTGTCAAAACATTCGCAGACTGTAACAGCCTGTACAAACCAACACAACGCAGTGGGGAGTAAAGTAGAGCGACGCTTATAGAATCACTGAACCTCAAAGCACATATACAGACGAGAGACAGATGAACAAACATGAAGCGTCTTCAAAAGGTGTAGAACCACCGCCAGCTACCAGAACAGCTTCAACGCACAGAGGCCTCCGTTGTTCAAGGCTCGGGGAATCTACTACTAGAGGGATGGAATATCAAAATAATCCCTCATTTTGTACTTTCACATCAATACAAATGTCCCATAGGTGACCAATTGGGTTACAATCTGGTGAGCGTGAAGGCCACCGCATTTTATTTACCTCATTTTAATGCTCATCAAATCAGTGATCCCTCTGCCCTACTATGGATTTAGAGCATTGTCATCATAAAAGAAATCACAAGAAAGAATTTTGAAATGATTTATAGTGACCCTTCCCTGTAAGTGGACGCAAACCAGACAGAAAGACGCATAAATATAGATAAACTGCTATAAGGGAGAGAAATACAAAGACAGATAACACACACACAATTCAACCACAGAGTTCTCAGTATAGTCAATTACAGTCTTGTGTTGATTCGATACATTCCAAAGCTTTTAAACATGTGAACCAATGGCAATGTGCTGTCTCATTCTTAACACATCAAGAGTCATTTCCCTTGAGCTCCTTGCAGCACCGCCGCCTGTCGCATTTAGAGGCTGACAGCTGTTAAATCACAAGACTGTCCAGTGATTTTCTATGAGCTCTGCTCCATCATTAGCCTGCCTATTACAATTACCCAAACATCACACTGAGGCCCGTTCAATTTGAATCCATATACTTCTCCGTGTGGCACTTTTTCTACCTCAAACACTCGCTCTCTACCGGGTAAAACAACGCCAACACAGTGATATTTAGCCATTAAACAGCTGCAAACAACAAGAGGCCATTGTTTTTAACAGTATCACTCGAGCAGACAATGGTTGGTGGTGTTTTCATTTGGCTAGCCGCCACTTTCAAGCTAATATCCTCACAAAACTTCACAGTGGCCATGATAGCCGCGTGATAACTTTTAACGTAACAACAATGTATAGGAGTTATCTGGACGCCGTCCATTTGTTGCGTATTCTCGGTTGGGAATTGCCCACAACGTTTTCTCTCCTTCACTCACCCTCCGCCAGCTGTTTTACTACACACATCCTACTACTACAACTCAGTGAAAAACACACACTTGGACACACATTCACACACACACTCTGGAGACACATACCCACAACGACACACACACATGCGGAAAAGCAAAGTGTCTCACCCGTTTTGGACTCTTCGCCTCGTTTGGCCGCAGCTTCGACGTGACATGTCGTAGTAAACACGTCGTAGTAAATAAAGCGCTCGAGCTGTAAAACAGCGTGTTAGCAGTTGTTTACAAAGTTTCACGCTGAGCTCTCATTGGTTCCGCTGAGGTTTGTAGCGACGCCCCAGAACCTCGGTCACTGGGCACGTCTCAAATCTGCGTATACTACAAGTCGCTGCTTTCGACTTGGACACAAACAGGAAGGACATGAACTTTTGCTTTTACATTGTAGATTGAAACGCTATAACATCTTTATGCTTTGATTTATTTTTGTTTCCTGAGCCAAAAAAGTGACACGTTAAGCCGCGTTGATAGTATGTAGGTTGTATATTGTGCAACAATATGCTCTAGCTTCCATTTAAAGCACAGCAAATACTGCCATATTTATAACATTAAGTTTATACTTCTTCTGCTTTCTAGGTCATATCAGTTACATGGTATGCAACGTATTTGTTTAGTTTATTAAATTATAATTATTTGTATTTTAACATTATAAGGCAGGTAACACTGGCCAATGGACTGAAGCGCATTGAAAATATGGCAACAATCCCAACAGTCAGTGATGAGAGCCAGCCGCCATAAAACGGTCTTTCAAACAGTTTTACACTTGACTTTATACTGCCAAAAGCACATCAAGTGTGAGGATATGGATGGCTTCTTTGAGGGCATTGATCTCCCCTGTATTAACACGATAGATGCGGGGAGATACAGGCCCCTATAAGTTAAACCGAAATAGAAACTGCATTAGTGAAAATGACATCAGGGAAAACTCCAAGGGATGACAATCTCGGTACAGATAACTCGGTTTTATGAACAACAACTCTCTCCTTTCTTACTCAAATTGTGTGATGAGATACTATCTGAAGCCATTCTGCCCTCTTTGATCAAAGCTATCATCTCTCTCTTGCCTAAGCTTGGCAAGGGCCCATTACAAATAGGGAACTACTGTCCCTGAAGACTACTTAACTGTGACAGTATCTTGCAAGATACTTGCAAGATACTGTCAATACTTGTAGGGACTGTGGTCCCATCGATTATCCTCATAGACCAGTTGGGGTTTATTCCAGGCTGTGTCTCACCAAATCACATGCAAAGGCTTCTTTATAGGTCATGTTGGGGGCGTAAGCGAGTTGTCTAGTAAGTCCTCAACTTTTCACCCTTGCACTTGAACCCCTGGCATGTGCTAACAATGATATACAAGGTGTGAACCTATGTGGGCATAATTTTAAGTATGTATGTGGCCGATGTATTGCTTACCCCTCGTAACCCTGTAGTCAACTCATTTAGTAGAATTTCTAGTTGTAAAAGTGTGAAAAGTGAAGCTACTCCACTCGATCCTTACACCTTCAGGACAGACTTAATGGGCCCTCCCTCTGTCTGGAGAACAGATTGGATGACTTGGGGGTTAATATAATCACCCAGCTTTCCAAAATGTTCAACTTACACAGGCCAAAAACTCTTTGGGACAGAGCCGAAATATTAAAAATGAAAGTACTACCCATGATCACTCATCTCAGCTATCCTACTATGATTTCCCCTCTCCTGCTCAAAAGAGAGCCACGATCTTTGCACCAGTTTCCTCTGGAACAACCCGAACCCCGGAATAGCAGACAAAAAGCTCATTATGCCCGGATGCATGGGAGGTCTTGGTGTCTCCGACTTTTTTAACTAGTATCTAGGATACAATTCAAGATACTTCACTTTCGAGAGCATATAAAACTAACCATAGTGCCAACAGCTGGGAATGGCTTGAGGAGACAAATGTTGCAAAACATAACAACATCTCCTTAGCATCACTATGATATTATTTTAGAACTCCCGCTGCTCTGGACAACATTATTATCCAATCCTCATGCTGTGTTATGTAAAACATTACATAAAAGATTCAGTATTAATGGGCTGTCCGGACCGTCTTGCCCCACCTGGCAGGAAAACATTCTTACTGCAGGGAGATATAAACTGAGCAACAGGCAGTGGCAGCACCAGGGTATTGAAACAATTGTAACTTTTGTTCAATATAACATTGAACAATTCAAGAAAGGCTTTGGTCTGACTGACTCATCAGTTCTGGCATACACACAACTGGCTAAGGTCATCTCAATACTATCAGAGTTTTCACGTCAATTTCAAAACATATATTCCTCAACAGTAACGCTTCTTAACACAGTGTTGTCTCTCTGTAGAAAGGTTTTTTTGAACTGGTAGGAAGTAAATGGTCCTGTTTTACAGCAGACAGCTGGCTGAAGGACGACCTTAATCTGATAGACGTGGAGAGAGCAGCTTGTTTACTTTAACACTCTGACAAAGGCCTGAGTGGCCACTGGAATATGTTCAGGAGCTACTTAGACGCACTCCTCCCATTGCCAATCTGATCTGTTGCTTTACTCCACATGACCAGATGAACTGATAGAAACTATGAAATTGTTATTATGTTGTGCACGTAACACCCCTCCCCCCTGTGTGTCATATTGTTGTATTGTTGTTTTGTTATCATACCCTGCGGGGCTCAAGCATTTCACTCGCATTACACTCGCATTTTCCACTAAAATAAATGTGTGCAAACTGTAAATGAATTTAGGAGCATGTGAACAATTTAAATGTGAATAAAGTTCCTCATCAAAAAGGTGTGTTTTTTTCATGGTGCCCAAGCCAAAAGGAAAATAAAATAACTAACCCTAACCCAACAAAAAGCAGCATGGGCAAGGGCAGCATGACTCAGAATGGAAGGGCGGAACAGTGTTTGGGTGCTTTCTGGTTCAATTGTACTGTTACAGAGCCTGTCGAAGTGTTGTTGAGCAAGACATGGAAACCCTAACTGCTCTTTATGTGCAGGTTGGCTCCTTGCATGGCGTGCCCCTGCCATCAGTGTATGAATGGGCGAATGTGAGGTCAGTGTAAACTTTGGAGTGCACTTTGGAGAAAAGAGCTATGTTAGTACAGAGCATTTACCATTAAAAAGCAAGATTGGCTGTGACGGAAAACCTCGGAGCACTTGGTGCACCTGCACAAAGACACACACACACACACATACACATACACACACACACACATTCCCTATGTTCGGACAAAGCGCTTTCTGATTACACACATACAAACACATAAAGACACTGAGAGACTCATTAGACTCATTAGTACTCATTATTGCCATCATTAACCATGGCTGCTATCCATCTCACACGTTATCATATGCAATACTCATTTCACTATTTTTAGACTTGCTTGTATTGATATTGTCATCGTTTATATTATTCTATGCTGTGTGGATTTGCACCATTAGATTTGCACTCTTAATTTCTTTATATGCAGAGCTTACAATGACAACGAAGACATTCTGATTCTGATTCGAGACAACTGATGATTGTTGCCTTTAATATGGCGAAATGTCAAACTGATAGCAACAACAACAATGACAACAACAACAACATAGGGAGGCAGTGGCTCAGTGGGTAGTGCTTCCGCTTGGGAACCGGAGGGTCGCCGGTTCGAGCCCCTGAGGTGCCGAGGTGCCCCTGAGCAAGGCACTGAACCCTCAATTGCTCCCCCCTCTGCGAAGGGTGGTAATGTAAGTTGCTTTGGATAAAAGCGTCTGCCAAATGATCGTAATGTAACAACAACACAATTCTTAGTAGAAAGGTAACATTTATTCATATTTAGGTGGGACGGATTGAATAATACAAAATCTGTATGTTGTGATTCTGTGTTTTAGTGTCGGTTTGTTTCCTGTTTTATTTTGTAGTATTATTTTCCTGTTGTTTCCATTGCTTTACTTCCTGCCCTTGTGTTTTCTGTCTTGTGTTACCTGATTGTTTCCACCTGTGTGATTGTTCTCACCTGTTCCCCATTGTCACTAGTTTGTCCATAGTGTGTGTCTTTCCCTCACTTCTTGTCAGCTCGCCCTGCTTTTGTTCCTGCTTGCTTCTGGTTTGCTCCCTGTCCCAAGGCTGTATTCTATGCTACCCTGAGTTTGTCAGTGAGTTCTTCGTTTCTCTGATCCTTTTCCTGATTTTGTCCCTGGTTATGTTTCTGGTGTCTCTCCGTTGTTCCTCCGATTCTCCGATTCTGTGTTCCTCTGTGCTCTTTGTTGTGTTGTTGCTGCTTTTGCCCTTGTGTTTTGTTTTCCTTCGTTTGTAGATACTTTTGTTCTGGCGCTTAGTTTGAGCAGGTTTTAGTTTTCCCATTATTCCCTGAGCCAGCCAGCTCCTGTTTTTGTGACTTGTTTTTCCTCTAGCGATATGAATAGTGTTTTAGTTCTCCCACTTTTGTCCTTAGCCTGCATTTTGTATTTCCATCTGTGTTAAAGTCTTCACGTGTCCTCACTATCACTCAATCTAACTTCAGCCTTCTGTCTTTAGCCAGATCATAACACTTTATTCTGCAGTACCAGTTTGATTGCTGCTCGGTCCTGAGTCGAGGTACATTGAGAGGTGTATTTGTATTCAGCCCATTAATGTTCTCCCATCATTAATGTTCTCGGTAGGTTATATGTATATATTGCTTTTATAGGTCAATATAATTTTTATGTTTAATCAACTTGGTTGAAATCATCGTAAGTGATGCACCTTCATTTATTTCAATAACATATGTTAAAATTACCGATGTGATTTAGTCACTTGTTTTTAGTTTAAAGCAGTTTATCTTATGGAATGCAGTTTGAAGCAGAAATAATTAAAAACCTTGTGAATATTTTATATTCAAAAAGATTTAATCACTTGGCTTGGAAAATCATCCTTGTATCCTTTGATTAAAGAAACATTATTTGATCTCAAATGTTTCATAACCACATGCTAATTGTCATGTTAAATGCTTTCTTCAATAAAAATATTCAGCCTAAAAAACAAAACCAACTAACGTAGCCATTATGGCCTGTCTGCACCTTAAAGTAATTGTATTTGTACATTTGTTCTGTCACATTTCACTAACTTGGTGATATCTGTTGAAAGAAGGTAGGCTGAACAATTTTTTAAATGGCCAGGTATATCAAAGATGAGGAGTGAGCTTAATCAGCAACATCCTTAATGTAGGGACATCAAAGAGGACACGGATGATACAGAGTTACCGGCACAATTCATTAAAGCTACACCCCTTCTAACATCTACATTAACTCATAAAAGCTAATTTGTTAATAGGTAATTACAGGCCAAATTGACTGAGGCCACTTTCCAAGCATTTTAATGGCCTCTTATCTGCCAATACGCGTTGTGTATAGCATACTAATGTTCATTGCATAATTTAAAATTGTTGAACTCGTCAGAGAAATGTATTTATTTCAATGTAATACCGCATAATGAATATTATTAGGTAGGTGTTGATACCTGCTTATGTAATTAAAGGGCTTTCACTATTCCTAAAACATCAACATGTTGCTGTTAATATCACTGAATGACATTTTCACAGGAAAATCAAAGACAAAATAAAATTCTCCACTTGGGTGTGCTCACAGTATCTGAAAGTTTGAGAGAAAGGGAAGATAATTACAAGGATAAGAAAATTAACAAATGTATCTTTGCACAGGCTTCACTGTCAGTTGGGAGCAAAGCAGGTGGGCGGCTAAAGATGGGCTGAAACTTGTGTTCACAAGTGATATTAAAACTAAAGAGACTAAGCTCTTAACAAATTCACTCTTTTTCACTTTTTTTGGTAAAGCAAATTTGCAATATATCATTAACTCAATATTTACTTAATGTTAAATTTAAAAACTTAAGGGTATGTGTGTTGAGGGATATTGTATATTTCTTTGAGATTGCACAATATGTTACAGCCTGTTTTATATTTACACACAATTTGGAAGTGTACAGTAAGCAATCAGTTAAGAAAATATTATGCAAGGGTATAACAGATAAGCAGTGTTAATTAATTTCCATTATAATTATGGTATACATGATTAATTATTTGATTATAAATAAAGGGATAGATTTGGCAAAATAAAACAGAAGATTTCCTTGGCAAAAAAAAGTGCAGGTAGGTGATAACATTTCACATTTAATACAACCAAAATAAACTAACAAACTTCAAATCCAAGATAACAAGGAAGCAAAAGGTCTACATTTGATAATTTTAAGTGCATTGCTAGGCTGTTTGTTTGTGTGTTAAATCAAAAAGTTATGGAGTGTTTTTGAAATGTTGTGTAAAGGCCATGTCCTAATAAATGTTTATTTAGATTTTGAGGTGAAATCCTATTGAAGTTATAAGCAAAGTCTGCTGGGTGTTGTGAGTGATAACACTAGGTGGTAGCAGAAACTAAGATGCAGCGAAACTTCAACCCTTCCAAAGTTGAACATATTCCAACTTCTAAATCCTTTCAGCTACAAATAAAATGTAATCCTTCTCATAAACATTTAGACAACATTGAAGCTACTATGGATAAAAGCCAGTCTATACTTTCTGTGTCCGTATAGCAGCGAGGGGTGGCGTGACATAAATTGTGTCAGCCGGTTATGTCAGTCGATGTCAGTTGTCCAATGACCACTCAATATTTTGGTCTGCACTTGAAAGCACCAACGACGACACAATGTCAATTCTTTTATCTACCTTTGTTGAACACACTTATTGTAAGTCGCTTTGGATAAAAGCGTCTGCTAAATGACCGTAATGTAATGTAATGTAATGTAATGTCAACACTGTAGGAGGGGATGGAAAGGTGTGCAGGCACAAGTGGAGATAAAAAGTTGACTGCATCCACACTCTGTTGTTCTCTGGCTTCATTAAACACTGAGACACATTTTGTTTCCTCCCTGTGCTCCAGTGGCCCTCTCAGCAGGGGGATTCAATAACTGTTTTCACATTGAGATGGAATACTGGAGTATAGGAGGCTCCCGCAGACAAAACACATGCAGGTTAGGTGGAGTGGAAACTCTAAATTGCTAGAAAGTGTGAATGAGTTTATTGGTGTGTGTGTGTGTGTGTGTGTGTGTGTGTGTGTGTGTGTGTGTGTGTGTGTGTGTGTGTGTGTGTGTGTGTGTGTGTGTGTGTGTGTGTGTGTGTGTGTGTGTGTGTGTGTGTGTGTGTGTGTGTGTGTGTGTGTGTGATTGCCCTGGTAGTAATCAAATAATCAGTCAGCTTCAGCAAACCATGGCCCCAGGTTAGATGTCGGGGTGCGTCCACACCAGCAGACACCAAATGTGCACGGATTGTGTGGTCATGGCATGCTGTTCTGTGTGATACTGTCTGTCTCTGTTACTGTTTCAAGTATAATTAAGCCTTACGTTTTCAAGGTCAAAGGAGAATAATCTAAAAGTCAAATGCACATAGCAATTCATGTTTTGGTTTTCATGGGGAATCGAAGAGAAATGAACAGCCTTGGTGGAGGTTTGTGCTCTGAGTGCTTTCTTGCTGACTGAATATATGAATTTCATGAATGTTAAGCATCTCCAACTTTCAATCATTGCTAGATAAAATTCAGGTGGAATCGCTCTCTCAGGTCAATTATGTGTCCATATCGGCTTCAAACATTAAATGCCAATTATGGATTGATTTATGTTTATCATTGCACACACAGCAAGGCTCTGCAGTCCACATACTCTGATTTGTCGGATTTTCTTGGATCCAACAGGATCGTGTAAAGTTGAAACCTCAGGAAATACAGTTTTCAGCACAAACGGTTGGAAAACCTCAGAGTACAGGGAAGTCTTGTTTCCCATCAATAAATGATACATACACTCCTCTATGGCACAGGTGTAGGGATTTAGAATGATGTCACTCTTCAGGAACCTTACTCACTGTGAGATGTTGTTAGACTCTTGTCAATATGTCTGTAGAAAAACGTATTGAATAATTATATTTCTTTGAAATGTAGAGCTGATAGGAATATCTTATATCTTGGTGGAGTGTTTAATTGCTCTTCTCCTGCTGCGCTGCTGCTTCACGCTGAGAATGTGATGATGATGGGCATGTGCTGTGTAGCTCATCATTTCTGATGAGAGTTTAGATGCTTTGTAGAACAGGATATGTGTTTGAGATTTAAAAAAAAAAAGCTGCAATGACTAAATGGAAGTATAGGGGAAAGCTTTACAAAGAACCAAAGGAATGCAATGGCAACACAAGTCAACACTGTGATTTGTCTGATCAATTTAGATTGGAACTGACAGTGTGTTCCAGTCTACTCCGTTCGCTGAGTGTAGCCTAGTGGGAGTGGATAACACCCAGGTGGGAGATGCTCTGAGAGAAGCAGGTGGACACAGCATGATGTCCTGGATTGCAGCCTATTTAACTGTCATACAGCAGTTTGGCCACATCCAGAGCATTGTGGTGGAACAGAAATGAGGCCCCCTGGGGAACACACAGTCACCTTTCATATTCACTCTCCACACAGCAGGGTTTAGATTTAGCTCAAGGTTGGGTCATGGCCAGAACCTTTTCATGTCTCTTGTTGTAAGAGCGGAGAGGGCGATTTGCACCCAAGGAGCTGATTGTGGATTTGCATTTGCTCAAGATAACAGGGAAATTCAATTATTCAGCCCTGCAAGTGGAAAGTCATATATGTAGTACATTGGACTGGAGGAAAATACGAGAATGAGAATGCTACATGGTCTTTGAGTTAATGGTGGTTGGGTGGTCAGCAGGAGAGGCAGCATTTGGACATATTTTAGCCTTCACTTACGACACCGTTGTCCTTGGTTATTGAATATATCCAAACTAGGGGAATTCCACCTGCTTCATTAAGCTCAACAATCTGTGCAGAACTGAAATTGCTCCAGTGGCCCTGAAGAGATGCATCCTGGGACTTTGATGTATCTTCTTTTATCTGTTATTCCCATTCTCTTAGAAAAAATGCCAAACACAAATGGATGGCTGCCAACCACCCACCTCTTACAGGGGTGTATGCAGACTGATTGGAAAATATGAAAATTGAAATGTGTTCTTATCCAGACAGCTAAAAAATATGCAAATATATAAAACTGATATTAAAATGCTTGATTCCTTAATCACACTTTTAACTCTGTTTTGATCTTTGCCTTTAACCATTCTAAGTGAATGCAGCAGTTTGCAGGGGCTTCTCCTATCCTCTATTTGTAATTACGATGCTTAATCCATCGCCTCTCTTGGGGTGTTGGCTACAGCACAGCCCTAATTAAATCAAAGACCTGAATGGGAATGAGGAAATGTTTTTCCTCCGTTATTTATTCCTTAATCTTTCTTTCTGAAGTTGAACAACATTGGAAAGTATATTATCACTACTATATTTATATGGGTGATATGATTCATTGCAATGTAGTTATTTGCAGATTTCACACAGCAGCATAGGTGTGATACAAGCATTAAACACCTAGCCAGGAAGAATGTTTTAAATGTATGATATTTAAATTGCTAATGGAAACTAAACTGAGATAAATTGATTAGCAGTTCCATAATTTTTTAACAGCTGATACCGCATAGAACCTTTATACGTCATATAATCCAGCACTGGTTACAAAGGATTCACACCACATGATACAGAGTTTACTTACTATTATCTTGGACAAAAGTGATCTGAGGAGAACAAAGAGCCTCTCCCACAAACATGCACACGCGCACACGCATATGCACACACACATGCACAGACGCACACACACGCACACGCACACACACAGACACGCAGAAGCTTGAACCCCTCTGAGAGTCAGTTTCATGGGGCTGTAATTACACTGGATAATCTAGTGTCAGCTCATCCTTTCGAGAACCTTATAATCTGCTAGTTTGCAGATTTATAGAAATGAATTTGAACATGTTTCCTTTCATATATAGATGTATTTGACAGCGTTAATTTGAAGTGTTGGGGAAGATTCAACCCAATGTCGTAACGGTACCACAAGCTGCAACCAATATATGAACAATGGATACAGTTTTTTGTTGTTTTGTTGTTTTTTTTGTTAGTGTCATTTCTTTATAAAGCTCATCAGTGCAATCCTTCACCTGAAGATGATAATCCAACGTTCTCCAATAGAAAACCAAGCCCTCAGATTTGGAGATGCTGATCCTTATCCCAGCCCCTTCACACTTGACCACAAACACTCCAGTGCATGTTGGAGGCTAATTAGTGCAGTGCCATTTAAGTTATTAGTTTGTGAAAAAACACAGTGGTGCTCAGATTGCAGGTGATTAAAGGTGATCCCTGATATACTGGGTCCACGGCCAAAACGAGCCTTTAATCTGCATTAAGCAGCTCTGAAGCTTCAACTACTGCGTATATATGCCTCCCCACATATCACTGGCACAAACCAACTGACAAGATGAAAAACGTGGGACCTCAGCATGTAGTTTAACGATTGTGCTCTTTCCATGTCCTCCTCTGCGATTATAATGCATTCTTTTCATTGACTTGTTCCCACATTTCATATTCCTGATTGTAGTCATGCCTAACATTCGATACCATTAACTTTAATTGCCTGGATATTAGAGCCAACTATGAGCAGTTGCTGTGCGTTCTCTGGGAACACATCGAGTATCTCAAGGTGCCTGTGAGAAATTTATGATTGACAATTATAAAGCCAGTGAGGTAGACCAGAGGCAGCTCTGTTTGAGTCATCATATTTAATTCTTGTTGCCATTACTGAGCAGTCTCACCTCACTGCCTTGATTGCAGTGTCTAAACATCAGCTTTTCCCTGTGGCCTGACATCGTAAAATTAACTGGTGTGGAAAAGGAGCAATATGGACAAAAAGTAAACTCTGACACACATTACACACTCACTTTATTGTTTAATTATTTTCAGAGAGATGGTGTTTACATTTCAAGACAATATTCGCGCTGTCTCAAGTCGCAGCCAATGTATAATTATCGACATGAAATCCATCCCTGTAGTAAATGTAGCGGGTTTGCCTTACTGTTATGTAATAGTAAATATAGCTTGCAGGGCTCCTTTTATTTACAGAGAAGATGTGATCATCAAAAAGATAATGATTTACATTGTTCACAATAAACACAAAGGAAGAAGAGGGAGGATAAAGACTAATCATTTTTACAAATCACAGCCATTTGTGTAGACATCCCCACTCATACTGAGCTTTGTTTGGTAAAATCACTGTTAAGTCATAAATACCTCCAACAAGGCTGAACATGCTCTGACAAAATTCTTTGATAATATAGAGCCCGAAAGAGATTTATTCACTAAGACATCTATCTGAATGTAGGGGAAATTGCTCCTATTGAAAATCTATCATGGGGTCTATGTGTCCAAGTTGTTTTCATTAAAAAAATTATGACTTTCAAAGAAATTGGCAAAAATAGGGAAGAAATAACATTTGACCAAGACATTCTTCTCTATCCACTTCTGGATCTGGAACAATATTTTTCTCTTCTCCACCATGTTCTGTCAGATAAATGGTTTCTAAGGTTTTGAGTTACCCTGTTAACAAAAAATACAACGAACCAAACAACACAAAGAGAAAACATAACCTCCTTGGTATGGGGATTTCCTCACAAATGGCTGTGGACTGTAAAAGAAGAGCAGGACAAAATCAAAAATGATGCAGTGAACCTTAAAAAGAACAAAAGAAACCTTTCTAAAAATGTTTTAGTAAGGTTTGTAGTTTTCATCACGCCACCTGAGGACTAACGTTTTTTCTCCAGAGAGAAATGCTTCATGCTTCATCTAACCTTACATATTCTTATGTCTGAATGCAAAGCAATGGAGTACAATTCTGTCTCTACATGTACCTGTGTTTTTGTATTTGGCTGTGTTTGCTCACTTGTACCATTTCTATAGTGGTGCTAATCCTAAATTGATGAAGAGATGTTGGATGAGTGACAGAAGTGATGCTTGCTGGTGTAATTCACTGCCAGTAGAGGAAAAAAGAACACACACACACACACACACACACACACACACACACACACACACACACACACACACACACACACACACACACACACACACACACACACACACACACACACACACACACACACACACACACACACACACACACACACACACACACACACACCCCCCTGCGGTCACAAAAGCCCAGGGCAGATGAAGTCTTCTGTTTACAAAATGCAGATCTTTCAAGCTTCATCTTTGCTTGCCGTCGTACATCTACACTGTGTTTCCCAAACATTTATTCATGCATTACAGAGACAAACACTTTACGAACCATACATACATAATGTATTGATTCCACAAAGCATTAATGAACACCAATGTAAAGTTCTTAGACATATGCTTGATCCTTGTGTTTACAGGTGATGAATTGACTTTTTGCATTAATGTTCTCACTCAGACACAAAGGTCTAATTTTAAACCAGACATCCACATTTGTTGTTTTCTGGGTTTTTTTCCCCCACAGTAAACACAGTCCTTCATCTCACCAGGGGTCCCATTGCAACAGTAGAGCTCAGGTGCTTTCAGACCACCTGCTGATTCATTTGGGCTGCAAGCATTCTTCTCTTATTGCTTTATATCCTGTCAAACTGAGAAGGAAGGAAGAGGAAAAGCACAGGTGGTTTTGTTGTTTAATTAGTATTTGTAATTGTATTGGTTTTTTGATTAGTTGACACATGGCTATTATGATCACAAGGAGTTACTATGATCACAAGAAGTATACACACAAATGGACATGTAAATCAAGTAATCATGTAATGTAATGGGATTTCATAAATGAACAAAGATTGGCAAAAGTTACCCACATATCAAATTTGAAACCTTTCCTGCACACATATAAATTATAATGTATGTGATGAATCTTAAAAGTAAATATTGAAAGGAGTAGTTTGACATTCATGGGCGCGGTTGTTTGCATTTTAATGATCTCAAACTGGAGGTCACAGTTTACTCAACTGTATGATTACTCCTGCATCGCTGACGACTAATTAGATAAGGAGGTGCGGATTAGAGGGGCAAGATTCTGTGATCAGAGTGAAATGAGTCCCTTCATTAAATAGAGCTCTGTTCCTGAGTCTGTGTCAGGATCAGGTATAGATCAAATCCCCTAAGGTGGCGTGTGAAATTAGATAGGAACCCACATCCTTCATCCATGGAATAATGTGTTTGTGGTGCACTCAAAAATATTAGACAACAACAGTTATGCCTATTTTTGTTTGTTGTTTTTAGAGTTAAATTATTGAAATGATGGTAGTTGCAGAATATAAAGTAATCAAAATGTTTTGAGGATACTGACATACTAGTCTTCATGTGGAAAGGGTTAACAAAGGTATACTCAAACAGCAGAAACATTCCGCATGCTCTGAACTGAGCGTACTATGTCTTCATTGCTGCTGCATTGAACCAGGTCATAGTTGTTGCAGAGGTACCAGCCTTGGGACCTGTAACACATTCATGTAAAACCCTTTTTGTCAGAGCAAGTATATGTTTTTGAGCTAAGAATGCAAAAATGTGGTGATAAGATGTGATTGTGTATTCTTGCCTGTAGGTACCAGCAGATGTGGTTAAAGGTTAGTAAAAACATTTTTTGACAGCTATTATGCATAAGTAATGAATCAACAAAACTCATATACATAGCAGAGCACACACTAGGCTTTTATTCATCAATTTTCGTTCTTCTTTAAGGTATACAAACAAAATAAGACAAGTCCACATATGATTCATGGCAAGTGAAATTGGATTGTTGCTTGGCGAACTTGAAGATGATTCTCACCTGATCTTAATCTTATCGAGAAGGCCACCGAACCGGATGTGCATGTCAGCGCACAACGCTGAACCAAGCCAGTAGATGCAGGACCGCAATGCTATGTCGCAGTCTAAACCATCACAAAAATGTAGGCTGTGAATATAGGATGCCCAATTCATTTTAAATGATGTGGTCTTTGAGACTCCATGGTACGTGTGGTGAGCTGTGGAGTGTACTTCCAGTCCACTTCCTAAAAAGCTAACATTCTCTATTGTTACTGTAACCATAATTCACCCCTGACCCCTCACATCCTCATCAGCTCCTGCCTTGGAGGACGTGCTACAGGTCACTAAATCATCAGAGTTTCTAAAACAGTTTCTTTGTGCTTGCTCGACTCTGAACTCTTCCTTCTCATTCCTCCATCTATGGACCTAGATGACAATGTATGACAATAAATATTGTCATACATTATTCATTAGATGTAAGGCATATCATGGATACAGAAGGAAACTTTTTTGCTCCCAAGACTTAGAGGCAACATCCGTGTCTTCAGATTTCATTGATGTAGGATCATTGACTTGCTCCTGCTATGCTGCACTGAGCCACTGTGCAGAATTTCAAATCTTTGACAGTGTGTCCTTAGTTGAATTAGAATCCCAACTTTAAAGGGAGACTCCTCTGAATAGCACTCTAAATTCCCTTAACTGCAGAAGGGTTTTTGTGGCTGAAGAGGGTGTTGTTGGGAAAAGGACATAGGCCTCTTTTGATAAGTAGTAGAGATTACACGAGTTGTAACAAATAAAGGGCATGGATCAACAACTCACAAGAAGGGGCTTTATTCTTCTGTTTTTATACACTATTTCCATTTCAATGTCCATCTTTATTATTATGGAGATTTTTCACACTCGTAACAACTGTACCTAATTATTCCAACCACCTCATTCACCTTGTCATGGAAGACCTGTATCAACAAAACCGACTGTAACATCAGAGTCAACACAGTAAAACAATGTTTTTTTTTTTCTCCCTGAAGACCTTCATTTGTTTCCTAGGATGCCATGGTTCCATCTCATTCATTGTGGCATAGATTCATTCATTTGGAAGAATAACATAAACTGTGGAACCCTTCTGAACTCAGGTCACCACCTTCAACACCAACACAATGTTTAAAAAAGGAATAGATTGTGGAAGCAATAGAAAGTTGCTATTTCTGTATCTATATGTGCACTTTTACGTGTCTCACCATTGGAACAAAACATTAAAAACACTATGATTTCACCAATTATCCAAATGTAGCTTGTATCTTACATTTTACCAAATGTTCTTTAGTTCAACTTCCCCTGCAAGTTATATAAAATATGTAAGAGCAAAGCAAAATCCTCTGTTGGGAATGGTGATATAGGCAATAAATGGCAAAATACATTAAGTTTGAGGACTAATAGGAAGCAATAGGCTTCAGAATGGCAGAATAACAAAATAAAAAATAACAACCAAAACTGTTTCTCAGTCTAAACTGGATCCAGAGAAGGAAGACAAAAGTAAACTCTGAAAAACTGGAGAAAAATGGTCTTGAAAACGGACAGCAGCTCGTCCCTGCAAAGCTCCCTTAACCAGTTTAACTAAACAGAGCGACTCTAAGTAAATTACAGCTGTCACTCTAACTATTATCAGAACATTCCCAAAACAGGCCAGTATGTAGGTGGCAAAATGGAGGAAAACTGTAAACTCTCCTCAGGTGTCCAGCCCTCCAACCAGCAATCACAACATTCCACAGCTCTCTGCTCATGGAGGCTCACCTGGGGGGGTTACAGAAAGTGTGTATAATAAAAAAGTTACTTTAACCCTGCAGGCCAGGCTAAGCTAAACTGCTGGTAAGTCACAGCTGGGGCCAATGATAATAGATAAGTGTGACATATCATTTGTCATGTATGCAATATAGAAATCGTAGCAGTAGGCAGTGGCTCAGTGGGTAGTGCTTCCGCTTGGGAACCGGAGGGTCGCCGGTTCGAGCCCCTGCCGAGGTGCCCCTGAGCAAGGCACCGAACCCTCAATTGCTCCCCCCTCTGCGAAGGGTGGTAATGTAGTGTAAGTCGCTTTGGATAAAAGCGTCGGCCAAATGATCGTAATGTAATGTAATGTAATGTAGCTCAGAGCCACACATTTGCTATTCTGTGTACAAGAGATATGTCAGGGCTGCAAAGTACAATAAAAAATTCCTTACCGTTTGTTTGAAAGTCGACCACTAACAGATCAATGTAGTTAGTCGATGACATGTTGAAATGTCTTGATCATTTTTCAGTCAAGAGAAATCTGGACGGCTTCATATTCTTTTTAAGGCACAAGATCCCAGCAACACTTTACAACAACTTTATCTTATTAAACAGTCACATTTCATCTCAAGGCCATCATCAAGGTGCAGTTTAATATAATATAGCTGTTGTCCATACAAGTGTTGTTCATAAAACTGCTTCACTCCTCACCTGCACCTCTCCTGAAGGTGAGGTTGTGCCAGAACACGATTCTGAAGTTTTGATGTTCTTCATTTCAACTTGCAAGGAGGTAAATCCTCATCATTTATACTGTGGATGTCACATGCTCATAACTCCTGTTTAGAGGGCACCAACACTGAGGTGAGTGTTGAATGTGAAGTCTCCTCAGGGTGGCTTACCTAAACATCCCGAGAGCAACACGGAAAAGTGAGGTGCGATTTCTATATGCATGAAACGAAACTATCTCTACATAAATGCATGGCACAACACCGAAAAGCAAAAATGACAGGCGTCAGCAGTGTTCACCTTTATGTATAAACATGATGAATCATAAAATAAATTCTGTAAGCCCCCTGTGTTGGAAATTTCTTTCCAAACTGGTGGATAAAAATTGGTTGAACTTTGAGCATGTCCTTTGTGAAGGCCCCTTTAGACGTGTCAAACTGCTGAAACTGCAGCGACGCTTTCCAAACTGCCTCAACATTTTGATATTAAATCCCACTTACCTGCACGTTTCTCAAATCTGAATATGGCCCCAAGAGGCTGTGGCTGATTCAAAGTAATGACTTCCTGACTGGCTTTAGAAATGAAAGTCCAGTGAATAGCGTGCATGAATTTGGCACTGAGTCAACTTTGCAGAGAAATAAAGTCACTTCATATGGGGTGAACATTGGGTTTTGTCAAGCTTGTTCTGTAAAGAAGGGGGAACGGTGTGAAACTGCTTTCTCTTACTGTTTGTAGGTCCAAGTGTTATGTGAGTGATTTTCTTTCTGTCCCATGTACCTGGATTGTCGTTTTCTCAGCAGGGTATCTTGTTAGCCCTCTTCTAGTGGCTGGAGGGTCCAATTGCTAGTTCTGATTACAGCATGCTTTGTTAGTCTTCATGATTGTCACTATCACCACCCTCATCACTGAGACTGTGGAACTGTGAGTAATTGTAATTGCCATGCGGTTGAGTTTGTGGCTTTTTGCCCCTCTTATTGCTGCCCATTGTGCTGGATAATACTGTAAGTAATTAGCTGCGTAGTCTTTGGTGTGAAGAGCTTGATTGGAAATTGTCAGATGTGTAGATCCTGTGCAGTATGAAAAGAAAGCATTGACTAACTAACAGATAATTACTGTTTCAAGAAGAAGCCACTTTAACTTTTAGTCTTGATGATGCTAAAAAGAGGGAATAAGGGCTCTCACACATCATTTTAATAGCTGCTGCATCCTATTAAAATCACTTTGCACTCTTTCTTTGCTATTTTCATTCAATTCTTTTTTAAAAGCTAAAATTTAAAACATCCCTTCATGTTGCATTAGAGTTGATAGGTAGTGTTTTATGTCTGTCGATACTGTATAAAGCTCAAATAACCAGAGATTTCAGGGGAGTTACAGGGGGGACTGATATTAAACCCGGAACCAGTTTTGTGCGCGCGGGAGCCGGGAACGTCACGGACAACGCGTTTTCTGCTGTTAGATTATTTCCGGCCACCGGGCCCACCTGAAACCACCGGTGGCACCGGAAAAAGCAAAAACGTGTTGTCCGTGATTTCCACCGACAAGTGTGCTGGCAACTTACGTTCCCGGTTCCCGCTTCCATGCGCCAGTGCCCCCTGTACCCCCCTGGTTTCAAGGGGTTGCAGGGGGCTCCTCAAACAAACGCCGGAAATAACCTAAAAGCAAAAACGTGTCAAAAACAACAATAAAGGTCAGCAGCAATTCAAGAGTATTATTCTAAAAGAGTCATGCTTTACAGAAAAGCTCTGTGTGAATGCAGCTCTCTCCTCTTTTACTGCTGTGAGGTTGAATAGCTCATTTGAAGCTTGCATTTCTCTATTCAGACTGCTTCCTCCTCGTTAAGTTAATTTAGCATCATGCATCATCTGATGCATGGGATTGCATCAAATCCGTAGTCTACAGGAAGTTACTACTCAGATAAAACATTCAAGATACTTTATTAATCGTCATTTTGCATGCAATCCACAGCAAATCTCATGCAATTGAAATTTATCTGCAGGGCAACCATTATACGGCGCCCGTGGAGCAGTGTTAGGAGTTCGGTGCCTTGCTCAAGGGCACCTCGGCAGTGCCCTGGCGGCAAACTGGCAACTCTCCAGCTGTCAGTCCACTTTCTTGGTCCATACGGGACTCGAACCGGCGACCCTCCGGTTCCCAAGCTGAATCCCCTATGGACTGAGCCACTGCCGCCCCTCCCACACGTCCATGGGGAAATTCTCAAATTCTCCAAGTCTACAGGCTGGTGAGAGGAGTTTCTGATGGGATGAGCATGAGAAAGGGGTAAAGGAGGGCTGTTGGTTTATCTGTTGGTGAGTTTGTTTATGACTGACGCTGCATCCCAATATGCACTGATGGAGGAGGTGTAGCTTATCACTTATCTAACATGATTGTCATGGTCAAGTTGTAATCAAATGTAATTGTTGGCCTTTGTTATACTGAACAATAAGAGGGAATCACATAATATAACAGATCTTTTCAGAGTTAAGTTAAAGCCCTAAATTGTAGAATGAGAGAAAGTCTGGCAGGTGCGAAAATGCAGAGTTGGCTCTATACTCTAATTACAACAGTGGATCACTTACGTACTTGACCTACTTCATTATCAGTCACATGATATATGTCTGTTACTTATACTGATTTTGATTAGATCTACTTATACGGTGTATGCATGGATTTTGAAAAATATTGCCTCATTCGGGGTTTAATTACAGTGAGTGCAGTGAGTACTCCTGGACGCTCACATTATGTTTCATTTGACTACAACAAATGCTGAGAGTTTAAATATTTGAAGATTCATTCAACAAAAGAAAGAAAGCGCATGGTGGTCGTTGTTTATATGCATGTAAAGCATAAAAAGGAAACCATTTTTCCTTGCTGGATAGCATCTATCATTCAGCTCTACTATCAGTGACACTGTGTCAGCTCAGCACTCTTCACCCCCTGCATGAATTTATCTTCTAGTTATTATTGTCAATTTATTCCACAGTACCCATGTTAATGCATCCAACTAGCACATTGATGAAACGATGAGACACAAAGCTGTAAATCGGTGTGTAGTGATCTCTATACCACTGCATGACCAGGAAATGGCCTTTGTGTCATCTGCTGTTGACAATAGTAGTTGACAATAGTCATCCAGCAGTGCAAGGGAACCAATTTGGCAGCAGTGCCATATCATCCTCATAGTGGAGATAAAAGAAACACTGCTTACCCCTTCTGCTGTCAAACTATAGCTGCAGTCTAAAAGTCATGTTCTGGGATAGAATTTCCATTGATTTATTTACATCCATGTAAAACACCCCCTTCCTCTATAATGCTATCATTAAACATGACCTGAATTCTGCCGATCATAAACCTTTATGTTGTATGGGCTATGATATGATGGGGAATGACGTTTTTTTCTATCAGAAGTCACAGTTGTTAATGGGGATCTAACATGGAATTATAGCTCTGTGGTGTAAGGGTTATGAGAGCTGTAAAAAATAAAAGACTGAGAAGCCAAGGTTTTGTTAGCCGCTGCCCTACTGCCCTCCTGATAAAAAGTATCATGTCTGTGTGCGCCTGTGTGTGTATTGTATGTGTATGAACTTTACCACACTTCTGAAAGGCCAATTTTTGACTGTAACACACAAATATGGCAACAAATGGTCATGCAACTGTGTGTTTGAAACCCATACACCTGTGACCCAGTGGTTCATGCCCAAGCCCCAACAAAACACAGCGAATGTACTAAATCAAAAATGCTTAACACTCGATCAATGACTGAGTGATAACCCCAAGTCCTTTTTCATCTTACAATCTCCAATAATTCCATGTGGAATGCAACTGTAGCAGCGAGGTGGAGGTCACTGGTTGGCCTACCCAAACAAATCAATGCAATTAAGGAGCATGCATCAACGGTGGTTAGAGGTGCAGCGACGCAGCAGTGTTATCAGATCAAACCATTAATCACGTCCTCTTTCTAGGGACCCTAGAATAATGTGCGGTTGTGACAGTGGAGAAACATTGGAAAATTCAGCAGCACATCTGTTTACTATTAATTAGTTAGGAATCAGGTATGTGCAACTATGTTGCACAATTTATAATCATAGTTTATGAATACTCATTAGCACAAAGCTGTATATACATTTTTCCCCAACAGTTCTCAACACTGTCAATAATGAAACATGTTTTCCATTCAGCAATAAACTACACATTGTAATGACTTATACCTTAATTATGTATGGTACTGTGGTAATGTGAAGGTATCTGAATTTTGTAATACCAACTCTGATTCAATCGGCTCTTCCAGAGCTACTTTTGTTTTAAGTAAAACCATTGTCCAGCACGCAGACATGGGTACATAGGTACATAAAAGCTTGAATGATTACAGTCATGCACATATAGCTATGGTTTATTGTAAACATTGGATCTACTTTCCCTTCCCTGTTGATGTTCACTTTTCATGTTGGCCAGCCTTGGGCGCTAAGCTGGAGGGGTTTGGCAGTGGCTCTCACTCTCACTTTCCTGGGTTGTGCTCTGACTGATGTCACGCTGGATTGTGGGCATTGCATGAAAAAGCAGATTCCTCTTTGTTACTTTTATTCCTTATGCCTCCATCACTCAATATTTGATGGCAGTCCTCTATAAAGTCAGTCAAGCATAATGCTGAATGGCTCAATGAGCCAAACCGGTGTTTCCCTGACCGTTTAATGAACAATGTCCTTTAAGCTTCAGGCTCATATCCCTAGGAAAGTGATACAGCAAAAAGGCAAAAGCCATGCACCCTCTTCCCATCCTTAACAGTGTGTACAGGGTAGAGATGAAAGTGGTGATTTTGGTTTATTGTTTGTAACTTTAAATCACCACAAAAGACGATGAAAATATCTTCTTCTAAAAAAGTAAATAACATATTCTAAACAACAACCAAACATTTTTTTGGAATATTTTACAACAAGTTTGTCCTGAGAAAAATAGTAAAATTTCTTTGGAGCAGTCACACGGCCGGCGCTCTCATGGTCACAGCCATGTGACTTATGCGTCCTCTCCCCAACCAGGATCAGCCTGGTGTGTGAGCGAGTCCCAGGCTCAGAGAACAGGAAAGACATTGATTGGTGACTGACAAGACAGACAGGTCGTGATCCAGATCTGTGCCCTGATGATCCACAGCAAACAATGGAAGACTGTGACGGCCCCAGTGGCCTGAACTATGAAGGAAGCTTAACAGACCGGGGCCTTGTTTGTGTAAGATGGCTTGACAAAATCAAAACCTCACAATCAGGCTTAATCGTTATCATAACGCCACTGATCAACAGACTTTGGTAATGTTTGCAATATCCAAGCTGTCTTTAGTGTCATTACCTTGTTGATCAACTATCATCTATGATAAATACCTTAGATGAAGCATTATTCTCATTTTAATTGCAATTCCAGCAGCATGAAACACACAGTAAAACAAGTAAAAGCTCACATGAATACAGTTTGCCTTCAGTCGAGGAATCTGTATGGGAAAGAATACCCTTGAGGAAATCAAGGTGGCGCTATCTAAATGTCCCACCCACCTTTAATGGGAAGACCCCTTAAAGATTTGTGGATCGGGAACCTGGGATCCTGCATCCTGCGATTGGTCAAGAGGTGGTGCTATATATTTCTGCCGACCAAGTTTCAACATATGCTGCTCCAGACAAGACTTACAGTGGAGCATAAGTTACCATGGTAACAGAGTGAGATCAGAAGTGAGGCAGCTTTGTGACATTGAAAAATCAGACTTGAGCCTGAACTTAGCTACCTAACCCCTTAATCTTGTTTCATAGTACAGGACCCTGCTGCTCCCCTGGTTTTGAGCCTCGGTTTGTGTGTGTGTGTGTGTGTGTGTGTGTGTGTGTGTGTGTGTGTGTGTGTGTGTGTGTGCATAATGTTTCAGGTCCGAGTCGAGTGTAGTCAGAGAATTTTACTGACTGGGATCACCTGGCCCGGTGTTCCTGTTATAAAAGCCTGCCTGCCCGGTCCTCAGGGTGCTTTCCAACCTGCACCAAGCCCCGTTATTTGATTTGCATGTCCTTTATTGCACCGGATCCTAATATTGCCTGGGGCACCAAAGAGGCGGCTAGAGACGACCCTGGAGACTCTTCGCCACTTAGCATGAAAATGTAGTGGTTACATCTCATATTTCATTTATTCTCTGCCTGTAGATCCAACATCTGAACACAAAGCAGAACAGAGGGTGTAAATAGGTAGAAACAAACCAATATATCCAGAAGAAAGGTGTCCAGATGTGTCTGACACTGAAAAAAGTCTCTCTTGTTAGTCATTCCTACACTGCATTCAGAAAAAGTCTGTCACTTGGGTAGCCACTGTTACACACAAAGGTGGTGATCCACTCAGTAACTGTTGAAATATCAGGTATGATAAAAGGCAGCAAAGAGTCTGCAACAAAAGTTCCCAAACAGGAGGTCAAATATACACTTTTGCAGTCCGCAATAGCAGTATAGCATAAGAGCAATATAACAGACCACTCAAATAATGTGACTGACAATAATGTAGGGAGAGGGAAATTGAAGTTTGTATGCCCCCTTATATGTGAGAACAAGTTTCAGAGACATTGAGTCTTTTTAATGTTTTTGAAAACCATTAATTCACAATTTGATAAATTTTTTAACACCCTGGACTCATATTGGCCATCATTGGTGCTGAACCGGGAACCACTCCTAATCTTAACCTGTTAAAATGCTGTAACCAAAAGTGAAGGCGCTTTCAAAAATAAACATTTTAAAAATTGGATAAATTCACTTTTTGAGGCAAAAGTGAACATAATCTAAATAAACCTCATGTAGAGCAGCTTTAGAGGCTCTTTAATCATGTCGGATCATTTGTTTTCTGTGGTTCCCGCAGGTCCATTCTGCAGACTGTGAGTCTAGAACAGGAACCTGGTAGGTGAACACGGAATATATCATATTACTGAAAACTTGCTGCTTACAAACTAACAAAACTTATTTAAAAAAAGTTATTTAAAAAAGTTTGGACTAGTTTGGACTTAATCTACTGAAAACCAAATTTGTAAAATTGTTTCACTGATGCAAAGAATAATATTCAATCAATATTTTGTTATATTTTACAGAAAATATGTGTATTTTTCTTTTGGAGAAGAACAACAACCATCAGAGATCATTCCACTGAGAAGGAGAAGAAATAATGTTCACTCCATTAATTGTATGGCTGTGAGAGTGTGTGCTGGAGAGAGCGCATATTTGTGGGCGAGACGTCGGAGCAGACAGTGAAAACAGAACAACACCGTGACAAAAAGACAAGAGAGGACAGTAGGCCGGCGTCCCAAGATAAATAAAAATGAGATTCTACCACACTTTTGGGCCTCTAAAATCTGGAACATTGCTGCATATTGGTGGGGCAATGTTAGGGGAGTGTGGCTGTGTAAAGTGTCAAGGTCCCACCTGAAGGCTGAGGTGGCACAATGAATACCTGAAGCAAACAATTTTTTGTAGCTGAGTTGAGCCAAATAGTTTGTTTGTGGCTGCACCGTCCTGCCAGGTTGATGGTGTTATCGTGTTGCAGCTTCACTCACTGTGGAGGACAGATTGGAGTGGCCAGGTTATCACACTCTGTCTATTCCATTTCAATTAGTGTTTCCCTCCATCCAAGAGTGCTTCAGGCTGATTCCCAGCATGCTGCGCCCTTCAGAAACCTGTTGTCTGGCAGTCAGAGATGTGAGGGCTAAAACTGATTGATCAGGGAAAAATTTAATAAATGGAGTGTTGAGGATTAGCAGGTGTAGAAGTTGTGTGTGTGTGTGTGTGGAGGGGGGGAGGGGGTTGTACTGTCAAAGGTGTAAAATAAACACATTGTGTCTCGAAACATATTCTGTACATTTAACAGCATTTCTTTGCAAGAAGAGTTACAATTTATTTGTGTGCTAAATTATAGAACTGTTTGATGCGTTTGATTTGTCTAATTGATAATTACATTTAATGGATTAAAAGCTGGAGTTCTAGATAACTAAGTTGTTGACAGATTACTTTTAGAATAGATAACACTATAGTGGGGAATCTTTCACGTTATCTAGTTTATCTAGTGTTTATCATGCTTATTTACTGCATTTTTATAGATCAGTGGTGTGGCCTCTGTACTCTGTGGACTGTGGATTGTTCCCTCCAGGTGGATAGGGAGTTACTGAGGTCAACTATTTCAGGGTTTTCTTCACAAATGAAAGTCCAACCCATACCAATCATCATGAACTCTGGGTCGTGATCAAAAGAAAGAGACTGTGGATACCATAATGAGTTTCTCAGGCAGTGTGTCAGGACTCTCCCTCAGGGATAGAGTGGGATAGAGTTCGGACATCAGGAGGGATGAGAGCACTGCTACTTCAGATTCAGTCAGCTGAGGTGTTTTGGACCTCGGACACCTCCCTGGGGAGTTATTTAAGGCACATCCAATAGGAAAGACACAATATTAAATTCCCTGCAGGGACATTTTAACCATGTCTCTTTTTCGGTGATTGCTGCTCAACTCCTGTGATCAGAAAGCAGCAGTGATGAAATCAAAGGCCTGCAAGATGTGTGTGGCTTCTTTGATTCTCTGCCTCTCTCATCCTCAGCCACAGACAGGGAACAGGAAATGACCCATGTATGAGTGAGAATGGGCAAGAAAGAGACATATATGGAGGAAAAGTAATATGCTGTTGAAAGGTGATGAGCAAGAATTAAAGAGAATGCAAGAGAGGGAGGAATATGAGTAATGGAGAGAAAGACCAACCCCTTTCATCTCTGCACGTTTGCATTCTAGGCTCAGTAACTGTAAAAATCTTTGTTATGATGATCTCCTTTGCTGCAACCTCCTCCTTCTTCAATGTCTCTCTCTCTCTACTTCTTCGAACCCTCTCTCCCTCCCACTGTCCTTCCCTGTACTACTCAGTGTCGGGATCAGAAAGCATCAGCAAAGAAGAGGTAGGACAGTAAGAAACAGTAAGAAAGCGAAGGATAAAGACTATCAAAGGAGGTGATTTACTGGTTTGCGTGTCTCTTGAGACCCAGTTAAGGCCTCCATGTGTCTCCCTGCTGCTTGATAATGATGTCAGATGGTCTGAGAAAGAGATCCCAGTGATCCTTGGTCAGCAAGGCCACAGACTGACCGTACAGACATCTCACTTAAACAATCAATGTCATCATCAAGTTTCAGCCAGGTCGGCTACCCTTGGCCTGTCTCAGGTTTGCTCCGCTGGGCTGAGTTTGGGATAGTAATTCTGTGAGAAAGGCTGATGTTGTGCTGTAGCTTGGATTTAGAAACAATCTGCACTAGACAAGATTACTAAGTGAAAATACACCCCAGTCTGGCTGATACAGAGGGCTAGCTGAGGCCGTATGGAATCACCAATTTGCTCTAATAACAACCAAGTAGATACCCAAAACGCAATTCTGGGGAAATGTAATGCTGCCCATAGCACAAATAGGCCACATGTACACCTTGCATTAGAAGGTATTCTCTGTATCCAGACATGTTATCTGGGAAACGGATAATTTCATCTAGCATTCCTCTTCTCTGGAATCTACATGCATGGTGACAGGATCTCAGTAGGAGGCTCATTATGCTTGTAAAGCCTGTGTTTCCTCTTGGCTCCATGGACACGCTTCATCCATATTTTATTGTAACTAGAAACTTTTTTTTGCATGGGCTGTCTGTTTCTGTGGTCTGGGTATAGAAACCTAGACATTTATTACAATTGCTATTCCTTATTGACAACAACTCTCTTAACAGAAAAAAAAAGAGGTAGTGGTGATGCCTTCAAGTCATGGGTCACAAATTTGTCCCGGCTGTAAGGACTGAATTTACACCTAGAGAGTAACAATCTCATTGCAATAACAGCCACAATCCATATGTAGTCTGGTAGATGAGATGCCATTCTGGTCACAATGGATGTTTCCTTATCTGGATAACATCTGCATCACATTTTAATGCAAGGTGTAAATGCGTCCATGGAACACCAAGTCTCTTGGCAGTGTTAACAGGATTAATAACTCATTAGCTACTGGCTGTAATCCCTCAGTCAACTGTGATGCCAGATAAACACAATGGTCTCTCTGCAAATTGAGGCTCTTTGAAACTGCAGCCATTCTACAGTTCTACATTCACCTTCTATTTGTTTCCTCTTCTCGTCTTCTCTTAAGCCTGCCAAAAGCCTTGTTCCTGATTGGCTGCCTGAACATGACGTAAACTTTATTCACAAATGAAGAGGTATCAAAGGTAAGACATTGTTGGAATTTAGACATGCTAATCCTAATGTGGGCTCATTATAAATAAAGACGACCTCTAACAATCTTAAAAAAAGATTACAAATGAGCCTTTCACACTCTTGCTCCCTACTTGCTTTCTGCTTTTGTTTGCATGAAGAGAGCAGTAAAGACTAGCAGCAAGAGGGTACCACTTGTCCCTGTTAGCCACCGCTGGGAGATTGCCCACAGACTCAGGTTGCTTTTGTATTGGGCTGTCGACTGCTGAGCTGTCTTGCAGTTGGAGGATGCTCTTCACCCATGCCGGTGCCATCTCAAGCATCTAAATGTCAAGCATCTCAACGTAACTGAATTGTCTCCAAGTTGGTTTTATTTACTGCTCGGCCTCTGTGGTTTTCATTGGAGATCTTTTTGGACCAGATGACCTTCAGGATCTTTTGTAGGCACTCCATGTAAAACATGCTGAGTTTGTACAGTAGTCGTGGTCTTCCAGCATTTGGCACCATACAGAAGGACGCTGAGGACAATGCTTCTGAAGATCTTGGCCTTGGTGTTGATGCTAAGGCTCGCTGACCTCCAGCTGGGCTTCAGCCTGGTCTGCCTTATAGATCCTGCTGGTGGAACAGAATCAGCGCATTCATCCTTCAGTGCAGTGGCATAGGGGAGCCCCATTAAATGTTGGTGCGCATGCTGGTGCATTGGCAGATCCATATATTTCAAAAATGTATTAATATTAGGGCACTTTTGTCAATTGCTTCAAAAGTAAAACTTCAAACTCACTGAAAAAGGACATTTCAATGGGTGTAATCTTGTCTGGATTCAGATTTGTTTGAAATTGTTTATATTTTGAAATGTATTTATATTTTAAAAAGTAATCAGAACTAATACAACTAAGCCATGGGATTTAAATGATGTTATTTTTTATTTGTTATTAAAGGTTTGGATGGGCTGCAGGACAGTTTCCGATTTCAAAGTGGGCTGCAGCATTCTTGGGTTTGGAAAAGACTGTGCTAGAAGATGCTTAGAGGGTTGGGGAGGCAAGAAAGAAACCTTAGGGGGCACAAGAAAAGGAGGTACCCCCTGCCAGAGATAACAACAGGTGCAGAGGAGGCACTATAACAAAATAGCAAATGAAAGATACAATATGACTGTGTAGCAGATCAGAAAATAAAATGGGGCAGATCAGAACAAATAGGCTACAGAGAATCTCTGATGAGGTCACTGCCCAACAGTTTCCTTGACAACAACACAGGTATCATCCAGCAGAAGATGTCACTTTGGTCAGCACCTACATCAGTAAGGGCAAGAGACACGACTGAAACTAAGACACAATACTGCTTTGTGTTACCTCCACACCTGCAACATAGCAGTGATTGTTTTTCATTTCTTTCTGTTTTTGTAATTTCTGTTATTGATTGATATGTTTTAGTTTAAAATAAATTTCTGTTTAGTTATTGACTACCACACACTTTCACCATTTGCATATGTTCTTGGTTTTGTCGTATTGCTTTGACAAACAACAAGCTCTTGTGATACAAATATCATATTCAGATTGTGCATGATTTGAATATTAAACTCACACTAAAATACTGCTTCTGCCTTTTCAGTTAACAGAAACTGGCGACAGTAAAAATGGGTTGAAATTTGAAACATCCGAATATATATAATATATACGAGTTGGAGTTTTATTTCTGAATGGCTTTCATTGTGTTTTTGTGAGAATACACTCGACAAAGTCCTACTTTACCATTACTTTTACTACATGTTGCAGAAGAAGCCATGCTGCTCTTTCAGCGCAAGCAGAGATTTTGGCACTTTCAGACAAAGAAGCTGATAGTTTTGGACACAATATGTCTGACTGATGTGTTTGCAACACGGGAGTGAGCAGCTGGTGAATGGGTGGGCATGAAATAATTTATCAAGGACATCAAACCTTTAGCTGAGAGAGACAATTTCAAAATCTCCCTAAAAAAAAAGAAGCAGATTAGAATGTTGCTCGTCCTTTTGCTTAATAGAACCTTACATTACTCACAACCTTCAGTTTTCCTGGTGCTGGTGCATTTCAACATGATGAACTTGAATGCAACAAATAAATGTACCTGTGTAACCTATGCAGCACCATTGAGCTCTCATGTAGTATGTATGAGCACAAAGAAAAGTCAGACATGCATCCTTGACCTACATTCATGTCTGTTTGTGACTCCAATGACAGCAAACCTTCTACACAGTTGTGAATCTGAACTGGATTAACAAATTACATTTCCATGTGCATGACAAATGAAGTGTGTAGTCAGTTGAATCTTGTCGTATTTCTTTGCACTGAAAGAGATGCCTCTGTTACCAATGACGACCGGTTTACATAACCAACTTCAATCTCTACATTATGGAGATTGCATCATCCATAATGTAGAGAAGCACTTTTAACAAACAATTAAGAAGGGGGACGGGGGGTGATGCACACCACCTGTGTAGCACTTGTGCTATGCACTAATTTCCCCAAAAAACACAATATGCACATTGGTAAATTTGGTAATTACGATAACAGTGAGTGGCATGAGGGAACATCAGTGCTGTTATACTATGAGATATGAATAGAAGGAGACACAGGGAGACAGAAATGTCTTTTAGAAAAGACCTGTGGAGCATCTGCACATCCTGCCAGCTACCACCTCATCATTCCAGGCAGATTCCTGAATACAGACCTAAGAGGCCTCAAGCTTCCCATCGGTTAGCAGAAAATTCCACTGGCATATGTCCTGTTTCATTTGTCATTCACATTTTTCTTCTGTGTCTGAATGACACAATGCCACACACTCTGGTTGGCACTGCCACACACACATACACACATATTTATACAGTATATATACGTATATATAATTAGAAACATTTCAGTAGAGTGTGTCATAGATTATTTTTTTGTTTTTGGTTCGCTTTGGTTGTATCGGTTTATTACCAAACTGATGTCTGATTGTGGCCCATGATTAATATTTTCTGCCTCACAGCTGGTGATGCAGAAACAGAAGCAAGAATAGACAACAAGCTCTTGTGATACACACGCCATATTCAGATTGTACCTGCAGGTTTTGAATATTAAACTCCCACTAAAATATTACTTCTGTCCTTTCAGTCAACAGAAACTGGCAACAACTAAAATAGGTGAAATGTTTTCTGAATGGCTTTCATTGTGTTTTTGTGAAAACTCACTCGACAGAGTCCTACTTAATCATTACTTCTGCCACATGTTGCAAGCAAAGCCCCGCTGCTTTTACAGCACAGGTGGCGATTTTGGCATTTCCAGACATAGAAGCTGACTGTTTTGGACACAATATGCCTGATGGACTTGTTTGCAACACCGGAGAAGGTGAATGGATGAGGGAAAAAATATTCAAAAATAACAACTTATCTTAAGTCTCCAAGGTGGCCAGGAGGACTGACATTATGATAAAATTGATCTCAACAATAAGTGTAGTAATGATATATGATGTAGCATGTTGTTGGGTAGTCAAGAGAGGCCACAGCTTGTTCTGGGTTCTAGTTTCATGCGGAGAAAATTGTGTTTTTCTCAACTCAACACCTCAAATCACTGAATTACAAGTATTTCCAAAAGTGACAGATATTTCAAACTAGAAGCAGGATTATCATATGGACTGCACTATTGTATTAAGGGGTCATATTACACATATCATATTCTGACTGAGTGAAAAAAGGCCATTTAAGGTGCTGTGTGCCAGGACACACACATACACAGTACTGTGATAATTTGTCTGTACAGTGTAGTAGGTAAGACATGATGTATACATGGACTGAATGAATAGAATTCCAGTATTCTTCTGTTGAGGGAATGCATGCAGAGGGGCCTTACTTTGATTATGTTTACTTGCCTGCATAAATCAATTTGCAATCACATAATCTTAGTAAGCATACTTCGATTTATGCTGATTTCAAATTGCAAACTATTTATTACTTTAGTCACAGTCTAATCAAAGTATTAATGTGCACTGTGAAGTACAGATGCTGGTCAAATACTCACTCACTCACTTGCCTCATACTTTGTGGGTGTGTCTATAACCAAGTGCGTCTCATGTTAATGTAGTCCAATTGAGAAGTAAAGGGTCAATCATGAATGAGTCTTTATGGCCAGTTCCAGATATATGGCTTTGGATTAGTGGATGTGTTTCTACATATAAGCACCAACTCCAGGCTTTATGACTTTATCATAGGGAGCCATGTGTACATATCTTGCCCTTTTTAGTTTTAATATTTGTTCTCATTAAGCACAATTTCTTTAATAGTAATAGTAAAAGTAATGGTCACAGTCATATATATTATTTCAAAGAGTAAACTGATGTCAGTGTGATATATATTATTAATCTTAGTTTTAAATTCTACATTTATATCTTATCAATTCAGCACTCCCTTGCATTTAAATCCTGAGAGGAAATGCAACTTGGCCACACTCTAACATACTTTTTGCAAAGAAAGGGCTGCTACTGGTCACTACTGTGACAGAAGCCTGGAGTGGCTTGGGTAGTGCACCAAAGGGACCTTTTAAGGAACTTGTAAGTAAAACTTTAGTTGGCATAGACACGGATGGGGTGAGGAGCAATCCCCAGACAGCAGGATAGGGACCAAACTGGTGGTAGTGGGGAGGAGAGGCAATGACTAATGCATCAGTCAGCACACTGAAAGCAGCGGCAGATGTTAGTAAATGGTATTTAAAAAGGTAAGCATGCCTTTGATTGGACAAACTAAAGAATGAAAGGTGATGTCACTAAGGTTGTTAACAGGTGGACAGATTGGTGAAAGTAATGAATGACACATTATATAGACAAGTAGAAAGAGAGGGATGACTTTGATTGGAGGAGCAGGCAATTGAATGATGTGAACTGTGATTCTTCTCGGCAAAACTAACGCCTGACTAACATTCCCTAATTTAGTTCCAACGTTTTGGTGTGGAAGCTATTTTACACTGTAAAAATTAGGGAAAACAGCTTAAAAGCCGATACAGTATCGTGCTAATATCTGAGCCGGCCATTTAATCATTGATATATACTTAATTAATCAGTAGCAGTGCCCTGCTGTCAAGCTGTGCTGGGCATTTTTGATGATCATCAGAAGAAAAACAGATACAGAAAAGACTAGAAGATCAACTGTGTTCAAAAAATTAGAATGCATCAAAGGCCATCTTGAGAAGGACGGCCAATTTACACCATCTCACATCACCATCTTTCTCCCATAACATGATTTATTCTGTTTCACATACACCATCCGCTCTCTACATGTACTATACACATTATAATACAGCGAAAATAAGGAAAAATGGAAGACCTTTTCATGAAGATGCTCATCTGACCATGTGCCCTCTTCTCCTGTATCCTCCACCTCCACTTGAATTTGATATATGATCTAAAACCTGTGCTCTGTCATGGTCTATGGTTCTTTATTATGTTGTCATATCCTGTCACAAAGAGAGGCCAGCCAAGAGGCACACCAGCATAAGATCCCTGTTCAACATCATTCCTCTTCTGGTACGTATTCCTCTGAGGCACAAGGTTGCAGTTATAAAGAGTTTGCATGAGCAATTTTCCTCTGCCTGTTGACTCACTTAATGCAGCTAGTATGGCAACCGCAGTACAAAAGTTTGCCACTCACCATGCTTGACAACGAGTGATGCTTACATACAATCGTGCTTCTCTCAAGGCCAACAAGAGCAACAACTGTGTGAGGGGTTGAATATTCAGTGGCCACTTTAGGAGTACACACAATCCAATGTAATATAACATCCTTGTGAAAAATGCTACTTTTGTGATGCTAATTTTTGTAAGTGATTGTTGTAGTGGTGCTGTTGTATAAGACCGCATTGTACTGACAGGTGTTCCTAAAGTAGCACTGCAAAAAAGTGAGTTACTACTGAGGTGAATTAACACCTTTCTATCACAATGTCAACAAACACTGAATTTATTGAGAACTGCAAAGGTAGGATTTATAGCAAGTTATATCTTATTGTATAGCTATATTAAATAAGAACCACTGAACAGACTTCCAACAGGGCATGAATAAGGTCAGCTTCAGGCATACTGATACCAGATGCACATATAGTTCTGCACATACTTGGGGTGTCTATATTTGTCCACACAGCCAATATCCTGTGCAAGGTCGCAGGGAGCCGGAGCAGATCGTTTATTTGCTTGCCAACAGAACTCTCAGACTCAGACACACAAACTCACTCACACAGGCACACACATTCACACACCTGAGCAATTTAGGGTTTGAGTTTTCATTTCACCTTTTCCTCTATAGTTTTTCCACTCTTGCTTGCACACATTGTAATCTCTTCCAAATGTTTTCTGTGTACAGGCTGCAACGTTTAAGTGTGTACAGGCCTGCGTGGACACACAATCCTGGGTGATATGGACATCTGCCCGAACATCAGTTGATGTAAACAGATGATGAAATTTACAACTTGCTGATCCTAGCAGACTGCCAAGGCTCAGAGTATAATTTGTCCTGAAATATGGACAACATGGATCAACACTGTCAATATGGATGAGCATCTCAGCTGTTGTTGAGGGTACTGTGTTATGCATATAGCTGTTACAATTACTAATACTAATTCACTGCATCTTACAGGATCAGGGCCAATGAGCTGAACTAAGCACAAAGAAACGATTTGAATTCTTGAATTATGATTAAGGATGTAACTTCAAAAAATGTAAGAGTGCAGTATAGCACTTATATATATTACATATATATTTTCCAGGGGTACGTTCCAATGCATGCCAAACTGTTCATATAGAATATTATAGTAATACTTAGATGAAATGATTGATTAAATTAACTAATGTCACGTGAGAATACATAAATAAATATAAATAATGACACCGTACCTCCAAACACACTGATTGCTGATCCACTTGATGTTGCTTCAGATGATGCTTGAGGAGTGAGGAAGGTTATTTCCTCTTCTAAGATGCAAGGAAAACAATATTCAATTAAGCTCTTTGGAATGTACCCAAACTCTCTCTGCTCTGAGAGTTGGTGACTGGTGTAGGGTGTGTGTATAGCAGGGAGAGAATGAAAATAAGCAGTGCTGTGGTATTTGAGAACCTGGAGTGAAAACCACAGCAGAGGTCAGTCAAGTGAATTTGAGTTTTGAGGACATCTCCCCCTGTGGGACTAATAATGATGTATCTTAAATATGTGATGGTATCAAGAGGTGACAAGTGATGCAGTCCATTCTGAAGCAGTGGACACACAGTGTATAGTCATTTCCTCTGCCAAGGAGATTACGATTGTGGATAAGCAGATCTCATTCATTGATTTCAATAAAACTAGGTGGGCAGGTTGGATGTGATGCAGGGAAGAATCCATAATATTTAGGTACCGGTCGGCCTGATATTAGAGCTATTAGGCCACTTTTTCATTTTATCCTATAACATTTGGAACATTAAGTCATCGGACAAAAATAATTTCCCCCTGCATTCTCTGAGTTTATCTTCATCCATTCATGTAGTCCACATTAACTAGATATTCTGCAATGTTGGGTCAATTCTTATAAATTTTAAATGCAGAATGTCTCCACAAAGCCAAAGAACAAGTTTATGTTTGTTACACATGCATTCACTACTTAAACTTCACAATTTAACACGCACAACTCGCATGGTTTGTTGATGATGGAGTAAGTAACCTGTTGATTGCCTTGGCAGAGTTATGGGCTCTCTGAATGCCTTCTAGTTTGGTCAAACAAAATATATCTTGTGTAATGAACCTCCAATGCCAATGTTCAGTCCCAGTGCAACAAATAGACATACGCAGTTTATAGTTTAGTTGTGAACTAAATACTGCATTTGATGGGTCTTTCCATAGCTGTACTGCCAAGTGAATTGGCGACTGCCTAAAGTAATAAGAAATAAATTTACATCTATGAAATGAAACCTTGGGCTCTAAAATGTGTAAAATGTCTAAATGTCACATTAAGGTGCCCTGGGCACCCTAATGTGTAATTCTGGGTAATTTGGTAATGCACAGCAGTCTTGCTCAGTCTTGTATTATCACAGAAATAATACAAGACTGAGGGATAATGCCACATTATACTTCTCAGAATTATTTAGATGATTTCACAAGAGGGAGCTGCACCTACACACACTTTTAGCACTTTCTAACACATTTTCTGTGTGTATGTGTCATCTGAACGTTTTCATCCCAACTGTTCCTCTTTGTCCGTATGGTTATCATATGTCATTGGGGAGACATTGGCCTCAGCACTCCCAGCCAAATTCCACAGATTTTCTCTGTCTTGTTGACATGCACCACAGACAGCAGCCTCTTTATTGTCTCGGCTCCACATTTCACACCGGATTTGAAAATAATAGATATTTTTTGTCATTGCTTTGTCTTTTGCTTGACATGCATGCCATTGTGTTTTGTTTATTTTGTGTCGACTGCTGTTACCTCAAATTCAAAAAAAATCTTGACTCTGTGAAAACCATCAAATATGACACTAACGGCTGATACAACACCAACAACTTACTCTATTTAGATTTTGTTATATTCTATGAGTAACAAAAAGAACACAGAGCTTTTTTTTCTGTTTCTTTCCTCTCTCTCGCTCTCTCTTTCACAGCCTATGATGCGAATTGTACTAGCCTACATTGCTGTTTGACATCATCCTGTAAGAACTGTATGTACCCTATGACATCATTGCAATTCCAATCTACTTGTACTCTACCTCAGGGTCTATGTATAAAGTTCAACAACAATAGTAGTGATAATACAACCTTCCTTCCGTCTCTCTCTCTCCTCTTTCCCCTCTTTCTATATAAAAAATGATGTCCAAAATCCTACAACTGTATGCACAATGTCAAGTACAATGTTTGCTTCAATAAAAACAAATTGCAACACAAACACAGAGCTGGAGGGTAATTCAACAACATCATGAGGTTCCAGACAAACAGTTGTTAAATGCTTTTTATTCACACACAGTCCAGCTGCAATGTTATTAAGTAGACCTATTCAATATAATGCAATTAAATGCTACAGCGCTAAAATAAACTTTTTGTTGTGTTCAGTTTCCAGACATTCCTGTATTATTATTGGCTGCACCCATACTGCTCCTGCGAACTAGCAATTATTCACTCGCCATTGGCCGCCAATTGGACAAGCTGATGATTTATGATTTGACTCTAACCCTGATGAGCGTTTATAACTTACAAGCTCCAGACGTACCAAAGGGTCAGTCAGGACAAACAAACAATTATTACCTGCTGGCTGCTATTCATAAATGCCTCAGACTTTCACCTCTTGTCGAGCATGAAAAATACTTTGGCTAGAGAATGTTTGGGCGCAAATGATGATGTCATATCAGCCGTGAACGATGTATTCTTTTTAGATAGCCAACAAAAAGAAATCCTACAAAAATGGGATAAAGTTAATAAATGATAAATGATAAAGATCATAGGGGTAAGTGTGATAGTTTGGAAAGTGATTATGTTGAAATTTAAAACTCTCTTATTACCTTATTAATTAATTACCTCACCTTATCATTTACCATAATGCTGATTGAGGCTGCTGCCCATGCATGACGTGCAGAGAGAGCACAGACTGGTAACACACCTATACATGTACAATTACCTTTCTGGCCTCACTGGCAATGCAGTCTAGTTTCATTTCATAACATTTTTCTATGGTTTAATTGCTGCTCATTCTAACTATATCCCTATTCCCAACTTTCCTCCTAAAGACAGAGAAGCATGGCAAGATCTGCTGGAGACAAATGATGGGAAAAGTCCATTAGTGAGTTCTGCGTCCTGGTAATTGCCTCACATTAGCCTCATCTCTGCACCAAGGTGCCACAACTCATCATGCATTTCTGCTATAAACTCATATTTCAATGAGATGAACAGTAGGATGGACAGGAGGAAGAGAAAGCACAGCAGCACAAGATGAGGCAGACAGTAATTGAGGGAAGTGGAGAGAGGAGGGGATGGGAGAGTTGGAGAGTAAGCAGGGGGGATAAGGCTGTGAATTTAGGAGACAAAGAGGAAAGTGAGAGTAGGAAGCTGAGTGACTGTATGAGCAGATTTGGGTCCATAGATTGCAATTTTATCTTCACCAGCAATTATGAAACTGTTTAGAATAACAATATTCTGTGATAATGATCTGCAAGTACAGCAGTAAATCACTCATTTCATCTTGGGGATGTTTTGCATACCAATTCAAGACAATCAGCTCTGAAATACCCACGCATAAAACACTAAATAAAAAAAAACTCTTTCAATGTATATGCTGTCATCAAGGCAGAGCTATATAACAGACATCTTCAAAATTGGCATTGTAATTACCTTGGAAACTAGGTGACATGGTACTTGCTGACCCCTGAAAAGCAACCACTGACACTCTGCCAAGAAGAACAATGTGACACAGAGCATGACAGGGCCGGTGTAAGTGAGTGTGTGTTCTGAAAATATCACCTCTTTGACACAAGAGGGAGGAGACAGGCTAAGGGGAGAAGTGAGGAAGAAGTGTGGAGACAACAGGTCAGGAAACGAGGAGAGTGTTAATGGAGGGTGTTGGGAAAGGACAAAGATAGAGGGACTGAGGAAACCGACATCTGATGGAAAGCAACCCACTGCACCATCTGCCTCTTCAAAGACATCACACAAATCACATTTTATCATATACCAAAACTGGTCAGCCAGTCAATTTAGCTTAACTTTTTTGAAATGAAATGAAAACTTAAACCAGCCTAAACACATGTCCCAGGCTCCTTGTCTGCATCTGTAGCCAAGCTCTGAGTTAGTATTCAAGAGAGGCTGATACTTAATGACCATAGTCATTAATGCCTCCACAGTCCTATCAAAGGTGTAACTGACCTCGAAGACCAATCAGATGTGTTGGACAGTGGCTATATGCATCGGGTGAGAAATATCTGGGTGTCAAGTTAGTAAGACATTTACCACAACAATAGCAATGGACCAATGACAGAGCTGGCAGGACCTCTGAGTCGTTCACAGAAGAATTTTGACTGCAAGATGTCTGGAAATGGCTTCAGCTGACTTGCTGTATGATGAAAGCATGCTCCCTACAGACTGCTGAATGGGAGAATGGAGCACTTTGAGCACATATAACATGCTGACCATCAACGTGTTAATGTATAAAAGTGTTCAGCTGGGTAAGCTTGACATTATCACAGCATCTGCTAAGCGTAATCAAACATTAGAATCTGTGTAGTTGGTTCAGAACTAGCTCAGATTGCTCGAAAGTTATTTTAAAATCAGGCCTTGGACATATGGAAAGCATAGTCTGATTGAACCGGACTGAAACCGCAGTGGTGTGATAATGCCTTATGTCTGGGATTGGATAAAAAAGATTTTGAAAGTTGGAATTGTTGGTCCCCAGTACGCCTATAGCAGAAAAGTACAGGAATGATATACTGACAACAACTCAGTGGCATTACATCTGAATATTGAATAGACAGAAAACTTTCAATCTGTTGGAAACACACAGATTTAAACTGAAGCTCATCTTCCGGATAACTTTCAATTTCAAAATGTTTCTATTCATGAACAGCAATATGTGGGATTTTCTCATGAGTACACTGCTGTGAAATCAGTTAAATGAGTTGTTATGACATATTAGAGCAAAATAAGAACAACACATCAGTAATACCTAATTGCTGCAAAAAGAACTTTGGACAAATATTGGAGTTGAATGGTGACAATTTAATGCTTTCTGCTGGTTTGTAATTTTAACTGTGCACTGCTGTTGGTCGAGGAAAGTCCACATGAAATAAATAAAACATACGGTCAGCAAAGGTCCTGGTTTCAAAACAAGTGCATATTGATTATAATTTCAAGTCCTGACTAATCTTCCTGTTTTTCGTTTACAGAAATAAATAATCACAGGTGGCACAATAACACCCTGCATCATAATTACTCTCATACAGTTAAAAAAGTATCTCAATCATATGTGACCTCTCTGCTTACTACCCTGAGTGCTACTTATATAAACACAGTATTGTGACAGAACACACACAAGTCAGAGACTGTACCAAAACATCTGATTGGTGATTTCCAGCTGTCTTTCATGTAGGGATTGAAGGCGTCATGAAGGCGTTTCTGCACTACACTTGCATGGGGCCATTTTTAATTCTTGCAATGGTCATCGATCAAACGGAAATACTGATTTGTCCTCCACATTCTTCCTTATTTGCTGTGAGAGTAAAATGGCACAAATATTTGAGTGAGTGCAATGTTCTTGTTACGTGTTTACTATGCATTATTCTTCTCCTATGGAGAACAAATGTAATGCAGAGATAGTAGCTTGGATGCAGCTCCATTACTAGTTTAGCAGTGAACATACTTGTACAATACGTAAGTTCATCGTAACATTATCAGTGTTTTTACTTTTCTTTGTACCTAGTTTCATAATGCTGTTTGATGATGACGTTTATCTTACACATATGGTTATACCCAGTGTATTTTGCAGTTGTATTGCACAACAAATACGTGTTTATAACATAATTCTAATGTGAAAAATAATCAGGGATGAGGGTTCTTCAAAGATTTTATCTACAGATATCTGGTTTGCAAGATTACATCACTACGCCTGCCACTCCTCATCCGTCCATCTCGCTTCCTATCATTTTGCTTTCCGGTATGTTTCATGTCCGGCTTTGACCGCTGCCCAATTAAGCAGGATGACAGATATAAATATGGATGAACCATTTCTGACCACAACATCCTCTTGCAGAAAGGCCGCTCATAGCTGCTATATATGGTCTAAGTAAATGCACTTAATCCGTGGGTATAATTATATATATATACAAACATAACATGACTACTACCTAGAAACAACTTATCTGGCATCGAAACTGTACAGCATCAGTTGCATTTGTTGCCGCATTTGTTCATTCCCAAAGATCAAAGGACAACAGTGCCACTGTCATCACTCTGACAATCTGGCAACAGAACATTGGGGCACATGAAAGTGCATGTTGAATATAATATTAACCCAAATAAAAAAACAACACATTTCTGTAGTTCATATAACCATTTCATCATTGGATTAAATATTTAATATTGTCTTTGTGGTGGCATCTAATTGAAGCAGGAAATCATAAGTGCCTTCTCTGCTTTGAGCACATCTCATTCAGTTCCTGTATTATTACCGATCAGACAGACAAACAATGCTTTCAGTCGGATTTCTCTCTATTTAAAAGGTTAGACACCACATTCAAACCCATCAAGGTTTGACATTAGAGAAAGACTCGTATCATCCTCGTATAGTACCCTTTCAATGAAACGGTATTGTCTTTTCTGTCTAGACAAGTGGTTCTCAACTGGTCTGGCTTCGGGACCCACCATCACCCCTTGATGACAAGCCGCGACCCAAATTGAGGATCATTTTCAACTTCTCAAATTTATTTAATGAAAATATGGTGCAGTTTGAACCTGAGACAGTATTCCAACACAGTGCAATGCAAAACGCAATGCTAAAGAGGGAAATATTTACAATTAGCTGCATTTTAATTAAAGAACAAAAAGTGCATCTTAAGAACACAAGGTAATACAACATAACAGACTTAACAGACTCAAAAGTGCTTTCATGCAAACATGAAATAAAAAAGTCCAACTACTGAGAAGTAGTTTAAAAAAGACTGAGAATAGTCACTCACTGAATCTTACAACCAAACACTGCACTATGGAAAAGGATTCAGTGTCTTGAGTAGCAGCTTTTATCTACAAACTCAAAATAAATTAATCAAAAAGTGCAATTCAAAAAGATTCAAGTATACAAAATTAACTTTTCTTCTGAATACATATACTTATGAGTAGGTAAATACTGAAAAACATGAAGACAATTAAGCAGCACTCACTTCAACCTTAGGCGTAACACTGACAGACCTGAGTTTGGAGGAATTAATGGGAGAACTGGGGATGTGTTTTGCTCCTGACAAGAGTCTCAAAGTCTGGAGTTATAGTAGACAAGGCAACTCTGAAGTCATGCTCAATGTCCAGTCTATTTCTGTGTTTAGTCTTCAGCTGAACCAGAGCTGAGAAGCCACACTCACAGAGATAGGTAATGCTGAATGGTAGGAGGATTTTTACTGCTCGAGTGGCAAGGGAAGGATACTCGCTCATCACATTGCTGCACCAGAACTGGGAGAGGCTTACCTCCGTGAATTTCTTTCTCAGCGTGCGGTCACATGACAGCTCCACCAGCTGACTCTCTTCGTTGCTTTGCAACGTGACGCTTTCTACGTTGATTCCAAAGGGGTCACGTATCCAGTCGTCATCCCTCTGTGTCTCGGGAAAGTAGTCATTGAACCGCTCCAGAAGTTTATTCAGATGTGTCTTGATTGTTTTCTCCTTTACATTTTTTCCTGCCCCGTCCAGTTGCTGTCCCTCATGACAGGCATTGGGGAACATGTCGAATAGTTTTTTGGAAACATGACTTGCCCACACGGAGATCTTTTTTTTTGAAAGCATTGATTTTGTCATATTGTTCAAAAATGTTGTTCCCCCTCCCCTGCATAGACACATTTAATGTGTTTAACTGTTCGAACACATCAGCGAGGTAAGCAACGTGTGCGAGCCACACACTGTTGCTAAACAGGTCTGCAAGAGGCGACTTGTTCTGGGCAAGAAAGGCTGCAATTTCACTTCGTAGTTCATAAAAACGGGACAGTACGACCTTTCCCCTCGAAAGCCAGCATACCTCGGCATGATACAACACCTGTACATGCTCACTACCAAGATCTTGGCACAGTTTTTGAAAACATCGGGTGTTCTTTGCACTTCGTTTAATGTAGTTAATTACGAGGCTTTATCGCTTTATCGCCACCTACTGTTAAGGAGTGTGAATAGACGGCACTCCGCTGCATAAAATATCCATTTCAAAATAAAAGCACAGGATTTTGTTCTTAACATTTTTTTTCCCAGGCAAAGGCCCGCGACCCACTGAGAACGGGTCTGCGACCCACTTCTGGGTCGCGACCCACCAGTTGATCTAGACTATTCTGTCTATTGTCTATTGTATAAACTGAGAATTAGATCAAAAGCTAGGAAGAAACTCATCAGGACAGGAATTTAAAACCCTCACAGCAAAGCAGAAGTGGGTTTCATCAGGACAGGAACAGATGAAGAAACCACGATTGCTGGCACCAGGGCAGGAACAGAAGAACCCCGGAGAAGGAGCAGGCGACGGAACAGCTGCTGCTGACATCTGGGTTGGAGCAGAAGACCTCGAAGCAGGAACAGGTAAGGAAACCATTGCAAGCGTAGGAGCTGAATGGCTGCAGGCTCAAGCGGCTCAAACAGAAGCCGACAGACGTGGAAACGGCTGCTGTTGACTTCCGGTCTGGGGCAGTCGTCCTCAGTGTAGAGCCTGGTGAGGGGACAACTGCCACTAACATCGGACCAGATCCTGAGGACGCTGCTTGGCAGAAACAGGTGCACTGGGTCAGGCTACTTGGAGGCTGGAGCGGAAATCGCAGACTCGGAGGCTGGAGAGGGAACTGCAGACTTGGAGGCTGACTGAAAGAAATCACCTAGTGCTTGTCCATAACACCCTCTTCCTTCTCACAGACAAAAGTCCAAAGGTCGGTGAGAGCCTGAGGTCATTTGTCTGTCTCAGAACTAAATAAAAAAAAAGAAAGATGGGGCCCACTGACCCCATACTTTTGGTTGGTTCGTACAGTTACCATTTTGCTCAGAGCAGAAAACTGAGAGCTACAGTAGATCAGAAGCTGGGAAGAGGAAGACTCACGGTGCAGGGTGACACGGGGATAACGAAAAGGCAGACTTTAATAACATAGGGTAACAAAACAATCCACAGAGGAAACAGATAAGAGAAACTTGGAAAACAACAACAACAACTAACTACAGGACAATATGGGGGCGACTCAAATACAAACCAATGGCTGCTGGAAATTGAAACTGAATATGTAATACGAGAGCATGAGAGGCTCAGGGAACATGTGGAGAGCTGAAATCTACTCAAACTGAGCGGAAAGACAAAATTGTGACCAGAACGACGGGAACACTGGAGCCAACAGAACACAAAACAACAAGACACACAAGGGCAAAAGACAGCACTGATCATAACATAAATATTTATATGACATGGCAAAATCAAGGAGATGAACATCTCCCTGAAGGCTGTATTACTTCAAAACAGAACAATCTGATTATATTTGCATGTTCAAAATATTTTTCATTGAGTCTTTGCCTGTTTAATGAAAGCATATCCTGCACTACTGCCAAGCACTAAAGTCATTCTTTCCTGCCCCACAGGCTGCTTGCTTGTTATAGTGACGAGATCTTTAAGGTAAAATCAACACAAAATTCCTAGAAATGTCGTAGGAACTTTATCTGGGAGTTTTGTAATTCCTCTTATTACATCTGGGGATCAGTTGCCATCACTCAGGAACAAAAGAGCAAAACACAAGGCCAGTAAAATGTGTACATGAAATAGAACAGTGTATTTTTGCATGTGTAACACAAAAGAAAACGCTTAATATCAGCTGATTACCACTGTTTATTGACTGATAATCATTTTATTCCAGAGTAAGTCTTGGTTGGCAAGGGCTAAAGTAAGACACATCATCACTTTCACATCCATTATAGCGGGTTCAGCACATAGTGGTAATGTAAAGGTTAGCTCTTTCTCTCCTTGCTGGCAGCTTTGTGTGTCGGTTCATTCTCACTGTGCTGTGAGGACTTTTTTCCCACAGCAATTCAGTTTCAACAGCTCTGCAGCAATAACACCAAGGACTTAAACTATAAGGAGACAGTCTAAGTTGAAATGAGTGCTCATCTTGAATCTATCCAATCAAGAAATCTTGGTGTACTTAAGGACTCAGACCTACATTTCTGCATTATGAAGCATCCAGAGCCCTCAGATCCTGTGGGACAGGTTTACTCATTGTTGTCAGAACTCAGCACAGTGAAGCAGATTTGAGTTGCTATGCTCCACACTTCTGGAAACAAACTGCCAGTGAATCTGAGGTCTGCTTGAAATTTGAGGCTGTGCATTATCTCCTGTGGTTCTGAATGCTTAGGGGTTTGCTGTGGAGAGCTCACCAGATTTGTATGCTTCATGTCAGACATTAAACATGGCGGAGACTCAAGCATTCAGACGTGACTTCTGCTTGACTTTTCCGTCTTTTTTCTGATCCTATAATCAAAGTACTTGCTGATCTATCCAATGAAAATAAATGCAATTCCTTTGGCTCTCAAAGACCTTCCTCCTTAACCATGTTCCAATCACTTGGATCAAAGCGGCCCTGGAGCACTGGACTTGTTCCCTTGATGTTCTTTGTGACTATTTCCTCTTTCATCAAGTGCTGATGTGCAGGGATCAATAGCACTGTTTGCATCTACAAAACTACATCCACTAGTAAAGTATGTTATTAAATTAGGAACTTGAATGGCACTCAGAGTGCATACATCCACCAAGACCAAACAACTCGACAAAATTTTATTTCAATCTTCTTCTAAAATTTTCTTTTTAAAGTTTTTCCTCAATGATCCCAGACTTCCATGGTGAAACTCGACCCATCTTTTCTGCTAAGCGGACAGCCATGGAGCAGTGTCAGGGCTAGTTCCAAGTCTATTGGCTCGAGCTTTGGTGAAGTGCATTGACAGGAGAAAAAAAACCAACTGGAGAAATCCTGCAGTTTAACAAACAGGGAGAAAATTACCATTATTATACCTAATTGCTTTTTCACAAGAAACAGCAAATGCATATATCATTTCATTCATGGGATAAATATGGGAATTTTCTCTATTGAGATTGATGTATTATGTAAGAAGAAGTTGACACCTGCCACTGAATCAAGATTAGCACCAAAACTTAATGCGTTCTTACCTGGATGATGAATCGTTTCCTAAAAAGCATTGAAAAACAAAGGGTTTTTGGCAGAATGAAACATGAATGTGAACACCGTATTCACACACTGCTGTAGCACACTTAATTATTTAGGAAATCCTAGCTTGATTAAGTGTTGTCTTAATCAAGTGTTGATTGATGCACTAATTAATGAGAGAACTATGACATTAAGCGTGGACACAAAAATGTATAATTTCCACCATTGTGCTCAGTACAATAGCCAATCAGCAAACTGCAGCAAAATAAACTGAAAACACTAATTAATCAATGTTTTACATGCATAGAGGCAGCCTGCTGTTTAGAAAGGTAAGCTCTGTGGAGGCAGACAGCTGTGAATGGAAATGCATTATGTGTCCATTGTCTCTACACTGCAGTGGTCACACACCACAGAAGGCTGAAAAGATGCTTAATTGAAAATGTATTGGCTTTGTACCGTTCTTGTGCCGTCCTAATGGTATATATTGTAGTTCTGATTACTTCAGCGGTTTATTTTGAAAGGAAATTGTCCAGACATACTGGATGCACTTAAAGGATGGTGTGTATTTTTGTACTGTACTTGAGTCTGTGTGTATACTTGTGTGTATTTTTGTGATTGTCACTGTGCTGATCACACAAGTACCTCTGTTCTTTGCCTTTTAATTTAAGTGTTTTTTTCCTCATTTTCTGTCTCTCACAAACACCCATGCAGAACAAACAACCAGGCAAACAATTTGCATACTCCGGTACTTGTCTGGAGCTTATTTCATTCCATCAACCTAATAGTATTCATACCATACTCACTTTGTAATCTTAATTTTAAATTCATCCTGAATCTGAATCTTAAAACCAAATCTCAACACAGGGAAATCTTGAGAATGAATATGAGTCAGTGTGTCAGTTCATTTGACACACAATGGCAGTTACTTAAAGGAAAATAAATAGAAGTAATATAATTGCTGCTAAACTCTGTCTTAGATCAGGGCTACTATGAACAACTTTAAAATGATATAGACTCATTCAATAAAACTTTAGGCTCTTTTTGCAGCAGGTATGCATGTCTTCTCATAAGTGCCATACGCATTAAATTCCATTTGAATGAGCTTTGAAGCTTAGTTGAAATGTATGCTTTGATAGAGCAATCAGTGGCACCAAATAGTCTGAGTGTGACTTTTATTACTTTTATCCTGTCCTTTAGACCTATTGTTAAATCATTATCTAGGCCCCAAGTTAATGATGCAAGTGCACAGAGGCATAACGGCGTCTTCTTCCAACGTGCTTTATCTCTCACAAGGAGCCAAAGTGGCAACTAAAGCTGACCCAAAGATGACTCGGACTATACTCATAAATCCCTGCCAGAAACTTTTTTCCAGGCTCGTGTAAAATGATTTATAAAAATGACCTCATTGTGGAACATTTCCTCAATATATTTTACTTTATTTTATTTTGCGGGGCCGCAGAAATACAAGCACAAAATCAAAAGCACACACAAACATACAAACATCCTCTAGCTGTGGTGGGAGATAGAGAGCCTTGCCCTTGCTCTTGTGGAATTATTGTGGGAGAGTGGAGTTGTTGGCTGGCGCCTGACTTTGCCATTAAAAAGCTGCCAGATGAAGTCACTCTGAGACAGCTCCATGGACGCCTCCTGTTGGGATGCACAGGAGCCGCAGTCCATATGGCCCCCTACATCTCTCTAAGAACCCCTGGGTGTGTTCCATGTTACCCTCCCCTGCCTCCCATAATTCACACTCCCTTAATCCGTCAGACTGGAAAACCCTCCACAAATTATGCATACTTACTGATAAACTCTGTCTGTGCACCCAAACAAATACCGAAGGCTGTACATTTATAATGATTGGGTTTCAAAGGAGTAATTCCCTAATTTATTGAGTCTGCTGTGAACAAGATGATGGAGTATTTGTATGAAAATCAGGGCGAGGAGAGGCGATTGAGGAAGTGGATGATGGGATTTGTTCCAGTTTAGCAATTTATGACAGCAGGATGCAACATATTGCACTATTTAACATGTCTTGTAGGTCCAACTTAAACACCCCCCCCACATACACACACTTGGCTCCATTGAATCCATTAGAGACACAGTGAATGTGCGCAGATATCACTCAGCTAGAGAGCACAGAGCGTTGAGTGCGAAGGTAGACGGAGGCCATTCAGGGACGGCTGTGTGCAGTGAATACTTATCGAGTCATCCTGCCTGCTGGATTTTCAAAGCAAGCTGAGAGCTGAGCCACTTTCAATATTCCCCCTGCCTTCTAAGAGGGAAAAACCACAAAGAAGCGCCGGCTCTTTTTCCAAACTGGCCCTGATAGAAACGCAAAAACAAACAGTCAGAGAATCACAAACACAGCTGAGGGATCAATTGATATTTTGGCAGCTCAGATGTGAGCGCCGTGAATGAGGTTAATCGGAAGGTAAAAGTGTGATCACGCACACTTGTGTATGCTTGCCTACAGGAGCATGGAGTGTGTATGTGGAAATATTCATGACCAAGGGTAAGCGTGTATCATGCGCTGTTCTAACGTGTGTTAATGTGGGTGAAATTCTCTGAAGTTCTGCCTTGACATCAGCAGCCCTGGAGGCAGGTGTGACAGGCAGATGGGGGAAGTTAACTCAAGCCGACAGTCATGGCTTCCAGGCTTGAGGTGCTAACATAGTTTTCTTGAGTTTTAGCTTGATGCTCACGATCAAAACAAAGCAATCATCCAAAATGCAGCAGCTGAGTTATGGGAAAGTGGGAGGGGTCGCATTTCAAGACACAATTCATATTTTATTGATCAGATAAATTTGAAGCGTGTTCACGTTTATAATGAATGAGGTATAGATTTGATGATAATTGAAAACCTTGTCTGTCTCACTGATGGAGGCAAAGCTGTCTATCAGAGAACACTGGGGACTAGGATCATTGTTCTCTCGTGCCTGTTCTTTTATATATATAAAAAAGCAGCAAAATCATTATAAACGCACCATGGAAAGCTTTTTAACATTTCAGATTATGGATTTTGCTTTGAAGCAATGATGTTATTCTCTTAGACAGCATTAGAAGAAGTTACTGTCAGACCTAAAGTTTAGAACTGAATTTGGAACAACTGCGAACTACACGCAGTTCATAGAAGTGAGGTTGTTTCAGTGGATTCCTTGCTCACATTCCTTCATTCCTTCCTCAGATATCTACAGGTCAACTGAGTTCCACTAAACCCTCGAATACTTTTTCCATTTCGACTGGACATTTCCTCTTTTCATCCACAGAAACGTACACCCCTTTCTCAGTCCAGAGTTCAATGTACTAGTTTTCCATCTTCTTGAAAGGGCTTGAAATCTCATTGTTGTTTTGTCACTTGCTTTTCTGTGGACCTAAAGCACCCTGGAGTAGGAGCTATAAAATGCTTGAGGAACCACAGCTTCAGCGCATAAATAAGCCCTGGTTCCTTGGTGAGTTCCTGCGGACACAACAGAACAGATGGACTTGAGGAGGTGCGGTAATGTGATAATTACCAGAGCACCTCTGTCATTCTCTTCCGTCCTATTCGGTCATATAACTCATGTCCTGATTGCAGCTTTATATCTCCTTGATCAAGTGGACACTGAGCTTTAAGAGGACACCATGGACAAAGACATTTTGTTTCATTTACATAAGGTGTAGCTCTCATAGCAAACTGTTCAAGTTTAGCCCAAAACACTGAGGGGTAATAACACGCGGTCACAGTTCTCCAAACGTGTATCTCTGTGAGAGGATATAAATCCGATTGCAAATATATATCTACTCTAGAAGAACACAGTCTGTCCAGCATGACAGACATCCGTCCTGACATCCGTCCTGAAAACAAGTCTTGACTGAATGGAGGTTTTAGAATTCCACTTTGAAACAATTCCACACTGTTGAAAAGTATATGGGGATATAGTTTGTAGGGACCGTTTCAGCATATTTTATTATTATGAGTGACTGACTGAATGTAGATAAATTGGCAACCGGGTGTCACACCGAGATATTTTAAATCCAAATATAAAGACGTTTGACAGCAGAATGCTTTTAGTGACAGCACACAGCAAACCACATCAATGTTAAACGTCAGACCTGCTTTGTGTCCAGCCGAATCAAAGAGCAGAAGCTTTCCAGAATATCCAGTCCGTACCATCAATCACACAGGGACAACTTCATCACAGCAGACAGAGAGATACCGTTTCTACAAAAATTGCTTCAGTGGATCGAACTGCAATGAAGCCAGAAGACATTTTGGACAGCATGTTTCTGTCAATTGGAAACTTTCTTGCAGCCCTTATTGCTCCATCCACACAGACATAAAGCCCACAGTTGAGGTGCACTTTAGGCCTGTCTGTCTATGTTTAGCACAGGAAGTCAAGGTGGCCTTTGAAATAACTTTTGCCTCTGAATCTTGCTCTGAGAATGTATGATTAATACTGACACAGATTAATATATAGTAGTATTGTAATATCTCACAATGTGACAGGTACTTGTCAGAATGGAATTATCGTTCACACAACAATCGCAAAACAAGCTCACTGAGACAAGACTCCATTGAAGAAGTGATAGTAGTCCAGATACCATAGCAACAAACTCTTGAATCCAACAAGTCCTTACCTTTATTTGGCTGTAATACAAGGAAGTGTATACTGTGAAAATGGTGTTGGGACTGTCTGTTTCTCAGTGTGTGACTCTCATTTCAGCTGTGCTCTGGGTCTCGGGGCTGAGCTGTGGATCGGCTCCTGAGCTGGTTCCATAATGACTGTTGACTTTAACAAGCTGCTGCTGTTTTGGGGATCAGGACTCTGTGATGGCAGCTCACAACCAAGCCACAGCATCCAGGTAGTGACACAATATCTCACTTTACCAAAGTGGTCGGGGTGGGCTGCCACTGTACAGTATATGTTCTCATTTTCTCCTGTTTTCAGTAGACAGTTCGGTAAGTAAATCGCATTTTGGTTTCTTTGTTTTGCCATCACGTCAGCTTTGTTAAGTTTGTCTTTAATCTTTTCTCGTAGCTGTCAAATCACATACAAATTACTTCATTTGGGAGTCCAGGAGAGAGAGAGAGAGAGAGAGAGAGAGTCCTGGAGGAGTATGTGCTGTAATTTCTTCTTCCTGTTTTGAAATTGTTGCACCTGTCCCAAGTGCCTCTGACTGAATGAGCCTAGTGAGTGCTCCCACATGGTTTTGGCTCATGCATTTTTTGGTTCATTTAAAATTGTTGAAACTGAGCCATGCGCAATTTCAAACATAAGCAACAATTCATTCACTGATTAGTTCCAGAGCGAACAGCTCTAAACAAATGTTTCACTACAAATAGAACAAGAATATCAATGAATTTGGACAATGTAGAGAAGTCTTTGTTGCAATACCAAAATACCCTCTCTAATTTCTGCACTGCCTTTCAAAGACATCAAACACTGTTATGCCTCATGAATACATCCTGCTATTTTTGATGCAGAGTCCTTGGTGTGTTCATGGACTCTGTAAGAGGCAGGAAATGTGGTTCAGACATGCGGCCTTGCAAACTAAAGAGTTTCAGACATATTTCATAAATGTTCTGATATTGAGAGTTCATTCTTTCAACCATTTCACAGATTTCCACTCCTTTCTGTTCCTTTCAAAAACTAAATTCTAAGCCAGACAAATGATTTAACTGTCAAACGTCCCATTAGGGATGAGGCCAGGGTCAAGCACACCATTCCCTAACTATTGATATTGGCATGAAGTAGTGATGAGAAAAGCATATTCCATAAATCAAGAAATATAAAACCTTCCAGTCGTTAATAAGAACCCGGACAGGAGACACTGAAAGTCAGCCACTCCAATAGCAGCAAAGAAATTATAAAATCCACCATTATTAACCCCCCCCCACCTTGAAATTTCTGTGGGAATACATCTCCTAATATCCCCACATCACTTAAAACCATGTTTAATTTATTCATTTCTATTCCAACTGAATCTTGGACATTTCTTACAAATTATTTGTTAATTTTTGCAGTCCACTGGTCCATTAATGACCCAGCAAATGGTTAAACCACTGATTTATTGGAAGTAAGTGAGAGGTTGCCATCTTGGGAAGAACATTTTAAGGAGCTGTGCAGGCAGCAAGCCAGAGTTCTCGCTGATTATATGTGAAGAACAAAGAATCCTCATTAAGCATTACATTTGCAGAGCATGATATGTTGACGATGATGAAGTATCGAGGAAAGATTATTTGGTGTCCTGAATTCCTGCAATTCCACAATTTTATAAAACCTCATTATGACATGATTCGAACTCTGTAGAAAATGATGGACTGCAGAACTTTTAAAACTTATGAACACTTCAGAATTGTGTTTTTCTTCAGCTATACACCCTTGTTGAGCGGAATGTCATTTATAATGCTTTATCATTTCAATGTTACAGGGTTAAATGTCATTGTCAAGTTTGTGTTCAAGAACAATTGGGGCCCCAGATAATTCACCCCAGATATGCTGGACTGGATGGATGTTGAATATAAGATAGATTTGAGTTGGTTCTTATTAAACTGTATGTAAGGTTTGGAGAAAAAAAATACTTTAGTTTGCATATTTTAGCATTTAATTTTCAGCTTTTTTCTTACAAAGTGGGGCACTGCTCTAGCACATGTTTCCCATGAGAAACTAATGAGCATCTTCCTGCTGTAGTTCCAGTCGATGAAGCATCCTGTGTATAAACATGGCTGGTTTCTCTGCTCTGCTCAGTTTGACTCTGTAATCATTTCTCTCCACAAAGCAACCATGTTTATGATTTGCGATACAAGACTGGAAAGGTTTGATAATGCTTGTTGCTGTCCAGTAAACACAGCCATTATTTTGTGTGTTGTTTTTTTTAAAGCAAATGTTACAGTAGTTATTTTCTGTTTTTCATGTTGTGTGTTTTCTTTAGCATGCTTGAAAAAAGTTTTTTCATCGTCTAGTTTCTAGTTATTGGGTTATTAGGCAAAAAGTGTCATTATAAAATGATGTTTACAATGTGATAATGTCATCTAATGACAAGAGAGTAGAAGGAGGTCTGGTTCTTCATTCTAATGGTGTTGTGATTAAACTTCTCTGGCTGTTAAATGTGCTTTATAAATAAAAGTGACTTGACTTGACTCGAGGCCTGTACTGATCTCGGCCTTGTTTGCCTAAACTGGTTTGACAAACATCGAAAACCTGGTGATCAGGGATAGTCGGTACATCGAAGCTGCTAATTTGTTCATGCGGAGTCGTGTGCGCTCCCATTTGATTTGACCTGACTTGGTTATTGGTCAAGTGGCGGTGCTTTCTATGTCACCCCGACTAAGCTCCAACAAATTCTGCTCCGAACCAGAATCGCCGTGGAGCACAAGTTACCTTGGCGACAGGGTTGTCTGGGATCTGATGCTTCGTCATTGGGAAAAGTCCAACTTGAGCTTCAACAGAGCCGACTAAGGCCTTAATCACGCTTTGTAGCACAGGCCCGTCCTCTCTCACACTCTTAGCTGTGCGTTCACGGACACAAATACATACAGTATGCACACATACATGTACATGGGTACACAGGGAGCTAGATTTGAACTCATGTGCAATAGTCGTCATAATTACCTATGAAATTGAACTTTCACCTTCACTGTCTCAGGTTTGCTTGTGTGTGTAAACGAGGTGTGTGTAAAGAACGATAGAGGTGACAGGCACACAGTTTTCACACGTTTACACTTGTACATGTAAAATGACAAATTGATTATGGTTAATGGGATGGGACAACCATTCTGTCTTCACAACTTTACGCTATCATTCTGACAACATGCAGGAGCTGAAACACAGACACACACGTTTAATTTGGCCCACAAACTTTTTGCTTGTGTAGAATACGGCAGCAGAGGCATTTCACTGAAAAGTTAAAAAGCTGACAGAGCCCCTAAAGGCCAAACCCAGGGTCGCTAAAGTCACCAAACTGGAGGAACAAACTGCTGGGGTAGGCAGATGCCTTCACACAGAAGGCTTCCTTACTCCACACCAGTAAGCACAAGGATTTATTGCAGGCTCCCCTGGTTCTCCTGTGAGTGTCCCTGTCATCTGTCTGCGGTTGGATGTGGGAGCTTATGTTGAAAAGTTCAAGTCGCACTCAGAGAACAAAGGTTGAATTTAAAAGTCGTGCTTTTCAGGATGAACGGGCTGCAAAATATGCAGTGTGCTTGATTTGCAACCAAACAGCGACCATTGTGAAACATAAAACACCAGTATGACACCAAAGATGCCTATTTACAAGAAACTTCCCTGCAGAATACAGATGAACCTTCCAAATAAACAACTGAAATCAGTGTGTTTGAGCTTAGATCACTCACAAATCCGCTGATCTTGGACTTCTGACATCAAAATGTAGTAAGTTGTCCCATGAGACGAGGTTATACAAATAAACCTGACCATGAAACAGTGTAATTTCACTTGAGAATTTTGATTAATGAAAAGAATGAACCCGCCGCCCTCTTCCCTCCGTGTTTGTGAAAGAGTGTTCGTCTGTTTCAGCATGCAGGCTCTCTTATGTACCAGCACTATGGAGAGCGCTGTCCAGAGCCGCTGGTGAGCGCCTCTGTTGCGGTTGCCTGAGGGCAGCCATTCAGCTGGAAATAGTTCAGCACCACGGAGAGATCACTGAATTCTCTCCCTCTATCAAGAAGGCAACAGAATGCTGCAACTGAAAATGTGAGTGAATGCTAAAAGTCACACTTTGTTCTGCGGGAGGATGCGTCCCCAAAAGAGAAGACAATACAGGTTTGTGGTGAGCGGTTCAGGGGAACGTTAATCTTTAGCACAGAGACAGACGGGAGGCAGATAAATGTCAGCCTGGAGGAAGTTAGAGACAGCCAGCTTTGTCAGAGATGCTTGTGTGTCTTCTCATGTAAAACCGCAGCATGTGTCCCACAGTGTGGCTATAACACAATTAGGAAGAAATAGAGATCCACGCAGAGAGGACAAGATGAATGGTGACCCGAGGGAAGAAGCCATGTCATTATGAGTATTGGCTTTCTGCTTAATAAGAACAGGAAATGGGTGGAAGCCATTGAGTTTCCTACAGTCATTCTGAGAGGACTTAAAAGAATGTTTTTGCTGATGACCACACAAACAATCCTCCTCCTCCTCCTCTGCACTGCTTGCAGTCTCTGTGTGTGTTTGTGCGTGCGTCATATCCCACTGTAGTTGCCCCTCAATCAGAACTACAGATTGTCTCAGCCCTTTCATTTCCCATCCTGGGTTTCTGAGCTGGCTCTTTCTGCATTTCATTACCTGCTGGCTTAATTGATGTAATTATTCAGCTCTTGCTTGTTGGTTGCTTTCCGTTTATTCTGTCAAACAAATTCTTTCTAAGAAGGACACACCTCTTATCTTTCCCTTTTCTAAAGCTGTTTGGACTTGACCTATTCAATTGCAGCATGCCATTATCAGGTTAATTGTGCAATTTAGAGGAGGCTGTGATTTTGCAAATGTACTGTATTGCTTCCTCTTAAAGAAGTTAATTGCACTCTTAGAGCAACTTCACTACATACATGCACACACTAACAATTTAAGCAGTTTCAACAATGAGAACGCATCGGAAGCAGCTGTTTTTCGACATCAAAGGCAGGAAGTTTCCATGACAGAGGGCACCGCTTATAGAGAGTTAAAGCACAGTAAGGTACATTTTGCAGTCAGACAAGCCAACATCCAGTCAGCCAATATGCTTCCAAAGCACACACTGAATTCACGCTGTTACATGATTACTACAAATGGCTTTTTCCCCTTTTGGTGATCTGCATACATTTATGTGAAGGAGCCGTAGCAGAAATGCACGACTCCAGCTGGATTCACTGTGCGTAATTTGCTGTGTGCAATTATAAGCTTCCACCCTCTGTGCAGTGTGTTCTCACCCGGGCCATTCTGTTACGGATCTGATGAATGCTGAGACAATAATAAACTCGAAGGGCATTGTTGCTCAAATGATCAATATCCTGGACAAAGACAGATAAAGAAATCTTTCATTAAAAGCTTTTTGAAAAGTGTTTGTCAGAGAAATGGATTCTAAGGAATTCGCCAAAGTCTGATGTCTGTGTTTGAGTGTAACTTAAAAACTGCCAGAGAATGCACAATTTCATATTTGGATTCTGATACCATCACACGGGGGAATTAAGCCAAAAAATACAATCCCTACTATTGTGTGTGCGTGTGTCCGTTTGTTTTTGCGTTTCATCACCACAAACCTTCAAACACCATGGCAAACAAGTAAGCAGGCAGTGAGCACAGCACCGAGTAGGCGGTCACACTTATGTGTACAAAACATATAACAATAATAAGCACTGGTGGTACAACTAAGATGCCAGCTGACCTTGAAGCAAACGGAACAAAAAGCATGGACGAGCACTTTCATCCCCCTCCAAACATCACATGGAGCAGCAATAGAAGCAGACCCTTATTTGGCTTAACCTTCTTACGGAATGTTTGACACAGTTTTCACAATTTCAACTGGAAAAACAATAAGAGTATGATTCAGCACTTCCTCTGTATTGAAGCACGTTTTGGCTGATCTTGATCCTTCTGCTTACTGGCTGCTGCTTGCCTCATAAAAACTCTGTCATTGTAATAATCTATCAAGAGCAATTGAATGTCCTGGCTTTTATTTATCACTGCCAATCATTTCTACAACCATCAGATGTAGAAATCATTTCTATGGAGTGGAGCCACCCATTCATCATCATTTCTGTTGGTATGACTCTGCATTGTATCACAATTATCTTAAGGACTTAGGGGGTTGTGCACAAGAACAGTGCGACCGCCTAGTGACGCACTTTAAAGCTCAGCTGGTTAACCACACACCACCCAGAGTGGGCGGTCAGATAGAGCTGAAAACCAACATCAACAATCATTCATAAGTAATCGACGGAAAAGTGCTGCTTGACTTTAATAACATGCATCACATGTGCGTAAGCAGTGGTTCTCAAACTTTTTCTTTCGCGACCCCCCTTTTATATATCAGAAGTTAAAAAAAAAACGGTGCCGGGTTTTATATTGTGTCCCCGGCAAGTTTCCATCCCACTAGCCTCTGTTTACATGCATATCTTGTTAGCTTGATAATTCAGTATCGTCAGTGTTGTCATATCTGTGTGCATAATAAACTTTAAATCGCCCCAGCACGACCGAGTTAACAGCTCCCTTTTTCATTCTCATCGGCAATAAAACACCATTGTTTTATTAATTTAGTCATTATATAGTTGTTAATGCCAAGCTTTGCCATTCCATGGCTTAATGAATCAAGGCTGAGGCGTGGCTTCACAGTCAAAACTGCCACTTAACCAAATACAAAGGGAGACCTTAATGGGCCATTATGTTACGCTGTGAATTATATTTTGGTTGTTTTTTTCTTGTCAAATTCCTTTCCGCACTGGAGAGTGAGAGAAATTTGGACACACAACAGTCAGAGTGGTGAGGGTCAGAAACCCAGCAAGGGCACAGACGAAATGAAAAGCACAGATAATGTGTTTTGCAGGTGTTTTCTTTTCTGTTTTTGTATTTTGTCTTTGCGTGGTTGTGTACTGTGTTCAGCGTGTTCACGGCCGAAAGACCAAAACCATATACAGATAAATAATTTAAAAAAAGGAGAAACCAACAACTGACCTCTTAGTTATATCAATAATTTTTTCCAGGCCTTTTTCAATTGGATTATCTAAAAGTTACATGGAAAAGTGTCACTTCTATTAAATATGACAAAGAATAGTGGATGCCAGTTACTTTTATCAGTTTCAGCTTCTGAATTTTGGGTAATAATTTCTCACATTTTTGGCCATGTTGGTACAATGAGAGAAGAGGTCGAGAGGAACACTAAGGATGAAGAGAGAACACTGACAGCACAGGGAATGAATAGTCTGGTATGAATAGCGGTGCTATCTTTTCATACCTCTGTCCTGTTATTGATATGTTCCTCTGTTCTCAGCAGGCGAGCAGACAGACACCTGGGTGCTCTCTGTCTCTCATGCAGCATGGTGAGCATGCCAGAGAACACAGTGTACTGTTAGGATAACCACCATAATGGCTGACAAACACACACACACACACACACACACACACACACACACACACACACACACACACACACACACACAGGTAGGCCTACCATACGTAAGTAAACAAGTGAATGTGCACACACACACACACGCATACACACACACACACACACACACACACACACACACACACACACATATCTTGCTGGTAAACATTGCATCAAGATGTGAAAATCAATGCTAAACCCACACAAACACTCACACAGTTTCAAGTGCAGTGCCCCAATTACTGCAAGGGCAGAGGCAAACATTTTTCAGTCTTTAAGGAAAGAAAACAACTCTTGAGAGATTTTATTTTCCGTTTTCTTACAAGAGATGACTAGTCGAACTAAACTGACTGCGGTGGCCTTTGCGGTGGTAGACACCTATGCCAGAGTGGGTATCTATCCCTGTGTTCTGCTAAATGTCATCACAGATAAACGGCCCTTTTAATCATAAACAAACAGCTGCCGTGGACGCCAGGAGTGGCTGATGGTAAGAAGTGGCTAATATCTTCTCATTTTCTTCACTTCACTCCATTTTTCATAGCTCAAGCTAATGTTTCTGATGAGATTTATCAAACAAACAAAGCTTCACTCCAGCTATCGATTTACATCAAAATAAACATGTGCCAGATATCTTGTTCACTTGAGATGGGATAGCAATGGCATTGATTCTCACACACTAGAAGTGGTAAAACCTTATTTTGACTTGCGTATCTCAGAGAAGAATCTCTGATTTTTTTCTCTCTATTTCAGGCAGGAAACTCTTTGTTGGCACATTGGTACATCATAATTGTGACTACATCTCATAATTTTGACATGAACTGTAGGTGATATGAAGGAAATCAGAGATGCCAAACCAAAACAAAAAAACACCCCAGATCCCAGCCACCCCATCCTGGCCCACTGGGAGCAAAGAGGGCCCTGCATTTCCTGTGACAGAGCCAGGGGCATGTCCACAACACACACACACATACACACACTATATAAACTGTTCTTCAAAGCACTCACTCTAAGTTTTCAATATTCAAGTGTTTTTGTTTTCATCTGCGTTGTTGTTTGATTGTTAACATTCCAGAAGTGTATTCATGAAAATTCCAAAGGTGATGATCCCCAGTCTCAGTACTTAATTAGCGAGAACTTACAAAAACATAGCAGCTTTGTAAGTGACAAGCTGGTGGGGGTTCATGCTCCTGTCACTGCGCTAAGTCACTAAGTGTATTTGACACACACTGTTTACACCCAGACTAACACATTCCAGAACACATCTAAAGTAGAAATACATTTTAGTACTGAAAAGAAAATGTTTCACAAATTTGGTTGAATATATGCACCTTTACCACAGAAGTGTAAGGACGGCATCTGGCCCAACGACGCAATCCAGGACGACGGCTGAAGGCTTATATTGTGTGCAATGATGTAGGACTATTTTCAAGTGTAGATCTGGCTCCATAGTGCGTTAACTTGGGACCCTTTATGTACTGATTGCTTAGACTACGGCTGAAATACACCTTCAAACAAGGCATACCTGGGGTCAAATTTATTGGAGGCCAAATAACACACACACACACACCGAAACAGAAGTAATCTTTAAATCTCAATTTCTGATTGCTCCACAGCCCAATGCATCAAAAAGAGACGAGCGAGCGACCCAACGGACCTTGCATGCCTAAAGTAAGGTTTACATCCTGACTTAACATTCCAATATTTGCCAGAATCTTTACTGTTTACATTTTTTTACACATCAGCTCACTTTGGATAACTAATCGTTTCCTTAGTCCCTAAACTACAAGAGTAATTACTCAAAGAATGATCAGAGCTCAATGTTCACAATTGCCAATTTATTTACTAGGCCACATTAGCAGTCAATTACAACATAATCAGGCCCAAGGACACAAGACAAAGATTGCCAGTTTGCCATGAGCTTACCAATAAATAAAAGGGTGAGAAACATGGAACCACACAAAGGTGTGTGAGGGAGATTGGTGGGCACAAATTCAAGTGACACAGATTACAAGAAGAGCAGGGATGAGGACCCAAAAGATAAAGTTGATAGTAATTCCTATCGAGGTAGCAAACAGGGAAACGCAAACACAAGAGAAACCAAGCTGAGGAAGAAATGAGGAATTCAGGGGAATAACAGGTTATCCAGACAATAAGTAGGAGCGAAGGAACAAATCTAAGGCGCAAACTAGATGCATGGAAACACTAGAATAACCAGGGGGGAACAAGAGAGGTGTAAACAACACGACAACAAGCCAAACAACTTAAAACAAGGAGTACAAATCCACTTGGAACAACGAGGGAATGAAGATCAGGAGGTGAGGGGAAGGTGGTACAAAAGAGACCTAATCAGACACAGGTGAGACCAATGAGCAATCAAGCAATCAAGGGACTTTGCAGTGAATTCAGGTTAATTGGAAAGAACCTTTTAATTATTCAGTGCTTCAGAAAATAACCATCTCTATCCAAACAAATGTTCTCAACGCTGTTAATGACAGACATGCTCACAAGAAGCCAAGTTGCTGTTCAGTGTGTTTCCATAGCCCATATTTGTCTCGAAAGACAAGACACAGAGAGCACCAGGGAAGCAGGGGAGCCAAAACAGAGACAGACGGCAGCTGGAACTGAGGAAGAAAGAAACAGGCACAGGAGAGAGAGAGAGAGATTAGAGCAAATGAAGAGAGACAACACGGGTGAGCACACATTTATTTTGAATTCTGCCTTTACGTAGAATGAGTGCTAACTATGCCTGTTTGGGGCTTTGGAAGTCCAATTAACCTGCTGGACAAAATGCAATTATACGGCTGTCATCTGCTGTGTCGCAAATGTCAATGGAAAAAGAAAGACGTCTGCCCGGGGGGTGTGTGTGTGCACATCGCTCACGAGGGCTTGGTATTTGAAAGTTCATGGTTCAATTCCTCCATGTGTTGAAGTGTTGTTGAGCAAGACACTGAACCTCTAACTGCTCCTGATGAGCAGGATGGCGCCTCTGCCCATCAGGGAATGATTGCGTGTGTGTGTATGTGTGTGTGTGTGTGTGTGTGTGTGTGTGTGTGTGTGTGTGTGTGTGCGTGTGAATGAGTTAATGAGCATTTTGTTTGTGTAAAAGTGCTTTATGAGTACAGTCAGTGTAACATCTATCTCTCTGCCTTTACTGCTGTTGTGTTTACATCTTCACAGCATCTGTTTACATTTGCAGCGCCGCACTGACTGCAGTATGAAATGGGCATTCCAAACTGGAGAAAAGGGGAATCTTGCATGTGTGTCACAAACTGTAAGTCAGCCCATTTAAATCAAGGTCCATTACAAAAACCTCAGGCAAGATTCTGCAACTAATCATTTCAGGCTTGTCAGCAACATAAAGCGTTGGCCTCTATGCAATTTATTTTTTTACCCTCGTCAGGTGTCAGTTTTCGCAGCAAGTCAGCATAATTAGCTGTTGCGATTGCGAAAGGCACTGCTGTATGTTGAAAGGAGAAGAAATGAAGGTGAGAATGAACTTGATATGTTTGCTCTCCAAGTGTAATTACCCTCAATGCCTGCAGCCTCAAAACAAAAGAGAGAACAGTACAAGCATCTGGCTGCACCACTAAATTTGTTCAAAACTAATTAGTAACACATTTGAAGTCAAATATCTGTTGACAATTTAGATTACTTCTGAAAGGAACATTATCAACATAAAACTGGATTAAAGGAAGTACATCTTTCTGAGATTAGAGGTAGATTTTTTTCAATTTTTCTCCACCTTTTCTACCCTCAATAGCTCATAAAGCAGCCAAGTTATGTTGTATGTTAATTAGAAATCTCTGGTACAACCATGGACATAACCAACATATGCAAATACTGTCTGGCTGTTCTACATGGATTGTGTATCAATGTCTACTCTGCGGAGAATTTTACCGCAGGCTGTTTTTGCACACAAGAGAGAGCAATTGGCTGCAATCTAGGATCAGTGCAATTATGATAAACAACAATAAATCTCTTCTATTGTAAATAACTACAGATTGATGATATATATCAGTTTGAGATATTTGACTGGATTAGATACACCTACCTGCACAATCCAATATAACACATTTGGTATATTGGATCTGATAATGCTCAGTGTTTGTTGTCATTGTGTCAGGAAAGTGTTGATTTCGTTTCAATCGTGTTAGCGGTGCTGTTATATGTGATTGCATTGTATTGAAAGGTGTTTCGTTCAACCCGTTCACGTACATGAAGGTAACAGAAATTTGGGAACACTTTTCCATATAATGCAGTCTTATATATGATAGCAGCACCTGTCATACCCAGTTGAATCAACACTTTTCTATGTGGTCATATGTGACAGACCTAATGCATATTAAAGCGTAAAACCGTGTTATGCAAACAATGAGGCAAGGCAGAAATGGGGCCTGAGCGTTTGCTTAAGCAGAAGCAGACACACACACACCCACATACACTATCTTGAGCTACAATGCTGATGGAGTGGAATTTATTAATTTTAATTGTGAGTGATGTTGGGTTTAATTTGAAAGACAGATATACACAGAAGCGTGTTGAAACAGATGTAACTCTCAAATATCCGCTGCTCCAGAACACCCACCTGATTTAAATGTTTAATAAGCGCAATGTTTCCTCCTAAGATGCTTCAAATGGATTTGGGCATTCAAGCGTTACGAGAAATTTAACATGTCTACAAATTTAATCGGAGCGCATAGAGAATCTGATCAGCCCAGGGAGCCCCCATCACTGCCTGATAAAGTGGATGCAGTCAAACCATTGTGTTTCTAACTGTAAACAGATCATATCAGGGTGAAGGGAGAAAATGAACGAGGTCATTTGTGTGCAGTTTGTGGAGATGCATTAATGAAATCACAGTGGCTCGTCTATCAATTTATGCTGTAGATAATAACTGATGCACTCGTGTGCCAGTTATTTGCACAGCAGTTTGCATTTACATAGCATTAGAATTCCTCCACATCAAGCAGCTATATAGCCTTGACCACCCACTATAACACACCTAAAGCAATAAAATGTCACACACACCATGCAACCGTCAGAAATCAGAAACAGAGGAGAAATTGCGGCTGTACAGCTTTGGAACGCATTGGAATAAACGTGCAATTCTGTGTTGGCAAGTCGAGTTTAAGGTGTGTGTTGTGTTTGTATGTAAGAGAGTGTGTGTTGTAATAAGAATGTGTGGTACCGAAACATTTTCTTGTTGTTTTGACATCTCCGCCTGATAAGCAGACCGTGAAAGCTCACTGCTTTGAATGACAATCCAGCCAGTAAATGAGCATCCTTCTCTTCAGAGACTAGGAGCTTGACTGAAATGAAGGCTGGCTTCTTAGAGGAGATGACTGGTTTGTCAATAACATCTAAGGTAACTGCAAATTTAGCCTGTGTGTGTGTGTGTTGGGGGCTGAGAGGAGCTTTGTTCAGGGTGATCACAATTTCCTGGCATTAGTGAGCTCTCCTCTGTTGTTTAAAGCAAAATAAAAGCGACAGCAACACATTTTCACTCCTATGTACCGGCTGTTGCTCACTTGCTTTTGAGTCGTTATATCTCACCAGTCATCCCAGTGGTGAGTCAGTAGTTTGAAGGAATGTTTTGTTCCGCTGAGATTTGTTTACAAGTTGGGCCGTGTGACACCATTATGTGTGGGTAGCTGGAGTTGTTAGATTTGACAAACAATATGCAATTATACATACCAGCCAATTGTGTGAGGAATCTGGTAACAGATAAGAGTAAATATGATTTATTTAACCTGAGTTTTCATTTAGACGAGAACTCAGAAAGAGAGAGAGACTGACAGACAGACAGATGGAGCGACATCTTGTGTTTTGTCTTTAGATACTTTCTGAATATTCATGTCATTTGATTATCTCACCAGATATAATAACACTGTAATATTCAGAATATGTAAAGTTTCTCTTGGTGTATGATCAAACCCTCGCCTCAAGTCAGCCAGGAGGAATTCCATTGGTTAAGGACAGAATAGAAAAGGAGAAGTAATCTAAAGCTTGTTTTCCTAATGAGCCGTATACAAAGATTATTATACTTACCACTTGTTCTTAGTTTGGTAGAGCAAAAATCTAAAGCCTCACCAGCAGCCATTCTTACATTCAGACTGTCAGTTCCCTGGACTTTGAGGAAAAGTGAGCGTCTGAGAGCTGCTCCTCCCTCTGAAGCTGTTACTACTACTACTGCTCCACTGCAGATGTTCAATGCCCAGCAGCACCAGACTGCGTGGTTCCCATTTCCCAGATGTGATCAGATGCTTTAGGAACAAAAGTGCTGAACTCTATCAGAGACTGTATTAAGACCTAGTTTCCACGCTTGTATCTGCGTGATCAGCAAGGGATGATTACAATTACCAAGCAGAAGCTAAAAAATGGTTGAGAAATCATAATTCTGACACCAATCCGAATTCCTTGGTGCCAAACAAAGGTTCCGGATTTTTTGTAGAGGTTGTTGAGTTCATGAAAAGGTTGCGTAGTGAAAAGGTATTATTGTGTGTGACTGTGCGAGTGGAAACAGATAACAAAAGATAATGCTTTGACACTGTATAACATTAAATGCTTGCAAGAAGTTCAAATAAAGAAGAAAATTGATTTTTCCTCTCTTCTCTCTCACTCTGACAGCTCCAACTGCTTATTTCCACACTTGAAATTGAAAGAAATCATCTGATTGGAGTGTGTGATTGTGGGGTCTGTGTTGTGTGTGTGGTCGTGAGATGTGTGGTAATATGAAACATGAAAGTAAACAGTAAGCCTGAATGGACATTTAATCATCCTGAGATGCTTTCATTTATCTCTGCCATTAGGAATGCTTTATGGTTATGAACCTAATTCATCCCGGACAATAACTATAGTTTATCGCAATGAGGCCATGTTCAGTCACTTGTTGGCTTCTTACCATCTGCTCCAGCTTCCCACCCTGGCTACAGATCGATGATTATAAATATCTTCAGTAAAATGCTCAGGATAGTTTTATATTCAGATGATGAGTGAGAAACATTAAAGTGCATTTATCTGCTGAGCCAACAGGAGCCAACAGGAGCCTCCACACAGCCGACCCGTCTATAGCATGAACTTCCGTCTCTTGAACAAGGCTGCATCATTACCTCGGCTAAGGTGTCTGTCTGATTATCAGCAGGATTACTCGAAAGGTATCAACTAGTTTTGATGGAACTTGGTGAGCAGGTTGGACATCACAGCTGCAGCAACCACTTTCTTTTTCCAAAACTTCTTTGCATTTCCTCTTACACTTATGTAGAATGCGTTGGCCAAGGAAGATGAAAGGTTTTTGATATTCCTCTATAATTGACAGCTAAAGTTGAATGGGTGTTGCTCAATCTCATATCCAAATGCACTCACTGCTGCTTATGCAAAGAATGAAACATCATTCAACCTGATGTTGGTACTATAACAACAACAATCCATTTTTTTCAATAACTAAAATAAAAGAGTACTAAATTGAATAATAACATGAATTGGTCCCATCTAAGCTGTTTGTTTGGGGGTGGGTCATGGTCTTATTTTGAACCTGTTCAATTTCATCATTGAGTTATAATTGGAGGAATGTTGGGGCCTTGGCAGAGGGATGCAGGTTCTAATGTGTGTTAAAAGGTTTAGCACTGCAGCAGACGCTAAGGCTCTATCAGGCTGCATAATATTTGCTTTCAGGATAAATTAATTATTGGCTGCGTTGTTTTCATGGGATTTGCTGATAATGTGTTTGAGTTTGGATTTTCGCTGTATTGATCTCACGCTGCACAGAGGGGAAATATGACACATCGGAACTACCGGGAGCAGCAGGCAGCCGTAGTGCAGAGCCCAAGAGACCAATTTCAGGTTACAGGTTAATGCCTTGATCAAGGGCAATGGCAGGAAGCTTGGCCTAACATGCTTATGTTGCTTGACGGTGTGGAGTACCTAAAGGAAACCTGGCAACATGAGGGAGAACATGGAAACTGGTTGGGTAGGAAACTTGCATTTATCGCGTCTAATGAAACAATATATGGCTGTTTAGTTTCATCAGATCCTGAAACAGATCCATAGCAATTAACATTCACAACAAGTCCAATTTCTGCTGCAGTCTCTTTGTTTACTGTCCTCACACTGACACATTGGGTTTGTTGTGCTGCCTGTTCCCTTACTGTTTTTTTGTAGGGCAAAAATAATTATTCCGGTCTATCCTGATGTCATGCTGGTTCAACGATCCAGCTGTCTTTCTCACAGGAACACACAATATCTGTGTTGTCTCCCTGTGTTGTCAGCAATGTCTGTTGCGTGGGGAGAAAAAGAGACCTAACAATATCTAAGCGGTTACTTTTCTGCGGAAATTACACATGGACTCTATTCAACTGCACTTTGCTCTCTACAGGGGGCGACCACGGGTTCCCTGTGTGAACCTGTAGAGACAACAGAGTGAGGACCTTGGGCATGTCTATGGTTTCCCCATTTGGTTGCTTCAAAGTACCCCCCCCCCCCCCCCCCTTATCAGATAAGCAATAACATACAGTAAACAGGTGTTCCAGATGAAGAAGAAGTTACTCTTTTACCCCATCTAGTGGCAATATTTCTTTGGAAGGATGAGCTCAGCTTTAAACAACAAGTGGCTTATTTTGTCAAACATATGAGATTTCAGGATCACATCCCATGAGTTGAACTCTATTCATTCCAAAGGTAATGGCATGCTCTCACCACACCAGAAGAGCCATAAGGCCGAGAGAGATGCTTTTTCTTTGTTCTTATGCAGATATGAGAGAGGGAGAGAAAGAGGGAGAGAGGGAGAAGGAGATGGAAGAGGATTTGTGGTTTAAATCTAGCTATTTAGTCTCTCAGGTCCCCAGTGTGTTCATGTTGTTGTTACGGATGATTAGCTTAATGAATCTGAATAATTGGAAACACGTATACGCGATTATATTGTGGTGGAGTTCAAGGTTTCAGGACTGCTGGGATTCAAATTGTGAAATGCTATGTAACCGAACACTGAGCATTGTTGTAAATATTTATATTTAGTATCAATATTATCCTGGACCGCTGGGTGATGCATTTTTCTTTAGTCTTGTGCCATTGACAGCAATACAGTAATAATGTTAAATAGCCTTCAGCAGCATATCACAATTCATCACAAGTTTTGTTCACAGCAGCAGCTCGGAGCTAAATTATAAAAAAATAAATAAACAATGATACTTTGTACTCTTTGAATGATGAACATGCATTAAATTGTTTTAATGATTCATTTTCTGGCCACTAATCCTGAACACAGCCATGGTTAGTTTTAATTTTCTAAACAGCTATGAATAATGATGCAAAAATAGCCGTGAATGTTTTCAACAGCATCAGCCAAATGACAACTTGGACAGAAATGAGTAAAAGAACTTGATGCTCATCAGAATAAAATGAAAGCACATTGTTTTATTGCATCTTTGACTCCTTTCTCTCTCCATATCTCAATTTATCATCATTCTCTGCTCATTTGCTTTAAATTGCTTGCATGATTTGCATGAGTATTGATTTAAAAGGTCGCTGCCACAGCCTGGAATCCAACCGCACAGAAAACAATTCAGGAACTATGAAGAAAAAAAGACAAATCTTTCATTTATGCAAGTAGCATGATGGTGGGAGTGATGAACAGTGACCTATAGGAGCAGCGAATATTCTCAGCAGAGACTGGTTTTGCTTCCCTTATACATCCAAATCGCATCATTTCCCATTTGTGGGGACAAGTGTTGAGATTTTTCTTGTTCCCAGAAGGCATACAGGTGAAGAAAATACCTGTAACAGAATCAAATTTGATTTAACAACTACTCAGCTCCTGTCCTGAGGCACACACGGTCACAATGTGTTTGCTTTTAAAACAAGATCCAGCAGTCAAAAATCATTATGTTCTGGATGTGCAAAATTCTATTTACGACATCCAATCATCCAGAGGAGCAAAGACCAGTTAAAGCATTGCAGTTAACATTCCGCACGTGCTGTGCGAGTGCGTACAAATCTAACTCTTTAGAATGTGTAAAAGCTGTCATCGAGTGTGACTTCCTATTTTAAAAATTCCTCAGAAAACCCAAATATCAAGGGATGATTGAGAAATATCTGACAGGCACCGTTTGACATTTCATTCTTCACCCATCCATGTCATTTTAATTGATTGTTTTCCTCTTCCTTCCTTGGCTGTGTGGAGCGCCTCTTCCACAGTTCAACATGTGTGCTTTGAACCAAGCAGTCGCTGGTGATACGTTCCCAATGCCTTTGCTTCACTGATAAATGAATATGGCAGAAAAATCGTCTAGGAAAAGCAATTCTTCAGGCGTCACAGCAATTCCTGCCCTCATTTTTCACATCCATTGAGAAGAGAAAGGAGAGAATTTGACTGCTTGCCTGCATCCAGAAATATACTGGAACAACTCCCGACTTTGCATGACGCTAACTTTTTGCTTACCCCTTCTCAAGATGGATATATGCAGAAATCCGTCATCCACAAGGCACACCTTTATGTGCGTGTTTGGCTGTGTGAGAGCCGGACAGAGAAGGAAGAGAGAAAATACAAGAGCTGCTCTGAGTGGTCCTGTTATCTCAGTGTTCCTCTGTGCAGGTGACTCATCAGTCTGCTTCGCTCTATGATTTGTCTGCGTGTTGGAGGTTAAGGGAACTTTGCATGAAGATTGAGAACGCTCTTTGACAGCTCTGCCCCCTAAGAGAGAGCGATGTGCTGCTTTAATAGACATCTGACCTTTGGAACTAGGATGAGAAAAAGTTTGTTATTCACTGGGTGAGCTTCTGTTATATGTTTGGACTTACTGTCGCCTAAACCTTGACCATCAGTCAGAGCAGATCCTATCACCTAACCCGGAGAGAGGGAGAGAGAGAGGGGGGGGGGGGAAGGAAGGATGAGAACGGGAGCTTTGTTTTTTACTCCAGGAGCAAAATTGAATAACATCCTTAAACCCAAGAGTAGGGAAATGGATTGCTGCCTGTGCTGGGACTGAACTTAATGAAAACAACTAGCGCTCATGTCATTTCAGGGCCAGATAATCCAGAACATTTTTGGTTCAAAGCACAAATAAATAAACACTTTTAATCCTAGCCTGATAACATCATTTGGAATAATTCTATAACACCCAAGTGCTCTTAGCATTCCACTCCATGGCGTTTGATTTGATCAAAAAAGTCATTGACAAACTCAAAGCAATTTATGCACAAAGACGCATGTGCTATAATGGCTTCTACCAATCAGCCAGAGGGCTGGATTCAAATGAGCAACCTTGTAATTTAATAATTATGTGTGACGTTATTGATCTCTAGCAGGAAACATAGAGGTCACATTCAGCTACAGAACAACATGACTGCAGCTATTCTGATTCTTTCTCAAGTACACTACAGCAGGGAGCTTTGCGGGGCTCAAACACTATGTCCTCTGATTTAAGAGCAATCATATCAACTGGCAGCGCCACATTGCTGCCTAATATAACTTCGGTCCCTCTGATTGCTTTACTTCCTAGCTTGTATGATAATAATCAGATTTTTGTATTAAATCCACTTACTGACGACAGCTAGCCCAGGGCACCATCTGAATCCAAATAAAATGTCAATGCATGCTGCACCTTGAGTTCTGGATCGTGATGAAGGACATCAGTAGATCCGATTTATGCGCCATCCACGTGACAAATTCTTAACATATCGTAGAACCAAACAAATCTAACTTCGTCTCTTGAGAGCAAACAAGTGCATTTTAGAAAGCAAGACGGATAGAGAGAATGAGAGGAGTAAAGCGATACCCTGAGGCTGAGGTGCACAGTGACTGAAAAGAAAATGATCCTGTGACAAACGACCAAATAAAAGCCCCACACAAATTAAGAATCCATTACAATGAGGAGAGAGAGGGTTAGATAGAGAGATAGATAGATGGAGAGAGAGAGAAGAGAAAATATTACCACTCCACACACCTTTTCACAGTGATGACCTTTTGTTCTCCATAGGTCAAAATTTGTGATGACCATCATGTTCTCATAAGGACTCCAAATTAGTGTTGGGGATTAGCTACCAAAAGTGGCTTCCCCATTACTAAATGTAGTGTTACATGTGTATTCCTGTAAATGTATTTTAGTGGCCAGTCGGCTGGCCGCTGTGTGTAACAGACCCTTCTATATTAGCGAGGCAAAGGCTCTTGGGAGTTTTCACCCAGCAATTGTTTAAAGGTTAAATAGTCAGGATATGGCTTTCTCGGAAATTGTTGTTATTTCTGTGTGATGTTGGAATGTGTTTAAAATGTGTCGCTGCGAAAAACTAGCGCTCCTGCAAGGCTTCACCCAGAGCAATTCCATAAACATGTCCATCTCACCATGTCTCACACCCTTGGAGAGGCCCTGCATGAAGCTGAGTGCACAGAGGTGATGTCTTCCAGTCAAAAACAAAACAAAATACCCTGTTCTGCCTCATGTCAGAGTGGCCAAATTCAGTGACAAAGAGGTTGAAGAAGAGGGCCGCCAAGTATAACATCCACCTCTACCCCAACGGCAGCTTCAACCCCGACACAAGACAGACGGCTGCTACCTGTATGATGAGCTTGGGCACATAGCCTGTGACTGCCCAGCACCAGAAGCCTGCAGCACTTAGCTGATGGGAAATGGCAGTGAACTGGCCCAGTGAGCGAACCGCAACGACAACCAAAGGCACTTTCTTTGAACTGCTGGCTTGATTGCCACAGATAGACACCGGGTCCACCTTGTCCCTGGTGCAGCCTGGCATACTTACAGGTACCAACAGCCAACTCTCAGCTCCATGGGCACCCACTGGCACACAGCTGGTAACAATCACCGGGACAAAGCCAGCATGATGTGGAAGAAGCTGGTCAACATCCGAGCAGGCAACAAGGAGATGGTGCATGAATTCTGGCTCAGCAATATTTGAGATTCATGCATCATTGGCCTGGATCTGTGCCACCAGCAGCAGCCACCCATGTCCCCAAGCCAGAGGTCGGCCCTTCAGCTGAAACCAGTAAGGCGCTACTTTAGTGTTGGCAACGCAGCTGCAATGGCTTCTACCCACAACAACAACACCAGTTAAAGCCCCTCCTCAACAAGTTTGTTGGATCTTTGCCGCCAGAGATTAGGACTGCAGAACGACTAGCCCTCTGCAAATGACAAGTAGTAGAAGAAACAACCTGGGAAAAAGCAGCTGCTGGAGAAATTGAGCCCTCCAGCAGCCCGTTGGCAGCCCCGGCAGTGCTGGTAAAGAAAAAGGAGGGTGGTTGGCGGTTCTGTGTGGATTACCGGCACCTCAATGCCATCACTTAGTAAGACTTACCCGCCTCCCGGCTTTGACAGCGGATTATATGAACGTGTCCAGCTGGTTCAGTTCCCTCGATCCACACCACGGGTACTGGTTAGTGGAACTGGCCCCTGATGCAAGAGTTATGCCATTTAGACTATGTAACGCCTCGGCCACCAGTGACTGATGGAGAGGGTGCTGCCAGCCACTCCGTGAAACTGCTGTGTGGTGTGTCTGGATAACCTGCTGGTGCACACTGACGACTTTGGCCGGGCCCTCTCCACTGCAGGAAGTCCTCACTGCCATCCGTCTGGTTGGGCTGCGGCTGAACCACGGCCACCGAGTACAACATGCTATGAAGAGAGACAGCATTTCTGGGCCACGTGGTACTGTAAGTGCTCAGGGGTTGGCGACTGACGCAGCCTGGGTGCCTGCCGTCCGAGACTGGTCAACCCTGGACAACATCAAAGAGCTGCAGAGTTTCCTGTGCCTGTCCTCCCTCTCCCGGTAGTTAGTCAGAGAGAGGACAGAGCAGAGAGGAACTACTGCATCACCCCGGCATGAGACTCTGGGGCTGCTGAGAAGCTGGCTGGAGGCAGGACGGCGACCCAACTGGTAAACAATAGAAGCGCCCGACGTGAAGGCGTAGCACTCCCAATGGGGGAAGCTCCATGATGTCCCACTGTATCAGTGGTGGCAGGGCCCCAGACAGGGCCGTAACATTAATTAGCTGCTGGTGCCCCAGGTGCTCCAATCCCAGGTGCTTCAGGACGTCCATGGGGCAGCAGGGATGGGACACTACTGCAATGCCAAGACCCTCCACCGCCTTCGAGCGCGGTTCCACAGGTCCAACTGTTGACAGGATGTGGAGCTGCACCTCCAACTGCACAAGCTAAATGGGTTTTGTTTCAATTGTTGCAACCATAAGTTAGAGTGTGAGGGATCAGAGGATTTGCTTGAGTGTGGTTCTTTAGGTGATGTGCATATCTGTATGCATTCGAATAGAGAGGTGCTCTGTGCCAATAGCACTCCTCAAGAGCCTTGTCATGCTCTCAATTGCCACAGTATCATAACACTGCTTAGTGCTTTCTTTATGCCTTATCACTTGCCACGTGTACATCATATTTGTCTATTTATTGTATATTTTAGTGCACAATCAGGCAGTGAAGGAAGCACAGATAGTTTACAGCAAACAAAGACAAACAGAGGACAAAGAAAGACAAGCAAGACAAGCTAAGATGTGAAGGAGGAAGATAAAATAAGAAAATTAAAATATAAACCGTATAAGGAGACAGCTGTATTTTAATGTATGTGGTTGTTGGTTTATAAGGTATGTAGAGCGAGAAAGAGGATCAGTTCTGGTCTATTTGTTCCTCTTTTATGGATGTTTTATCCAGATTAGAGTGCATTGTTTACAGGTCCAGGCAGTGATTTGTTTAGTTTTGTTCTGTCACTCCAATTAAGTCAAATTAGTTTTTTTTTCTAGCGTAAAAAAATAGTTTTATGTGATTACAACTTACTGCGCAGATCGTGTTTCAAAGCGGATCAATAATGTCATTGGCAATCAGATCAGTGAAGTGGTCGGAGATGGTTGCGATGCTCCCGCACCTTTAATCCTCCTCTCCTCTCCTCTCCTCTCCTCCTCTCCTCTCCTCTCCTCTCCTCTCCTCTCCTCTCCTCCGCCCCCTCCCGTCCTCCTCATAAATCTATTGGTCGCGGTCTCGGCTCGCACTCTCCAACGCTCCGCTTGATCAGACTGCAGTTGTATTTGGAGGGAAGTTGGCCAGTCGCGGCTCACGGCAAACGGCTTCCCCCCCTTCATCCTCCTCCTTCTTCTTCTTCTCCTCCTCCTCCTCCTCCTCCGGTCCATCCCACCGCTTCGGACAGTGGAATTATGAGCAGAGCTGATCCAGCCTCTAGCACCTTGTCTTGAATCTGTTCCCGTCATTACGCCAAGTGACATCGCACCCACCATGGAGATTGGAGTCCGCATCCTCTTGGCTCTCCTCGTCCACCAGGTAACACGGGAGAGATGAGTGTGTGTGTGTCTTTCTCTGTGTGTGTGTTTGTACTATAGGGACGTTTTCCTACTTCAACTAAGAGCGATCGCACTTTTGGTTTGCTCTGTCTGACTCGATTCTTTCCATCGCTCACTTATACTTCTGTTGATCGCACAAATATTGCTCGTCAAGTTTGTTTTCTGAGTGTGTGTGTGTCTGTCAATGTCAATGTGCTTTTACCGGCGCAAGTTTTGAGTTTTATCAGTCGGTATGTGGCATGTGTGGCATGTACTTTGTTGTTGCGCAGCGTGTTCGGGTCATGCCATCTGCAGTGGCTGGTCACTTTCGGAATGCTGTTCACACATTTTGGGGGATGAGAGAAACAGTGGGGGGGATCGAGAAGAAGAAGAAGGGAGAGAGAGAGAGAGAGAGAGAGAGAGGAGGAGAGCGCAGGGTGTATCATGTCTATGTGCAAATCACGGCGCCCAGCTCTTGTCTTCAGTCGCATCTATATTCCGCTCAGCCACCAAGTTGAGCGTTTCTTTGGGCTGGTGTGTGTGTGTGTGTGTGTGTGTGTGTGTGTGTGTGTGTGTGTGTGAGAGTGAGGGGGAGAGTGTGCGTGTGTGTGAGTGTGAGGGGAACGGCAGAGAGAGAGAGAGAGAGAGAGAGAGAGAGAGAGAGAGAGAGAGAGAGAGAGAGAGAGAGAGAGAGAGAGAGAGAGAGAGAGAGAGAGAGAGAGAGAGAGAGAGAGAGAGAGAGAGAGAGAGAGAGAGAGAGAGAGAGAGAGAGAGAGAGAGAGAGAGAGAGAGAGAGAGAGAGAGAGAGAGAGAGAGAGAGAGAGAGAGAGAGAGAGAGAGAGAGAGACGGCTGAGGGGGTGTCAGAGAACTAACTTGGCTCCTCTGGCGTGTTTTCTGTTGCGTCTCAGAGAATGTGAAGATGTGGACTCGCTCACTCGAGGTGTTTGATAAAGCCTTAATTCCAGCTCTGATAGAGCCAGTCGCCCGTTTGATCTGACTTTAATATGGGCAGAGAGAGAAATAGAGAGAGAGAGAGCAAGAGAGAGCTCTAAACAGCTGTCTTTGTCACTCTCAGTTCTAAATCGACTGTTCAAACAGACCAGAGCAGCATCAAGCCTTTGTGTGTGTCTGTCTGTGTGTGTGTGTGTGTGTGTGTGTGTGTGTGTGTGTGTGTGTTAAGATGCCCTCATCTCTGTGATAAAGCGATGATGTCGTAGACCTTTGCTCAGTTTGTGGTTATAGATTTGTTGCGGACTTTATCTCCCCAAGCATCTATCCTGCTGAAGTGCCCATGAGCAAGACACTGAACTTGCAGCGTCGTCTCTGTGAGGATCAGTGAAGTGTATAGTTGTGCGTGCTTGTAGAAGTGTTTTGAGTGTCATTATCATACTGCTAATGTTTAAGCAGAGCTATTTTTACCTAATGTTGGCACTAAACAGGGAAACAATGGGAGAGCCTCAAAGCGTGGCAGGCGGATTTCTCATTTCAGAAAGTCCTTGTTGTTGCTGCTGATGTTTTCCTCTCATCTCTGTCTCCCGCTGGATCACCAGACAGCTCAACTCATTTGGTATGTCTCACTTGACCTGTGTGGGCTTAGTGCTCATTTCCTGTTTGTGTATTATTCATGTTTAATTGGATATGCCCGTCGGTTCATTTTCACAATGTGGTTCGATCCGCTGATCTCGGTTGATCACCATTTCAGCTAATAGTGGTGGTAAAGAAATGATTTCAGCCATTATGGTATTGATTGTGACCCTACCCCACCCAGCACACATCCATATACACATACACACACACACACACACACACACACACACACACACACACACACACACACACACACACACACACACACACACACACATACGCACATAGTGTCCTGATCCCTGAAGCAGGAGAGATTTATGTTGCTGCCTATCCGTTGGCCTGTATCTCTGTCAGACTGATTTACAGGCTGATCAGGCTCCATAGGGGAATCTTCACTCTCTCCTTCTCTCACCGCCGTACATTAACTGTGACTATTTCCACAACCTCAAATGTAAATGAGTCTGTAAAGTGACTGAAATACACATTAGCGCAAACTTCTGACAAACGCACACGGCGCTCCATATGTCATCGTAGCAAAACACAGCTTTCCACCCTCTTAGTTTCACAACACGCAAACACGTCGGTGACCTCGTGCTCCTAGCGAACATCTGTATGCCTCCCCCCCGCCCCCCCGCCCCCCCCATCTCCTACCAAACACACCCTTCCCGTCTCTTGCTGCAGATATGTGAAAAGATATTTTATAGCTCCGCTCATCGCAGATATTATCGAAAGGAGTGCTCTGCATTATACGAGCACTCATTCCACCTGGCTCTCAAGATCCATCATCCATCATGAACGCCGCGGATCATTTTGACCTCCCCTCCTCTGCTGCTCCCTTGTCTTGTTACCTCACGTCGTGTGGGATCTAATGATTCTTCTTTTATTGATGGACGCTCATGTATAGACGTTCAATAAGCTTCTTCACACTTGCCACAACACACACACACACGCACACACACATGCAAGGCACCTGCATGCACATGCACAGCAGCAGCAGCAGCCCCCCCTCCCCTGACTACAAATGCCTGTTTTCCAAATGAAACATTAAGCAGTCTCTCTGGGTGAAGCAATGATTCAGAATAAGCACTGCACAGCTGGGAACTGCAGGTGCATGGATTTTTCTCTCCTTCCTTCCTCCCCCCCCCCCACCCGCTCTCTCCCTCTTTGATTCCGTCTCCCCGCTTCCCTCCTCGTCTTTGTCTGTCTCGTGTATTTACCTCCAGCTCTCCTTTGTCTCACCTTCTGCCACCCTATGTACCAAGTCTTTTGCTTTCATTAATGTGATTTACAAACCATAATCCCCATTTATTTCCTCTTCATGCTCATTCTCCCTCTGTGCACCTCACTTCATCTTTCCCTCCCTCGCTCTCTCTCCTTCTCTCTCTCTTTCTACCGGTGGAGGATGGCACTTATACTCACAGTTTAAATTCTGGGCTGGCACCTGGGCGTGTCTGGAGGAAGATTTGCTGTCATGGACGTTTACGGGCACAGTGACCACCGGACTGTTAAAGTCCCTGTTGAAACTGCTGCAAAGAAAGAGAGAGAGAGAGAGAGAGAGAGAGAGAGAGAGGTCATGGTCTCATAGAAAATGTTAAAAGTGTGGTACTGAAGACAGAGAGCTGCTCCAGTGTCCTGTTACACGCAGACAGCACTGACCTTCGTGGCTACACATGCATCGGCACACACACACAAACACACACACACACACACGCACACACACGGACAGACTCAGATGCCTGACACATACGCTCACACTTTATCCTTTTTATCCCGCTGTCCTCTCCTCACCCTCTCCGTCCTCTCTCGCCCTCACTCAATCCTAGAAGCAGTCCATTGATCTTGCAATTTCAAAAAGAGAGAGCGAGAGAGAGAGAGAGAGAGAGAGAGAGAGGACTCAGCCATTCCCGGTATGACAGCGCCATTTCGAATTTCCGGACGGCAGCAACAGGTGCTAGTGTACATACAGTACACACACGCAGACACACACACTCAGAGATGACCCCCTGCTGCGTTCACTGCGGTACTAATTGAATCCTCTTCCTTTTCACATTTGTGGGTTGAGTAATTTCTAGTCAAGCATACACCAATAGGAATTATTGTTAAAGTGCCATATATGCCCCGTAATTATTGCACCAGTCTCCATCGACCTCATCTGCAGAGGATAATGGAAAAATCTTTATTAAGCTCTTCCACTTATCTACTGCGCCTTCCGCGAGAAACAACACAGTCAGGGAGCTGCGTCAACGTCCAACACCGCGTTACAAAGTGCCGTCCTTTCAGAAAACAACCTTCCCTCACTGCATCATCAGCTAACCTCTCTTTGTCTCTCCCAAAGTTTTTTATGCGAGCTGAGTTATCCGACTTGCCATCTCTTTGTAACCCGGCGCTGTGTTGGTGATGGGCTCTGGTATAGATGCTGATAATGGGGTCTGCTTAAGGAGCAACAATATGATGAGCTACAAAGGCTAATGATGACACTAACGAGGAATGCCAGTCATTAGAGGGACAGGATCTCTCTCTCTCTCTCCCTCTCTCTCTCCCTCTCTCTCTCTCGCCTCAGACTCCATTCTTCTCCCCTATCAATGCAGTGTGTCTGGTGTGTCTGGGGTCTCGTAGTAGTGCCGGTGAAATAAGGGTTCGGAGTCCAAAAATTGCAGAGCATACCGGTCGGAAAAAAAAACAAACGTGAAATGGCCAAAGTGAAAGAAGCCGGCTACCGATCTGAACATTGCTGTCTAAGTGTGCCCTGGTGCTTCTGTGGTTCCCATGAGCTTTCTTGTTTGAGGAGGGTTCAATCTCCTTTATGTCGTACTTATCGGAGCTGTTTCCCGTGTAGAAGCATGGAGTTGACCACAGGCTGTGCTGTTGGAGGGGGTTCTTTATTGGAGTCAGATGTTATTGGCAGAAAACATAGAACTCTAAAGGCTTCTCGTAAATGACGCTACACACACACAATGAGAAATCCAGGCACACCTGACCAATAAACACAAAGCATGGACACACAGGTAACGATGTATACCTAGACACGTACACACACGTACACACACACACCCTTTCTTTCAGCAGGATACTGAAACACAGACCACAGCTTTTTATTTAGCTGTTTGTTCCCATCCCGACTATGGCAGAGCAGCACTGAGCTGTAATGGACTCTTAGGTCAAACACTGTCTTAACTCTGCTCAGGAAAAAGTCTGACCTTTTGAGGAAAAACACAACCTTCTTCAATCTCTCCTGTCGCTTGACTTGGCCACCACGCTCTCCCAAGGAGGGAGGGGAGGAGATGAGGATGGAGTGAAGGAGTGTGAGGGATAGAGATAGTGAGAGTAGTAATTAAAGTAAATATGTCCCCTTAGCGCTCCATTAGAATCTGCCTGCATTTGATATAAGTGGACTAATTATGCAAAACGTCAGTGGACATAGCGCAATTTGCTGGTGATATTTGGCAACTAAAACAGCTGTACATCCTAGAAGAGTGCATTAATGGCAGACAGAGACACACACACACACACGCACACACACACACGCCAGGCCTCTGCGAGTGTGTGAAGGAGGCAGGGAAGCAATGTTGATCACACTCGAATCTCAGTTTTCTCTCCTCATGTCAGACAACAACATGAACAGAGGCAGACGCAGACAGAAGGTAACTAAAGTGAAAGAGAAGTGCCTGTATCAGATCCCCAATAGTCATTAGTCTGCAAACAACATCCCTGGGTCTCCGGTCTCCCGTGTGTCTCTGTCTGTCTGTGTGTGTGTGTGTGTGTCTGTATGAAAAGAAAGAGAGGGAGAGAGAGAGAGAGGTTCATATCCATGTTCTCTCTCACATCCCGTCTCCCCTCCTCTCTCCAAAACACATAGATACTGATATTCATGAGCGATTCATCCTCTCAGTTTTCCTGTCTCATTCAGAGTCTCACACATGCACGCACACACACACACACACACACACACATCCAGACATGCCCCTGCTCCTCCTTCTCATTCTGTCACACACGCACACTCACACAAACAGGAGTCTATGTTTGGCAGGAGGCACAGGTTTTCTTTTCACTGTGATTGCTGATGGCTCCTCTCTCTCTCTCTCTCTCTCTCTCTCTCTCTTGCTACTAAGTGTGTGAATCCACTCGCAGCACAGTGAGAGTATTCATGTAAAAGGCTTGGTACGGCTGAGTCCCATTTCTTCCCAGCAGTGATGTTTTTTCTCGCTTATGACTTACACAGTTACATTAGCCACTGTTGGGTCTTTATTTGCCGGTGATGTAACTCTTGTCGCAGGCCGTTCTCCATTAGCCACTTTGCACAGGTTGCAGAAAGGAGTTATGTTTTCATCATGGGCTGCATTTTTAATTGCAGCCACAAGGGAAAATAAGGGTGATGGAGATTCCTGCCAGTGGGCGGTAGGTTGGTGAGCGATCTCTCTCTAGTTGTGCCTGTGCAGATGGACGCTGTAACAGCGAGCTGGGACATAAATCAAAACCAAAGCTTGTGTTCCCGTCTGCAAATTCATGATGAAAAAGCAAGAGAGAAGGTTCATATTTTTGCTTGCCCTCGTATTTACTCACACTTATCAAAGGAAACGGAGCGTTGGGGAGTGAAATCCAAAACGCCAACACTTATCCACTGTGCCATATTAAGCACCTCAGGGTGGGTACACACACTACTGGGTTTTATCCTGACCTAGCCCCAATTAGGCTTTACACACACAATAACACGAGCACCTGAGACAAGCCTTGTGTTTTTTTTTTGCGGTTCTAGTTTTCTCCAAGGATCCCAACTGAGATTTTTTTTTTTTCCAAGGTGGCAACTTTAACGCTTAATGAGGTCTGGAAATCCCGAAGTATATATCTGAACGCTGCACAGACTGACAAGGGTGTAATGCACAGCCTGCTGTTTGCTTACCTTGCACTAACCCCCATAGATGATTCTACCTACCTGGAATACTAATGGAAAACAGTATATGTCAGTGGCTGTTTGGCTTAACGCAGATGGGGCTGCTGATGAGAGGCTGGCTGTGTGCTGACGGAAGGTGAAGAGTGTATGTGTGTGTGTGTGTTTGGGTGTGAATTTGGTCTGTGAGTCATATGCTATTGAACATGGCAGACCAGAACAGAAGATACCCCAATGTCAGAGGTTTGCATCATACCGATTTATGATGAATGCGGTTTGGGCAGCATTGCAGACACACACAGACACACACAGACACACACACACACACACACACACACACACACACACACACACACACACACACACACACACGATCACGCACATTAGATTAGATTAGATTCAACTTTATTGTCAGTGAGCAAGTACAGGTACAAGCCAATGAAATGCAATTTAGTACAGCACTATGATGCCGTTGCTGCTCATTGCTGCTCCACATCCCGTATTTTCACGTTTCCCCCCTCGTCTCACTTCTCATCCCTTCCCTTGGTTCTCTCATTCCTCCTCTGAACATATCTCTTCCTCTTTTTTCCACTTGGAAGGCAATACAAGACGGTGGCGGTCATCTGCGGTTTTATAATCCTTGCACTTTCTCTCTGTGTGTAGTGTTTGTGTGTGTGTGTGTGTGTGCGCGCCCCGGGTCCCAAATGATGACGAGACACTCAGTACCGCCCCTTCTGCCTAGATGGCGACAAAATTACAGTTATTCTTTGTGCAAGCTGTCAGGGATAATTACCATCAGATCCACTTAGTGTTTAACATTACGCGCGTGTGCGAGCTTGTGCATATATTCCAGCATCTTCCACCGTTCATGTTCTTCTATTGTGCTTAGCAGAGGTAGAGCCAGCGATCAAACCCCTGAACTTAAATGTCAAGAAATGGACAAGAAGTGGAGGACTTATTTGAAGCAAACACACAAAGGGACTATATTGGTGCCTATGCAGACAGGTCGCTTCAAGGCAATTAGAATAGCTCACCCCACTTATTGCTTTTGATGTCAGCGTGTGGGGGAATGAGAGCGCCAACTTTTGCCTGCCAGTGACAAAGAGGCCTGCCACTTCAATTGAATTTCTTTAGACACAATTAATGTCCTTCCCCATTCAGGGGTTTATCTCATATTAATGCAGGCAGGTCTAAGGCTTTGAGCTCACAAATGAATTAAATGATGGAGCAAAAAGAATTAGGCGCCGGAAAAAAGACAAGACGGATGCCACAGGATTGGTAATGACCTTTTCCGTGTCAGTTTTATGTACTAGCGCTCTCTAAATCCCAGTGCTGAGATTTTATGGTATAATGAAGCGGTTGGAGTTCTCTCTTAAACCGCCTCACCGTCCTCCCGATAATCACTTTGATGTTACTTTTATTCAATATTTAGGCCATGGAACGGTGCACAGTTGCTATATTTGACACAATCTATTCATTCCATTCTCATGTGTACTTACAGTGTGGAGCTTTCTGCCTCCTGAAATGAAAGGATTCCTCCCTTGAAGGCATCTCCAAAGCTATTTCTTCAGATCAAATGCTAGACACAAAAGGCCTGCTGGAGTGGAGTGTTCGTCATTAGGAGGCCACAGGGGATTTATAGGGGAGAGTGAAACTTTGTTCTGGCTCAAAAGATGGATGAAAGTTCTGACATCGCTCAAAAATCTGTTTCATCACGCTCATTTGTGTGGTCGTCTCTCAGTATCCCTGCTCACACACACACACACACACACACACACACACAATGTAACTGCTAGTGGCGTCTAACCCATCCATTAGCACATAACAGATGTCTTCACTTGTTTCATGAGCACTGAGACCCAACTGGGGACTTGATTTTAATTATATTCAGTGTGTATTTAAATGGGTCTTGTGCTGTTGTCATGGGTCCTGGATCTGTCTCACACCTGATTGGATCCAAGCACACTGCTTATACAGCTGTGATTACGAGCTGCAGCACAATCAGAATCATCACAGGTGAGAAAATGTTCCTATCAGTCAGTGTTTTACTTTCACATTTACCTTCAGGATCAGTTTGGTCTCGTTTTCCTTGGGAATATGTTTTCAGACCAATTCCATTTGCCCCCAGGTCACTCTATGGTGGGAAGGAAATGTTTCACTCAGGTCTGTTTTCAGGAAAGACCTCTTGCCCATAACTGTATCTGCTATCAGTCTCTCTGCAATCATCTATTTTCGGAATGCTTTGATCTGAGCAGACTTCCAAAGAGACTCACGCTGTCTTTTGTGTTTCCTGCGTTGTGTTATCCACGCAGGAGGTTTCATCCTGCAGACCGAAAGTAATTAAAGCACAGAGTTCGGTTCACAATGCTCACAATCCATTTGGATAAGTGCTTGGATAGCTTTTTGCAAGTACACTTAAGGGCTTTTGGTGGACTTGGTCGTGCTGTGATCCTCATTGGAGAGCTGAAACAACAGTAATGACGTTAAAGATGAGAATGAGGCAAAGTGAGAGAGTGACTTGATGCCTCATCCGCGTCCTATCCAGACACATTCCCACATGTGGAAAATACATGGTTATCATTAAAACAAGGTTGCTTCACTCTCTAAGAGGATTAGATTCTGGAGACACAGAGTTTTTTTACCTGACAACAGTGATGTTCACCCACCCCTCCCATTATCTAAACGTCACCCCTCTTATCAGCTGTGGCGTAGTTGCACTGGCGCTACAGGCTTTCTGCTGCAGAGAGCTGACTGGATTTGATTTTCATTAGGATTGCACGTCTTGGCTGTCACATCCTCTTCCCACCTTCCATGCTTTACTGGACACAATTTTCCGCTATGGTGGCCTCCATACTGACGGCTTGGTTTTTCATGCTGCAGTAGTCACACCGGGTGGTCGGTTATCAGTGCATTCACCATTACAGGGCCCCCTGAGGTCGACCTGCTCAAGGAGGGCTTTTCTGCCTTTCCTCAAGTCCCGCTAAGGGACCCAATCTGCTGCTGTGCTGGGGACAAGCCACTTACAGAATTACAGGAACTCTACCCGACTGTCAAAAACCACACAGAGCCTGGTTTCTCACACGCTCATACACACACACGCTCCTACTTCTTACAAATTGTTGAAGGCTGGACAGTGAGAGCTCATGTTACTGCTCCACAGAGGATTTCAAAGATCAATGGGAGATAATTATTTCTAATGGAGCCAGATGAGACAGGAGAGTGTGCTGCTCAGCCCCACCTTCAAATGAGAATTCACATGGCACCTGCAGCATGTAAGGATATGAGTAACGTCATTTTTATTGGCTTTGACATTTAATTATCGCCTATCAGATTTGAAGTGTGAAGATTTTGAAACCCATATATCTTCCTGGAGCAAGTTTCATTTATAATCAGTATTGGTTTCCTTATTTCTGGTGGTTAGAACAGCTCTGCTATTCATTTTTTAAGTATTTGTATTGATGAGAGTATTGGATGACAAACAATGAGCATGGGAAATATCAATGTTTGAGAATTCTTTTTAAAAATAGAAAATAAAATAAAATATTGATAAGTAATAGGTAATGATACACATGGAGAGGAGACAGAAAGAAACCTGGGAACCCAGCCACACCACGTTACACACACACACACACACACACACACACACACACACACACACACACACACACACACACACACACACACACACACACACACACACACACACACACACACACACACACACCCTATCCAGGCTTATTGGAACGGAAGATGATAATTACACATAACCAGCCGAACCTGCAAGTCTGAATTATGCGATAATTTCTATTTCCATTTTCGCCAAGATTTATGCTTTGTTTGTTTGCCATCATTTAAATGCTGAATTTGTTAAAATGAAACATAATCTACAAAGACGCCTTTGTACAGCCTCCTTTGTACCTTCTGAATTAAATTACTCAAATGTACACTTACCCAAAGCTTATTCAAATCTTATTCAAACAAGACGAGTCCTTTTGCAACAAATGTAAACCATTAGGCTTCATCAGTGCATTCAGTACTACAGAGCAGCACAATATTTACAGATAAAAACCTTTCCAAACAGCCAGCTAAAGTGCAGGAGCCGGGCTTATTGCCTTTTCATTTGACATAGCTTTGACACCAGTTAGGAGCTTACAACTGACTGTGTTGAACGGTATTTCCACATCAACAATCAGTCAGAGTTTATGGGTGATTTGGCGTTTGTCAAGTTTTAACTTCTGTAATTTTAATATCCAAAATATGTCCAAACATCTGGCTTAACGTGTGAAGGTGATGCTCTGTCAGGAAAGACCTACTCTGCAGATATCGATGTAGTTCGTCAAACTTAAATTCCGAAAATTTGTAGGTGAGAATGATGTTTTACTTTCTCGTTCAAGGCTTTGGTTAATGCTGTGGTGTGAAGAACTATCAACACAGGGACTCATCAGTCACTGCTGTGAACCTGCTTGATTGACTGCACTGGCAAAAAGCTACCAGGAGGAAAATCTCCTCTCCCTCTACTTTTCTGTCCTCTCAGATGTTGATAGTGATTTACACGCCTCTGTGCTCGCTACGACTTCAGAATTCCAGTAAAGTCTGTGCTGCCATGGCTGCTATGCATCATTTTTTATCCACATAGACTTCACAGTAGCTTCTATTTTGTGTATTCAGGACAAGAACATGTGCACTTGGTACAGCTAGAGTACGACCCCACCAACTGAGGACATCAGCTTACATTAACATGACAATGCCGTGTGATTTACGACACACTGCTTAGGCCTATTCTGGCTCACTGGCAGAACACGCAATCTCTCACTGTCTGATGCACAGGCTGATTCAGTGGTGCTGAGGTTTGCAGTTCAGTTTCAGTTTCAGCTTCAAAACTTACCTAAAAATGAGTCGATCATGTTGTTCACTGCACATTCTCTCTGTTTGATTTTCTGCAAGTAAGTAGCTTTGTACCACGACAACAGAACAGGTAGACGTGTCACACACATAGACACACAGTGTGATCAGTCGCCCAATTACCATTCTGAGGTGTTTGGGCTGAACTTGTGTGGTGTGCTCATGCTTGGACACCTGCAATGCTCTGTTCACTTGTCTGAAAAAAAATCATCGATGAACTGTCTTTAAACTGGCTGCAAGGCTTTTAACAGGTTTGAAAAGGTCGCGTTTCACACCTACTTTAATCTCTTCACACTGGCTTCTATTTTTGAAATTCTGCTGCTCACTTTCAGAGCCGTACACAACCAGGCCCCTCAGTTTGTCTCAGAGCTTGTGCACCCCCACCCTGCAACTCTGGTGCTTCGGCCCACTTGTCGGGGTCCTCTTAATGTCCCAAGCCCTCATCTGAAGACTTGGGCTTTTCAGATTGCTGTGGCCTAAATTGTGGAATGGACTGTGGATTCTGGATTCTGGATTCTGTTGAATCTTTTAGAAAAACCCATCTGTTCCAACAGGCATTTGGTTAGGTAATGATTTATGTCCCTGTGTGTCCCTCAGTGCTCTTATTCTTTTATCTGTTCTATTCTCAATGGTTATTTATTTGACTATCAAGCACTTTGTTACCTTGTTGGTGAACGCTGCCATATAAATACAGTTTACTGACTTACTTTGGTGTGCACTCTTCTGTGTTGTGAGGCAAACGCAGTGTTTACTTGTATAATCAAATTATAGTAGATGCACAGTGCAGTACCTTATTTTCAACTCTTCATTTATGGCTTATGAGGTACAAATGGCTTTCAGAAGTGAGTGTGTGTGTGTGTGTGTGCATGTGTGTGCGTGTGTGCATGTGTGTGTGTGTGTGTGTGTCTTTCTGATTCATGCATTTAAAGCTTTTCACTCTCTTTCCTCACCTGAACCTATTTTGTATACAAGTCACGATACAATGCAAAGAAGAAAATGGTGCTTGAACATGTATAGGTAAAAATAAATTACCATGAGTCACATGATTACAGTAACAGCCACCAATACGAAGGTTTCACTGAATGCTCATGCGAGAAAAACACTGAATACACTCGGGGGAACTTGTCTAGGATATGTCTCTGCAGCAGTTGAATCTTGATCATCGTAAACACCATCTGCATTCGGAAGACGGAGCTCTTTGTTTTTGCAGTGGGTGGATGGGAGATGTTGGAAATGTACTTTTCATATCGCCTAGAAGTGATTCTAAGTGTGTGGGAGAAGTACTGTATATGACAATGTAGGTTAACAGTGGATAGCCACTTTTTTGCTGTTAAGAGTTAAGTTTTTTTTATTTGCTGTTATTCTATATTCCACATAAATATACATTTTCCCTCTGGAAGACTTTGCATAGGTAATCATACATATATGCCTGAATGAGCTATTCAGGTCAACTCCACTTTGACCAAAATATGTAAAAACTTAAACTTAAGCTTTTATCCACTTAGATTTCAGTGATTGACTGTTGCTGGTTTGGTGTTTTTCTCTCACTGTTCCTTTCCCTCGTGTCTGTTGTTGCATCAGTGCAGCATTTTACACCCCTACTTACCGTTCTGTGCAAGAGGAAGGTAATATCTCACAGCACAGAGCTGCTGTACGTGTCTAGCAGCGACCAGCATCTCCGCTCTGAGAGACGTAGAGGAAGAGACAGGTAAAGAGCGAAGAAAGGGGACGAGACCGTAAGATACCATAAAAAAAAGAGAGGTGAGGCAGGGGGATGGAAAATTGAAACGAGTTTGGGAGAAAGGAAAGAGATAGAGGAATTACAGAAGATGGAACCTTTGGTGGCTTTGTTGATATGTTGACGGTGGGTGGACAGGGTCGCTGAGTTGTGGCTTCGCAATGGGTCCTGACAGAGTCATTTCTCACGTGGAGATTTGCTTTTTCCAGTGGTGGGCGGACGGGAGAGAGGGACCCTTTCCACAAGTCATGAATATTTATTTGGTGAAAGCATGCGCAGTCTGCTGTAGAATGACAAATTGTGGTATTCTCTACTCATGTATTTCTACCAGACACGCACAACTGTCTTTCACCCAATCTACGCCAATGTTTTCACCGGGTTGCTTAACTTCTCCATAACATTGTTATTATATTTGGTTAGTTCATATCCATTTAAAGAGCTGAATGTAAATGACCCTAATATGCACAAGGAACGCATTGAAATCCATTAGCTTAAGCTGGCCCAGTAAGAGGTCTGAACTACTCTCAAATGGGTTTTTACAATACATGCATCATCGCACTACATGAGAACCAAATCTCCTCTCAGCTCATTGAGGATGATTCATACTCAGCACCACGTGAAATCACGGAACCATGTTCAACCATTAATAACCGGCACTTTTGGAGTGTTTTGATTTTTGCATTAAAAGACACACCATCACAATCATTGTAATTTCTGTTTCAGTCTCTAAGTGAGCATTGCAATGTGTAGTAATTATGGGTTCAATTAATTACCCAACAATTTGACCATTGAGTCTAAATTATATAATGGTTTAACCCCTTAAACCCGAAGAGTAAAACACTACTGTTACACTGCTGTGCTCACTCTGCCACTCAATGTTGTATATCATTATGAATAGTATGTCTTGATTTAGCATGCAAAATCTGCATTTAAAACACAAAACCCCATGTTATTGTATCATAACTTCTATTCAGTGTTTTGTGTGTTCAGGTTAAATTTTTTGTGTAACTCTGACCTGTACTGGCACCATTTCTAGCAGCCTCAAGCTCTGTTTACCAAGCTGACACCGTATCTACGTAAAGGGCGCTTGGTACTCCGCTGAAGGTTTATCAGGGGAAGCGTGAGGTTCTTCCATGCCCGAGGCGAGAGTCTGCCCCTGGGTTGAAAATGCTTGTCCTACCCCTTCCTTTTGCCGGACTGATTCATGGAAGCCTGAAGTTTCCTCTTAACATAATTTTTTATTTAAAATGTTCTGATTATACAGATCATTTATATTTGAAATCCATCTAAATCACTTAAAACATGGTGTGCTGTTTTTGACAGGTTAATGATATTCAGGCATATTGCCATAACTCGTTGCATGGACAGATTCATCTTCTCCATCTGTGGTTGTTACATTTTTCATGTCATGTAAAGCCAAGTAGAACCTCAGTTTCTGCTCCTCTGCTCTCATACATCTGTCACCAAGCTCTGTGATATCTCAGACTATCCAACAAAACCATCTTCCAAAAGTGACTCCCTTTCCCCTCATAGGCAAATGCGGACCTGTATACATTCTGATCTGTATACTTGTGTATTGTACAAATGTGACTCAAGCATTCCCTCTGTCATTGCTCCAGCCCCAGATGCACTGTAGCAGGAACCATTGTGTTCTATAAACACCTCTTTTATGATCACATTACCAGCCAGGGCTGCAGAGATTTGGAGAGAGATTTGGATTTGTGTTGGATCATCTGTCTGTACACTGGCATTAGCGTGGATGCTGCAGGCTGTCTGAACACCGCGCTGCAGCTGAAGTGTTAATGGGAGATTTTCCAGAGAGGAACTGAGAAAAATCCATTCAACTCATTATTTTGATGCTCTCATTGGCTCTGCTTTTTATAGCATCATTTCTTTACATTCATCCCTGGCACCCTTGGCTTCACGGCTCTTTTTAATCATGACTTATTTGTTGTATGGAGACCAATGAAAGCCATTAATGTGAGGCTTCACTCAAGACATAAAAAAAAATAAATGGATGATATTTTAGCCAAAGAAGCACTTGAAAGATAGTGTGTCCATTGAATCTAATAATCTAATAACATCAGCCGTAATATCTCACTCATTAATTATACTGCGTTATCAAAAGGTTGTCATCGATCCACTTAAAGCAGAGCGAGCACACAGAGTTCATCCCTCTTGGAGCTTTTAGGCTGTGGCTGCATCCTTAAAGAGCAGCAAGATGACTTCCTGCCCTACTCGCAGGGTACACAGACACAGAAAATGGATTTTGGAAGGAGAAACATTGATGCAATTTTCCCTTAGGATGGGCAGTAAACCGTGGTGACAAGAACAAGCTTTCAATAACTTTAAAACCAGAAGGGAGCAAAATAAGAAATACAGCGCAGACTTGTTTGGGATTATTTAATTTTCTCTCCGTTGTATTACAGGTAGAATAAATCAGGAAAGGTATAGAAAGTGATAAATAAGCAGACGTATATGTGTTGTGGATGTAAAGTTCTTTCCTTGCCCTCATTGTTTTGTCTGCCAGTAAGCAGAGGCTCTATATTTGCCCACATTTGTGATGTTGTGGTGAGAGCAGAAGGTGAATGGTTTGAGGCAATCTTTTTTATCCTGCTGCATCTCTCTCTAGGCGCAGAGATTGGGTTTTGTAGTTGTGATTGGAGGCAATTAAGGCCTGCCTTTGCTACCTGGCAATAGAAGACAACTGGGAAACAGGTTGAGCCTCTGACTGGTGTGTGAACGTGCGTGTTCAAAGGGAACTAGACCTAGACGGACAGAGATTAACTCTACCTATTGCAGACCCGGCAGCGGTGGAGAGGACGCACTTTTCGACATGACAAACAACATTGTCACGCACTTAGTTTAATCCTGTTTCAGTAGGGTTGTGTAAATCGCGTACATACAAGACAAATTACAAGAGCTTTCACAGATGGGTTGTCTCCAAGCTGTGTTTTGTCACAAAAAATGTGTGAGGAGTTCCATGTGCAGTGTGTATTTAAAGGTGTTTGGGTTTAGTGAATATGAAGCAGTTGTTAGATAAGAATACGATGCTGAAAACAGGAGAAGAAAGGAGAATAATGATGAAAATATGGATGTTTGCATCCTCCCAATTATGTCTTGCTGGTGGCTGCTAGCATTGCTGGTCAATAACAAATTTCACATTAAAGGATTTGGAGAGGTCCAGATATTTCTTTCTATTTATCTGAGACATCTGCCACACCTGTCTCATATTGACCGCCGCTCACAGCAGTAAGTAGTTATTTACCTTTCATTTGGGTTCCTGTGATACAAAACAACAAGGAACAAGTGGAAAATGTGGGCTGAAACCCTTTAGCCACTCCAGGTCACCATAACTCAGAGAATACCTCTAGAGGAGTGTCACTTCAGAGCTTGTTGTAATTGTACTTCATCTGAAACAAAAGGTGACTGCATTGTTAAATGTCAGCAGTCAGACGCGGCTTGTAAAGTCGCAAATATAGAATAGAACATAATATACCCTGTCTGCATCCCTGCATGATGCTACAGCATTAAAACAGAAAACCAACATGACTATTAACACAAGACACAAGTTTCTATATTAAAATATTGTAAACACACATTCTCTTGCAACAGAGGACTTAAATATCCATCTGTATAAGTATGTGTTCAAGTCTCAACATTATGTCACCACGTGTATACATACTGTATGTTCTATACCTTACTTGTCATTTGTTTTTATATTTTGCAGAATATCTTTGAGTACCCTAAAAACAGCCATCCAAATTAAATATATTATGATTATTTTGTAGTCTGTACTCATATTTGAAATGTGTGTCTGATGAATCAAAAGTATTGGCCACTTCTCAATGATGTGTCCTTGTTTTGGAGTCGAAGCTCTTTGCACTGAGCAAAGTTCAAAGCTCCAGTTAGTTTAACACTCGCTGAAACCTCTACAGCTACTCTGCTGCAGGATTCATCTAATTCCAATTCCAATTTGGCCACGTACTATTACCAAATCCAAGAACCTGTGAATTATATAAATCTATAATGCTTCTATAGTGCGACAAGTGTTCCAAACTATGGTAGCGGTATCGTAGCTGCAGCATTCTGGGGTAATTACTGTAATCCTATGGGTTCCCTGTAAGAAACCCATTTGCTCCAAACTGCAGCAGGTTTTGCTCAAACAGATTGTAGATGTGTTGTGCAGTGTAATCACAAAAACATGGAGGTGTTTGGGCCAAAAGTACTGCAGTAAAGTTTGTTTTATGTCAGACAGTCATATCAGATGTTTTAATCACTGTTGTGGTTCAAGCAATCATTTTCCCATTTCTACCATTTTCACAAGTATATTTCTGCTTACCAAACTGCTTTCACTACAGCTTGGACATCCACATATCGCAGTAAGTAAGGTGACGGGAATATGGATCTATGTTTTGAACACGTCATCACAGAACCTCGTAACCTTTTTGCTGTGACGAAGGCCACCCCACCAACATGCTACAGGAAAATAACAGCAGTTTAAATCATAATCACAATGTGAGTTGCAATAATTGCAATTTGTGGAGCCTGAACAGGAAAAAAACTGTCTGTAACTGATAGAAATCAAATGAGATTCTGTGTGAATGAGTAATGGGATTTCGTTATAGAAATGGAGAAAAAGAAAGCAGGTGGCACAATGTGAGAGGGCAAGTCATTTTATTTATTGTTGCCCTTTTTAGAGGTAGAGATTAAAGTTGTGTTTGCACCCCTCACCCCCTCCAACCCATCGCACAATATTGTATTCCCTGCTCTGAGCTTTATCACTACAACAGGGGCTGCCTGATAGCAGGCCATGCCACCGGGAATAACAAATCACACTTGTTTTACAGCGGCATCCACAAGACCTGGCAGATAGGAGAAAGGAAGGCGAAGGGGGGAGGGAGGTTGATGGAGCATACAGACGGTATGTTGCATCCATAATGGGTCACAGTTGGGAAGAAACCAAAGGAAGGGAAGAAGGAAAGGTTTTGGTTTGCGCATGTCTTTATTCACTTGTTTGTGCGCCTGCAATAGCAGAAAGATTGAAATGATTATGGATTCAGTGTTTGGTCTCACTATTGGTTCTTTCTCAAGGAAAAAAGTTTTTTAATTCTGTGTTCTGCCGCTGTATATTAGTTTTAATGGAGTGGCTAGACTGTCTTGTTGCTTTTCTCAGACTGCACGCTGTCAGACTAGAGTGTATGTCAGAGGAGACAGAAATCTGCCTTATGACGTTTCAGGCCGACTAACTGGAGGGGAAACAGACGAGCCTCAGGCACTGACAGCTCCAGGAGCAGTGTTTGTGCACATGCCTATATGTTTTAAAGTGTGCTCGTGTGTGCGTTTGTGCTTTTATGTGCATACAGCATGTGTCTGTGTGGTCCCTTTAGGTTGGCAATAGAGGGAGGATAGCACTGCTCCTGATCATCAGCCTGCAGGCCACCCACTTGAGACTCAATTTATGGAAATTACACAAACACACACAGGGAGACGCACACAAACATTCTCAGACGGGTGATTTGATTTTAGGGTGCATGAGCTGAATGTTGCGGAATAAAGGGCGGTGTCGAGGGACTTTCCAGTCTTTCCAATAACTGTGTGTGACGTTTCTGCATCTCTCTAGAGTTCCACTATTTGTCTGTGTTTCTTTTACAAAGAAAAGGTCAGCTGAGGTGATGGACACCGCCGGCTTCGAGTAACAAGTAAAAGGAAGTTTGGACGGGGTGGAAACAGGAGAGAAATATAGGAGAAAGGAAGACGAGATGATTAAAAAACTCATAAAAAGGGCTGGCATGAAGAGGAAGCGGCAATCTAATAGCATGTTAAATAATGTGTGAACCTTAAGGCGGTCACAGAGAATGGCACAACCTGACTGCTAGAAAATAAAAAGAGGGATGATGCTGTCAGAAACTCACGGGAGAGGAACTGAGATTACAGGAGAAAGTCAGGAATGAGAAATGAATAGTACACATGTGAAATAGATTATATTAAAGGAACCCATACTTCTGCTCTATATTAACAAGTTTATATTTTTCCCTTTTATATGTATTTTTGTGAAGTTTATTGACAAAAAAATGCCAAAAAAAATGCCAATGTTTATTGACAAAAAAATGTACAATCCCTCCCTCTTCCCCTCGGTCTGTCATTTTCCTGAAGAGCTGTTTTTGAGTTGGCAGTATGCAGTATAATATGATGTTCAAGCAGCCATTGGAGTATTGGAATACAGGCACAAGCATTTCGTCATTGCTGGATGTACTAAGCAGGTTGCAGGTTACTTTTTACAGATTGGAAGACATTTCAGGAATGTTTAAACGGTGTAGGCTAGTTCTTTGATGGGTGCTTGGGCATAAAATCAGAGTAAATTTAAATCACAGCTCCAAGTTAAAGTAGAGTTTAGCGAACTGTGATGCAATGTTTCGCTCCATTCCAAATCTGGCCATGGAACTGACATTTTCACAAAGAGAAGCTATCTGCAGTATCCAGAAGGTTTTTGTTCGTTTTGGATTTTCAAGGTTGTTACTGGTGGTGGCAACACACACACGTGCAAAGATCTCTTACAGCACAGCGCCTTGCTGATGCCATCCCAAACCAGCCGCCACTTACTGTTACAGACAATGATGACGGACTTCTGTGTAAAAAGCAGATACAAATTAAAGGTACTTATAGGTTTGCTATTCATTAAAAATGTCATCTTCCAGTGCTATTAAGGAAATCACAATAGCAATGAAATAATCAAGGCTCATACAGGGACACAGATCACAATATTTCACAGTATAATGAGGACTGAATGAAGCAGAGAGCGCGAGAGAGCATTGTAATGATGGAAAGCCTGAAACGAACGAAAGCGAGAACAACAGCTGCTGATCAGATTAAAGGAGAATTAAAACAAAATGACTACACTGCATCAGAGATGGTGGCAGATGAGGACAAATGATGACAAATAACTCTTAGTCTTGTTTTAGATAATGGAAAAAAAGCTCTCACTTCCCAGACTGCTGTTCATTATGCGCTGCCTTTCATTTGATTTCACTAAACTCCTTTTCATATCCAACCCTTCATTAGAATTTTTATATCCTCTTTGTAGATCCCTGGCCACAAACCGTAGTGAAGATTTCAATTTTCAACAGAGGCATGATAGGGGAGGAGACTTCATGAAGTTACTACTCTTTACTACACCCACATAGTCATATTTCAGCGTATTATCTGCAATAACCTCCACCAGCCTTGGACTTGAAGGCTTTCAGCTGTGTTCTTACTCAACAGTCCATTTATATCAGTATTCACACTCACTGATATGCAGACAAGACACTCTAGGTTAATGATGCAAAGTGTTTGTGTAAGAGTGTAAAGTGTGTTTTTATTTCACTGCGAGCAGTCATTTAAGGGTGATTGTGAGCGGAATGGGTGTGTGTGTGTGTGTGTGTGAGAGAGAGATTTGTGCACTCATTAGCGTGCATGCCTCCACCGAGGCCGAACAAACCTAGATAAAGCTTCTAATAATTCACTGTCATAAAGAGAGAGAAATTACTGCAATAAACTTTTTTTCTGGATGGAGAACCATTTGTATTACTACTGAATCACTGTCATCTTAGCTTTACTAGCAATTCCATTGATGTGCTCGCTGTCATAGCGTACCTTTTAATCCAAGAGACCTGGATTAAACCTTCTCATTGGATAAATACATTTAAAGGAATTGAGAAATAAAGAATAAGTGAATAAAGAATAAAGAATAAGTAAATCAGTGACTGTAACAAAGTATGCAATTAAAGTGAAACTGGGAAGCAAGAGGTGAATGACAGCATTAAAAGTCACAGCTTTGTCTGGTTTTACCACTGAAGTTTCCTAAATTTGCTTTCGGCCTCAGCCTCTCTGGTCCCTAAAAGTTGGGTGGAGTTTCATCCTCAGCATGACAGTTACAGCCCAAGTTCAAACTGACTTTGAAGATCAGTACCAGCTGCGCTTTCCTCAGCCTGACAATGATATACTGTCAGATTCAGTCTAATTATTCTCCTTGCGTCGTGGCATAGCATTTATCTTTGCTCTGACGAAGCCTCCCCCGTTTCTCTCTTCATCTCTTTGTGCCTGTTTCAGCCTCACCTCGCTGCCGCACCAGTACAGCAGGAAGTCGCTCTCTCTCTTAAATGGATTAACGCGCTGATGGAAGTGGCCAGGGCTGGCGAGGGTATGTGATGTGAGAGGCGTGTGACTGATGGAATTAACCACCACAATGGCGGGGTGAGAGGGGTTGAACGTGGGTGTTGAGCAGTGACTGATGGAAAAGTTCATTGCTCAAAGCAAAGAATGGATGAGGAAATGTGATTGATAAGGCAAACTCTTGACATCGAGGCAGGAAATAACAGTGATGTGAGAAATGGAAGGAGAAACCACTGGCTGCAGGGGTCATACAAGGGAAAGAGCAAGAGGAGATGGTATTTTGGCTGAAAATCATGAAAAAAGTCTGAAAGAGGTGAAGGGGAAAGTATAAAAAAGGAGAGGAGAGGAAATGAGAAAGCAGTGCACAGAGGGCAGCAAACAGGCTTTATGGCAAGGAAAGATTAGGAGTAACTAAGAGAAGATGGTAGGTGATAAAAAGGAGATGGAGGTTTGCTGCAGGCTTCAAGGAAGAATATTTACAGATTATGCAGTGTTTTCAGTTGCAAAGGGAAGGACACAACTTTGCAGTGATAGATTGCAAGGCCAGGGCCACTTACACACACATGAGACTCTAAATACATTTGGTTGATGGATGGATGAAGAAATCTGAATCAGAAATACTGTATTGATCCTCAATGAGAAATTGCATCATTACAGTTTTTCCCATTCTTGAATGGAAATAATATTTAATTACAATATAAGTTCATAGGAAATATGTACAAATGTGCATCATACTACAATATATAACAACAGTGTAAATAATAATGCTGAAAAATTGGATCTATAAATCTGTTAGAAGATTTAGATAGGAGAGGGTTGAAAAGTTTGATGGCCACAGGCAGAAATTACTTCCTGTGGCGCTCAGTGGTGCATTTCGATGGAATGAGTTTTGCACTGAAAGTACTCCTGTGCCTGACCAGCGTGTCGTGGAGTTGGGTGGGAGACATTGTCCAAGATGATACGTGACTTGGACAGCAATCTCCCTCCTCCAGAGAGTCCAACTTTACCCCCAAAGCATCACTGGCTTTGTGGATTAGTTTGTTGAGTCTGTTGGCATATACCATACAACAGCAAACAGGAAAGCACTGGCCTGAACTCATGAACTCATCAAACATACTGAGCATTGTCCAGCAGATCTTGAAGGATGTCAGCCTCCTCTGAAAATAGTGACTGCTTTGGCCCTTCTTGTAGAGAGCTTCAATGTTCTTACCACAGTCCAGTTTATTGTTCCTGACCACTCCCCAGATACCATCTACAACGACCTCAACAATGTCCACATTGACCCTCTGGATGGAAACAGGGGTCACCGGTGCCTTGGTCCTGTTAAGAGCCACAACCAGGTCCTTTGTCTTTGTCAAGCTGAGCTGTAGATGGTTCTGCTCAAACCATGTGTTAACTTTACCCACCACAGCCCTGCCTCCTCACCCTTACTGATGCATTGGACTCTAAGTGGTAGTTGACAGTGGTGTAGAGGGTGAAGAGGAAGGGTGCTAGTCTGCCAGTCAGGTTCTTGACAATCCAGCACATGAGGGGGCATCCACCTGCATGGTGTTGAATAAACTGGAGAAGTAAAATTATTGACCTTTGCAGACGCGGTTTAGCAGGTAAACGACGGCATCCTCAACTCTCAGCCAGGGCTGGTAGGCAAACTGGAGTGGGTCCAAGATTGGCCTGACCATGAACAAGTATCTCCTCTGTCTTCCTGATGTTTGGGGTCAATGCCAGTCTGTAGACTTTTGAGGAACTGGGGTGTGACGTATTTGGCACAGGAACGGGGCAGGACTTCTTCCGAAGCCCAGGGACCCTTTGAAGACTCAGACCCAAGACCCAAGCTTTGAGCCCCATGGATCTAACACAATCAGGGCCTGCAGCCTTGCTTAAGTAGAGTTCACTCTTGCTTTAAAATATAACTTTGACCTACCGTGTGGTTGGTTTTTGGTAAAACAGAATTAAGAAACAGATTACCCATAGGCAGAATGTGAACTCACAGAGACCTTTGCACATTTAGCCTGGTAGATATCCTCTGGTCATCTCTGAAGCGTTGACAATTCCCTCAGATCACATCTTTGGCAACAAAGACAGCGTTCTCGACTCCACCCCATCCTCGCGCTCACAGTGTGCTTCACAGGAGATAAAAACAAATATTTGAAAGCAAAATATGTGAAACAGTCCTCAGGCAAATTCATGAAGTTTTCTTCAGTATTCTTTTCAATAGCATAGCTGTAGTGTTATTGGCTCTAAATCTTCAGACCTTCCCTGTCTTTAAATTTTCTAACCCTACTTAAGCTTGAGTGAGCAGTCAAGTTAGAATGAACAAAGAGAGTGGGTTAGCTGTGACAGACAGATGAATAGCCGGCCTGTTTTTCACAACAAACAGGCAAACAGAGTATGCCAGAGTCTCGGTTTGTCTTTGTCTCACCAGCTTAGACGCTGGTTTTGTGTTTTTGGGCACCATAAACTGCAACAGGAATAAGATTAAGGCTTCTGTAGGGATATTCTCTCTAGAGAGCTTTCATATCACTCTACTGAGTTTATTGTCCCTGTGGTGATATAATCCTGGTGCACATCTACAAACATGCACACACTCGAACGCATGCTTGCACGCGCACCCACCCACATAGAAGCATAAACCTCCTTACTGCCCTAACGGAGCGAGTTCCAGCTGTCCCTTATCTTTCTTCATGTTGCTTGTTTAGAATTCAGCTCGCAGACAAAAGCCTGATCCCGCTCTGTTCAATTGGGGTGTTTAAATCCTGCATCTCGCACGCCAAACCTCCGGGTACACTTCAACTCAATTTCACAGTTGCCAGCTGCTAGAATGTCCTAATTCAATTTACGCTGTTTAAGGAAGCAGAGTCTTGCTCTCAGGGGAAAGTTTAGCAAGCACACAGAGGAATGGTCACGTCAGCTTTGGTCAGCAGCCCAAAGCTATATAGCTCACTGAACAGATAGCCTCTTCCTTTAGGCTTGAGTTAGTGCACATGGAGGAGCAATGTGATCCCATGATTGCTTTCTCAGCAGGCATACAATGATCAATAGGCAGGATTATGTCTGACTCTGAACTTATGAAATACCACTGCACTTTATCTTTATTTAGAGCTCCTTAGTTTAATAGCCTGCGTTGATACACAATACAGATTCTTTACAGCAATGAACACAAAATAATCAGATTTGTGTTTCACAGCGCTTTCCTGTATTTTGTGTTTACTTTCCTAGAAGCTGATGTTTGACTTTAGATTAATGTCAGAGGAACCTGTGACATTCAGTATAAGGATAAAAGAGACACTGAAAGAGATTTAAGGCATGCTGTTATTGAAACTTCAGCTGTTTTCCACATTAAACAGTGTTGACATGTATTTCTTGAAATATTGTGAGGATCCCTTCACCAAACAGCATGGTTAACCTGACAGAAAAGGAGATGTCAGTGTGCCTCTTTGTGTTCATACCCCTTCAGATTGTATGAGACATGGCCACTGACGGTTAATTTAGGGCTCTTGCAACCTCTTGCAAAGACAGGCATCGCAATTTCACTGGATGCAAATAGATGACAAGTTTTTGTTTCTTGAATGCTACAATTCAGCAGGCTTTGCATTCATCACACTGTCACATTAGATATCATACTTCCTGACACTGATTTCTGACACTTTCTGACTCTGTGACTGCAACAAAGAATATATTATACCCATATCACACGAACACCTGATGAAAGTATAAGATGTTTTTTTTATCATAAGGTTTGCAGGAGGGATTATGTTATATATAACAGTTAAGAGGTTGCTTTAGTAGTTGTAAGAATTTGAGCTCCTGAAATGAAAGGATTTTGCTCTCAAATATAGCTTCATACTCATTAACAACAATATCTTAAATTGAAAATAAGAATTTTACAGTTAGATATCTTCTTCTGTATATTTAATTAAATTTCCGCAGTGCCCTTTAAACATTTACTCAACAGTACAATTTCTATATTGTATGTCTATATAATTCAGAATTACTGTTCTTATAGTGAAATACTAAGCCACACTGATGCTTTTCCGATAATTTTCAAATGTTGCCATTATTTATTTGGGTATTTTTAAACCCACATCTTTTGTTACTTAAGCTTTTAACATTCCTCAAATGCCATTTATGTTGTCTTCTCATACTGTGCCATATTACTTTTGTCCCTCTAACAACCTATTTTCCACATGGAGAGTGAGAGGGTTTGTACTGGGTCTTCTAAAATTATTCCATCTGGATCTGAACATGTTCTAAGTGATTGTCTATTGATCACAAACTGTAATGTATCAGCAGGTGATTTCTGAGAGTGGCAGTCTGTAGGGGTTTATGTAAGTGATAAGATAAGATGCAATCACCTGCTGGCAACACATTATTTTATGATACCGCTACTTACCAAATAAAGAAGTAATATGTTGAATTTATTAACAGTTTTTATTTAAAATGAATGGTAAGAGCTTATTTTAACATTCAGCTTAGAAAAATAGTGTTAAATACAGCAGCCATTATTAGGAGAATAATTGGCTCTGTGCGTTATCTGTATGTGTTAAAGTCAGTGTCAGTAGTCATCAGTCCAGTCCCTATGACCCTAGGAGGATGATCAAGTAGAGAGAATGGATCAATGGATGATTCAAGTGCACAAGTCTTTGTAACTCTGGCTTTGCAGAGTAAAATGGAGGGTTTTCTTTGTGTTGGAACACAGAGTACATTAGGTCAGGTTCAACTACTGTCTAATTAGCGAAATTACATTATGTAAATTCTTTTCTATTTATATGTTAAGAGTCTGTCGCTTCACACAGAAGTAGGGAGAAATGTAAGTGGGAATAAATTCAACTTAATGATTGGGCTGAATCTTGGTGTAGGCGTTCGTCTCCACTAAAATCATTATTTATAAAACAGAGCTTTTCAAATGAAATTGCTGCATCATTACAGTTAACTCTATAAAATCAAGTGAATCCAATGATGTTATTATGACAATACATTTAAGCAGTTAGGTAATGTCACCATCCAGAACTGCCTTACTCATCTATAGACTTTAGCCCTTAAGCCATAGATTTAAGCCATGGTTTCCATTTGCCGCCACTTTTTCTATATAACTTTCGAAAGCTCCAAATCAGATAAAACACAATTGGCACACACTCCTCCGAGTAATGATTGCCATGTGTGAACTGTACTAAGAGGCAATCTGTGAGACTCGCCAATGCCTCACAGATGTCTTAAGTGATATCTATCAGACTAAATATCTGGACTTGTTGGGTAGACTGTGTGAAATGTGTTGTGACGGGGGGCGCTGTTGAGCAACGGATGGAGTAGGACGCTTGCTTGAGAGTCTCCCGCAGTATCTCATCCAAAGTGCTTTCTATCAGCGGTGTTTACCAGTTTTTACCGATACATCACTTGACCGAAGATTCCCCAACAAATTCTGCACTAGTAGGTTGTTAAAGTAAACAATATGAGCCTGAAAAAATCCCAGAAAGGTCCAGCTGAAACTCACCACCCCGACCCTGTGGTACACAGGGTCCATTTTTCTAAATGCAGATTGGCCGAAACGTACGCAGAAGTAGAGGACAAGTGTAATAGATGTTCGAAGCCACACTGTAACCTAAGCGGCATGTCTCTGCCCCAGGCTCCACAACTACTGGTCCGGTTACTTCAACACATTGTCTACCATATTGGGAATGCAAGTTCAACCCTCACCTCACATTGCCATTTCCGGCACCCCATCTGACTCACGCCAATTTAACACCTCACAAAAGGAAATGGTCATGTTCACCTCTCTGCTTGCTAGACGCCGCCTGCTCCTGCGTTGTAAATCCCTTACCTCTCCCTCTATTTCGCAATGACTGAAGGATGCCATGTATTTTCTTAAACTAGAGAAAATCAAGTACACTATGAGGGGCCATACTGATAAGTTCTATCAGAGATGGCTGAACATCGAACAGTTCCTTTTTATTTTTTCATTTCATTTTACATCCCAGACGGGCCAGGACGGGGTTGAATGGATGCAGGGTTGTGTGACTGCAGGGTTGGGTTGGGTCTCTGGTTGGAATGGCCTCTCTTTGTTTTTTTGTTTCTCTCCTCCTGTTTACCACAGCCTATGATGCGATTTGTGGTAGCATACGTTGCTGTTTGACATCATCCTGTAAAAACTGTATTTGCCGTATGAGATCATCGCATCAACATCACTGAGGCCATCCTGTACTCTGCGCCCACACTACTGTGCCATTTTCTCCCAACCTCCAGTGGCCGTGGCTTCCGGCTGTTTCAATTTCAATCTACTTGTACCTCATATTGCCTATTTTACCTCAGGGTCTACGTATAAAGTTTAACAACAACAATAGTAATAAGATTACAACCTTCCTTCTTTCTCTCTATATCTCTCCCGCCCCTTTTCCCTCTCTTTCTGTCCAAAAAATTATCTCCAAAATATCCTATAATTGTATGCGCACTGTCATGTAAAATGTTTGCTTCAATAAAAACAAATAGCAAAAAAAAAAAGAAATGTCTTGTGACCAGCAGTGACAGCAGCAAGAACTTTCAGCAAAATAGAGTGCGAGACACAAGGAGGAGGGGTCCTGCAACAAAACATCAATAAGCATGACATATTCATTTATTTTCGCTTCATTTTCAGTGCAAAGCACACTTTAGTCTGCATGATTTCTTTTGTCTTTACTCACGTGTATTTTTATGACTAATTGTTGTTTTTAAGACACCAGATAGGCTTATTAGAGATCCCTCCCAGTGAAAAATGTTCTCCGAAGAAAATCACGCAAAGGTCATTAATAAACGTTCCCTTATGCACAGTAAGGCTCACCAGAGTCCCATTATTAGCATGTTGTTTATGGGGCGTACAATATGAAAATAAATGAATACCAGCATAGAAATGAACTGCTGCACATGTAAAGTATACTGTATGCGTCATACTGCTTCCTCTGGTGTAAAAATGGACCTGTCAAATCGGCAAAGAACACTGTAATTGCCTGCATTAGAGCTCTGCCTCTGAAGAGACATCTGTCTCTCTGCCTGTGTCGTGTAGTGTCTTCATGCCTCAGTGTACAGGGGCTGTGTGCATGTCTCTTGTGTGTAAGCAGGGCAGGGAGAGAGAGAGAGAGACTTGCAGAGGAGGTGCAGAGTATGTGTAAAATCAGAATATAATTTTCCATTTAAATAAAACAATCAACAGAGTGAGTTGGATGTAATGTTACTGAGCACTAACATCTGTGATGGAATCTCAGTGTTAAAACTCATGTGTATGTCGAACAGCTGACGTTAACTGTCAAAGCAAAACATTTTTGGGTTCGAAGGTCTTTTAAGATTCAATTCCCTGACACGCATATGAGAAAATAGCATAGTACCATTTATTATCTTAAACAAACAAGCATTTATGAATGAAGGAACATGGTTGCGTGATACAATTGGCCCTTAACAACTTCTTAAATATGTTGCTGTATCTAATGAATTCCTCCCATTAAAGATGTATGGCGTGTACGTAACTTCAATGAACTGTGACATCTGTTATATCTTTATTTGCACTATGCATATAATGTCTCACACTTGAATCCCATCCCAGATTTAGGTGGATCTGCTTTGACGAAGACAGTGTAGCGTGGCTTGAGCGTATCCAACAATTTAAACAAACACTCTCTTTCCCTAGATTGATTCAGTTGAACTAGGTTTAGCCTTGGCCACAGATCAGGGCTCTACAACGGAATTTACATTCCCGGGCTCGTTGTACAGATGCAAGGTCAACCAACCGTCCAAGCATTCACAGAATCTTCAAGCAGCCAGACATTTGCCCAACTGGAAACACTGCACTGTGCTCTGCTGACATTTCCTCACAGACAGTCAGCCAAACCAGCATGGCATCAGCTTTTGATGTCTCCCTCTCCCATTTCACTTCCATTGTGAATGTGTCCACTGCATCACTCAGACAGACAGGTGTTGGCAGGATGGGGACAGGTTCTCAAATGTTTGTGCTCTTTCAATGAACACAGATGTTCTCACTGTGCACTCACACACAAACACATACAATCCAGAGTCTGGGGAGTTTATCCATAGTTCCTTTGTCATTTGTTATCAGTCAGATGCAGGGAGGAAGAAATATTTCAAGTCTGAGCTGTAGTTCCCAGGGCTTGCCTCATCCTCTGTGGTTGGGGTTGGATATAGAATGTATAAGACTGAATCTTAGCACAGTATTCACTCTATAAGAATACTGCTTGTCACTGTCTTGCAGGATTAAGTGAAAGCAAATCCAAACTGGGAATGCACTCAGCGAAAGGCTACACCCACACCTTCACCTTCAGTCTATTTCCAGTGTATTGTCACTGGGCCCAAGCTTTCTATGTAACCTTTGACCTATTTGAGAACAAAATCGATACTGAAGAGCCTGACCCGAGACCCAACCAATCCGTCAAGTAAGATCCAGATCTGATCAAAACCGGTTGAGTTATCGCTGTGACAGACAGACAAATGGCAGTGTTAACAATACAGCTGCTACATATTTCATAATACATGACACATAACATTACATTACTCTTTGTCTGTTCCAGAATGCCCAGATGTGTATTCCTGCAGATCCTGCTTTGCTCTTACATTTATAGTCTAATACCTTTTGGCTGAATGCTCAACTCATTTGCATTTTAGTGCTCATATACAGTATGTATGTGCTGTTCGTTCTTATAATAGCCTCAAAAGTCGATGACTGCTTTTCAAATCAAGTGCATACTGTTTGACTTTATGATTGAGAGCACACATGCTACGGGTTCACGATAGAAAGAGGGATTTTAATTAAATTCAAGGTTAGAATACCTTTACATTGAGTCCAGTCTGGAACGCTTTCACATACTTCTTTGACTGTAGTTCAATTACTCTAGTAAATCTATTTTTTGCTTGGATTAGCTTTCTACATCAGGCTGCAGCTCATCACACATCCGTTATTATTATAACACTTTGAAATGTGAAATATGACCCTATGTGAGTGTGAGTGTGTGTGTATATGCGAGAGAGTGAGAGTTTGCAAAAGGAAATGTCTGTGATGTGTACGTGGGAGGGTGTGAGTGTGATGCATGTGCATGTGTGTATACGAATGTGGGTGTGCCTGATGGATTTCCAATTTCATTTCCTATGTACACGCTCCATCCACCAGGGCAGTAGATGAGATTGAGCCTTTACCGCTGGTTCTGAAATTGGGCCGGTCCTACTGGACTCACAGCCCCATTTAAATGCATTAAAGCAAAGAGGAAGTGGCTCATACATCAAGGATTTTGACAAGTGGCAGTGTGACAACCCAAGGCTCGGGGGACGTTTGGCGTTTGACATGCAAAGATCTCAGGAACATCCATTAGCAACAGCTACATTCATCAGCCTAGTGATGATTAGGTCAACCCTTAGATTAACAAGTTGATACGGAATGCCACCGTATCTAACGGTTTGTTTGATCGTTAACGAGCAGCCGTCATTCTCGTCCATTATTTCTCTGACGGGTGGCGATCGATCTTTATTGCTTGACAAGCGCCTAAGGCCTTGAATTAGCTATTACTATCTCCTGTCATGGGTGCTGTCAAAAATGAGGCTTCCAGTTGATGGGGATGACGGGTTGTTGGGATGATGGGTTGACAGGTCGTGGTGTTAATGACGGGAAAAAGACGTTTACCACACCTGGTTCTAGCGGTGAACCGGCCATGAATATAGTATGTGGAAGATGTTTGTTCAGCAGAGGGAGGCGATGTCATCAGTGGGTTGCATCTGACTGTGAAATTGAGTCAGGAATGCTGGTGAACATGATTGTGCAGAGGAGGTTTGGACTCTGGCCCAAAGTTAGAATGAAGAGCGGAACAATTCCAGATGAGTTTGAGAAAATTGGATCTCCAACTGTAGTCGACCTGAAATTTGGTTCACAATATTTTGTGATGCTGTGGTAAACTGAAACTAAACTAAAACTCAACTGAAAAAATAACACTGAATAATTACTCCACTCTAATTAAGAGCATCTCAAACTTTATGCGTACGGTTTTACTACCACTTGGGGAATATGCTTTTTTACAATCTGCCGTTTTACTTTATGGCTGTCTTATACTTGTTTGCTTTTATAGGAAATCATTTCAAATATGCTTTGCAGCTGCTCAACATCCATTCCTTAAATTGATAAATCACACTTTATTGGAGTATGCACTGTAGCTGTACTGCCGCCAGAGCAATTTATATGCACTTTAAAAAGCGAGTGATGAGCAGAAGAGACAACAAAGGAGTACAAGGCCTGTAAAACTGTTCTGAATGGAAGTGCAGTAGCTGACTGAGAAAGGAAATGCAAATATGCCTGAACAAGAGAAGGACAGAGAGAGAATGTGTTTTTGTGACAGACAGAGGCAGAGAGAGGGCGAGAGGAAGAAATGAATTAAAATTTAAGTTGGAATTTGCCTTTAGGGTTATTCATGTACAACTCCAGTAACAGAAAACAGAAGCAGCGTCTGGCAGACCCTTGACCAACTGTTGCTGGATACTAGAAGGATTTTAGGAGCAATGTGAAAGGCTGGTTGTGCGTGACCTCACATTTGAATGTTTGTCATTGTGTACCCAGTTTCCCTCCAGGCAGAGAGAAATTCTAAGAAACTCTGAAAAGAACATTTTCCAGCATCGCCTTTCTCTGGAATGAGGTATTGTAAGAACAGGCAAGTTAAATTGATTCCAGGGAAGTGGAATTCCCCATGGGAATTGAAATAATCACAGCATTCTCCCTGTTTTGGATCAGAAAATCTTCAATTGCAGGAAACCTCACTGAAGTTTCAAAAGTCTATACGCATGCAAACAAAACCAAAAGTTCAGAAATACAAATTCACAAATGGAGTATATGTGGGGAGTGTCAAAACAACACAAATATATTTTCGCTCACTTTATGTATTAGAAAGTGTGTTACAAATCATTCCACCAGTGTGTATAAAGACCAGATTTAGCGCATTTTTGTCTTGTCAGTGATAAAATGTTTTCTCCACTCCTCCCATCCCCTTCTGACAGTCTCTTTGACAATGTACTGTACCTACTGAATACCAAGTATCTCTATACCGGGCCTGAGTAGTATGGCAGCATTGGAGAAGAAATTGTAGTCATTTTGCCTTGTGGATACAGTTTTTGGCCCTGTACCTTCTCCTCTCCACTGAAGTCTATTTGACGATGAGAGCAATGCTTGATGTACTGTGTTCTACCACTTCCATGCAGGAACAGAGCTCCATGTACACTATGTGGCATAATAATAGTAGTTGTTTGATCAGGCTTTGTTCCATTGTGTTGTAGGTTACAGCAGGTTATTTACAGTTCTTACACAGCCCCTCCACGTCTCTCTTCATCTTGCATCAGCAGAGGCCCACCAATTATGTTAGACATTGCTACTTTGCTATCTGTTCCATAACCAATGGCTGGAACATTGCTCAAGGGAAAAGGAGTCACTGTGGTATTGTATTGTTACAGTGATGATTACGGAGGCGCGCTATGGTTAAAAGGTTTGCAGAACAATATGAGAGGCCCCCGTGAAGAGGTGTTGCTTTTTGTTCCCGGGCACAAACATCGTGGCTCTGTGGGCATGGTGCTCACGCCCTGCAGAGACTGTGGAAGGGGACACGGATGATAACATTGGAGGGATGTCACAGCCCGACGGGGAATAACAGCAAAGAAGGGAGCAACACATTATTGAGCAATTATATTCTTGTTCCATGTCCCTTGTTTTGTTTGTTGGTGTCTCTGCTTATTCTGTTAGAGGTTTAGTTCTGTGTGTGTGTGCCTGTGAGTGACACAGAGAGAGATAGTTTGTCTGATTGCCGCTTCCATTTTGGATTTTTTGAGGATGATTATATACTCAGTTCATCTGTGAGTTTAACAAATCTATTACCACGTTTTTTACTGCCTGTCTTTCTGTCATTTAGTGAAACAGAAAACGTGTCTCAGGAACAAAGCTAGTCATTAAAAAGCATAATTTTGCACAACTGGTTTTGGAACTTCATCCATTTAAAAATGTCCAAAGTTAATTCTAGCTGAATTGGGCCACTCAGGGGTGTGAGAGGTTTCAGATTTGAACGGATCAGTTTGATCAAACAGTGTCAAACCAGGGCTTGATCAGGCCAGAGAGGAGTGTGAAGAATTACAATGCTGATCCTTGCAGCCAGCCACCAAATCACTGTACTGCCTGCGGTGTCTTTCCAAAGGACACCAAATTGTTCTTGTTAGAGTTCATTCACACAAGTTCCCCCAAGCGGTTCTTGTCCCCACATTACAAACAGCTCTGCTTGTACAACAGCCAGATATCTTCAACAAGTATTGGCCCTCTCTTATCACAGCCATGGAATAATGACAGACTTGGCAAATATGTGTGCTGTGCATCTGTGCTCATTTGGCACTTTTCTTTATAGTTCACACTTTTGTTGCTTTGCTGATCTAATCTGAAACTTGTTTATGAAAAGCAACACAAAGACTTTTGCTTTAACTTGACCTTTATTCTTAATTTAAGGCTTTACTTAATCATTTGATTTGATTTCCCTGTGTACATATAGCTTTACAAATGACCTGCAGCTAAAGATGCTGTTTTTTAATCTTTCTCCCATTAATATAGATGGCAATGTGTGCAAGCAATGAACTCTTGAATTGCTCCGACACACAGTGAGTCATAGTCATCAACTCCTCTATGCAGCCCAACAGTGTGTGAAATGGCTTAATATAGCCTGTGCAAACTCAACTCAAGTTTGTCTCTCTGTCTTTCTCCATTTGCTAAATTCCTGCCTATGTTCTTCAGGAACCAGTATGAAGGCTTACATCATGGCAGAATCCACTTTAGCATAATCACTGCTTTCAGCCAAACAAGCATCATTTATGACTATCAGGCCTGAAGTACCTGTTTAAACAAGACAAAACAAATATATCAGGATCTCCCTAATGACATTGGGGCAACAGGTGCAAACCGAAACCAGTATGAATCCAAGGTTATTACTGCTATCTATAGACTCTTGTGCCTTTTTTTTATCAATTCCAACTCCCTTTCTAATCCTAAACCCTTATCCTTTTATGTTCCAGCTAACACTATGTGTCCATCTCCTATTTTCCTTTTTTACTTTTCTAGTTGTATCTGCTGATCTAATGATACAGTTGATTCAAAAACTCCCAGGTTAATGGAGTTGGAATTTGAGTCTTTCAGATGCCTCTAGCTCTGCGACGATACCACCTTATTCAGCTTTTAATATTGTTTCTGTCTGTGACCAGCCTAAAATAAACCAAATCTACCTTAGTAAACTCAGCAAATACGCTGCAACCATTTTCATAATTAAATCACATTTTAGAGTCAAAACAAATGCATAAAGGACTTAAACAAGAAGGATTATGTTAGAAATGGAGTTTCCCCCACCTAGGTGTGTCTTCAGGTGTGTACTGGAGGCAGGTACAACCTGTCTGCATTGGGGAAAGCAGATTGACCCAGCCAATGCTTCAGACAACACAAAAACAACTAACAGCCCTGGAAACAACAAATTAGCCTGCTACTGCTACTACAGCCTATCTGGGCCGTACAATGAATGCTCCAGCCAGACAGGATATGTAGCAGAGCTATACAATTACACCCACTCCTGCACATGTTTACTGTATGTGTCACACCTCACCTCCTCACTAGATGGAAACATCACATAGTAATACACAGCAATAGAGTAAGAAAAAAGCCTACAACCAACTAAATGGAGCAAATAGCTGTTGTTTTCCCCTACACAGCTAAAACAAACCACAGCTCAAAACTTGCAAGAGGGAGAAAGAGACGTGTGAGCAGCAGCCTGCTTAAATAGGCTCCACTGCTACTGAGCCCAATCCACCAGTGATGAGGGCCGAGCCAACCAATCAGAACCACGGAAAAGCAGCCGAAGCAACCAACACAGCAAACATGAGGGAGGCCAGACAGCCCAAGGCCGTCACACAACGTCCTTGTGAATATGATTTAACTCCCCGCTTAGGTGTTCAAAGTTTATACACTGTGTCTGCTGTGTTTCTCCTCAACAGTGAGTGTAACAACAACTATGTTTACTTCCAAGCTCTCACAATTATGATGGTTATTATTATCAGATCCCTGCACAATCTTCTCTATTTGGAAATTAATGGAAAAGCAAGAAGCATGTAATCAAGGGAATATTTCCGCTTTTGCGCTCCCTCCTCATTTTTGTTTTTCTCTTTTCCACTCTTCTGCAAAGCCCATAGAGTCATTTTTCCTTTTTAGGTCCCATTGCTAACTTCCACTCACGGTATATGCTCCACTCAAGCCTCACTCACATGGGGATTACTTACATTATTATGCCTGTAAACCGGGGGATAGCGGTGTGTTTGAATCCAATTTGATTCTGGAATGAGAAGCTAGTAACATCGCCACAATCAATGCTGGAACGCGTCTGAGTGAAAGCACAGCTGATCCTGCAAAGGTGTTGAGTGAGAGCAGATGATTAGCCTGGCCATATTTTGAACAACCTGCTCTCATTACCAAGTGGTGTCAACAACGATGCATTGTCAAATCCGCTGCCGTTGCATTATTCCAGCTCAAGGTGCCCCTTGCATCATGGATGTGTGTACAAGTAAACAACTTTTCCACCAATTTTCTACAATCTCTGTGAAAAAGGCAAGAATGTTGCCCATCAGTCATTTCCTTCCGCTCCTCCTACAGCTAAATTCCTCTTTGGTTGTATTTTATGGCGGTTTCCTGAAATCAATTCTCCTTCGTCTTCAGATCACTGCAAATGCAAACAAAATATGTATGTCTGAAGTCTACCTGTGTGAGACCGTTCAAAGATTAGTTCTTACCGAGACACTAATTTGACAGCTTCTCTGAGGATATTTTAATATGATTCCTGTTTTTTCCCCGATGGTGTCATCTTTTATATGACATGCACTCCAAGAGAAATGGTTTAAAATGAAACTCATCCATATTAATGGATCTATAGACAGTATTCAAAGGATTTAGCTGTTGAAAGAAAAGTCTCATAATTTATCTGCTTGTAAGTTTTCTTCATATAAACTGTGCCTGGTGAAATCTGTATTGAAAGGCTGGGCCCTTCAGTTTACCCTGCTCTCTGCACACAAACAGTGGCTGAGGCTGCACCACTAAACCCCACCCACACACACGGTGACAGATTTATCACCAACGTTACGGCCATCAGCAGGGGACGGTGTAACGTTACAGCGGAAAAATAACTCTGTGTCAGATTAATGTGGCGAAACAAGACAGAAGTTGAAACCTCCAGATTGTCTCTTCATATCAGATAGAAATCCCCTCTCCCTGGCTCGGTTAATCGTATCTGAGGTTGCATAGAATTTCTGCGGTTTTCGAAGAATGTAAAGGGAAAGACAAAACAAAGTCACAATGAAAAGACATCAAGCAAGATCCTCTGAAATACAGACACCATATTTGATATAAAGATTGATCTCGAAATAGAATTCTTTTCAGCAGTAAAAGTAGACTTACTGCTTAAATAATTTCCCATTAACCGTGACGGTTACTCACCAGGGCGTGCATCCTCTGTTGTTTTTAAATTATTTACTTTTAACTGGTGTTTATTTTACGTCTCCATAGGGATCATTAATGTTTCACCAACTTTAGTGGTTCAAAATCTAATAAGAAAAGATAAGATACACCTTTATTAGTGCCACATGGGGATCGTTCCACTGTTACAGCAGCAAACTTGTGTGGGGATAAGGGTAATATAATACCATATGTGGCACAGGCTAGCAAACAAATGTACCTTTCTCATCATGGCATGTCTTACTTACTAAGATTTAAGGATAGGTCAGGGTAAGTTTGGATTTGATATTCATCTAATTCATCCGGTTTCCTTCCTCCCCCAGGACAAGGCCAGCAGAACGCGGATAATGCTTCATTTAAAATGTCCATAAGCAAAGCGGCAAGGCCAACAGATTGCTGATATTACTTCATTCGTTAAATGGATTAGCTGCTTCCTTTCCAGCCAGTGGCAGGCAAGGTTAAAGCATCACTTTATCACATCAACTATAATGGGAGTGTTTTGCATTTGGAGATGCAGGATCAAGTAGGGCTGGTTGGTGGGGAGAGAAATGGAATGGGCAGACGTATCCATCACCCTGGCATAGATGCTTGGTGCCAGCACAGCACCACTGCCACCAAGACACAGTGCTGTCCTCCCACTGAGACACATTTTAAGTCACACACACACACACACACACACACACACACACACACGTACACACACGTGCTCCTCTCCCATCTACCACTAGGCCTGGCTGGGTGTCGCTCTGTCAGTCAGCATGAAGGGCAGACCTTAGCGCGGTGGGATCAATCATTCTCCAGGACACACTGGCAGTGTAAACCTTTGATAAAGAGTGTCGTTCACAGCGAAACCCCCGTCAAGGACTTATTAAAGGCCTGACATTATGTGATTAACGAGAGCGTCGGTGCAGCCAAGCTGGGCAGCTGCGGGGCTTCGAGGTAGGGGGTAAGAAGATGAAAGGGGAGAATAGTACTGTACAGGATTAATATTTTAGATGTACACACACACTCACACACACTGTACGCTTACAGACAAATACAAAACACACAGACAAAGTAAAAAAAAAGGGGGGGGTTGCCTTGTTAACCTTTAATCCTAACTAATTTCTCAGTCAGAAAATGTCCTTGCATTACTCACGTTATGCTCGTTATACAACTGTTTCAGATGGTCCGGTGTGTGTGAGTTTGGTATGTGTGTGTACAACGTGTTTAGCTCTCCCTCCTCATGTAAGAATGCAAACCGCTTTGGATTTCAACAGTTGTTCTCCAAGTGGTAGAGGTTTTGCTACAATCCCTTTTTTTTCTGAGTCAATTATTGGAGACAGCTCAGTCAGAGTTGGGGCTTCAGTGAATGCCAGAGTGTCACACACGCTCGAAAAACCCCATGCTCAGTTGGTGACACACAATGAAACAGCCACTTAGCCAATGAGAAGACAAAACATGCAGAGTCTAAAGGATGTGACCAGGCAGAGATACACTGTCGCTATGCTATAGCACACAGAGTGAATAATATCCCTGACAAGCAGGTAGAGGTAGAGAAAGAACAAGCACAGGTGTAAAGGAAGGAAGGAAGGAAGGGAGAGAGAAGCCTCCTACACACACACACACACCGTACTCACATTGATTGTTTCTACACAAACTCCCCTTTTCATTAGTGATGAACTGCGGCTGTGTGATATTACGCACGATTTCTCACTTTGCCCTCAGTGATTGAGATACAGAAAATTGGGTACGGGAATGCGAGAGACCAGATGATTGGGAGAGAAGAGGGCCAAATCAAAAGAGAAATGAGAAATGTGCTCGAGGAGAGGGAATAGTGCAGGGGTGTGAAAGACAGACGTACTGTAGAACAAGAAACAGATGGACAAGTTGATGGTTCAGTGGTCTGCTTCACTGAATAATGCTATCTGTCTGGATTGAGGTGCACTAATTTACACCCCCTTTTCTTATCCAGTGTTCTTCTGTGGCCAATGCCAGCCAAATCTATATTTATCAGATTCATAAAAGTAAAGCCTGAAAGCATGAAATTTGTGCCGCGTTTGATAGGAATCAAGTCGGCCATCACTTGAAAATCAGCAAGTCAAATACAGGCCTCTGTACCTTTCACTCTCTGAGGGATACTTTGTGGCCTTTGCAAGCTTAAGCGACAGCTCCGATTACAACAAGAACCCTGCAAGATGTAGTTTGAGGAGAACGGGATGTGTGTCAGCCATACTGAATGCTTCCCCCCATCTCATCTGTGTTGCCATATTATAACCTGCAGGTGTCTCAAAGAGGTCGGGGGTGTTCCAACACGGTTCTCTGATAGTTGTAGGTTGTCATTCCTGTTGAATGCGGACCTTGTTTGGAGCTTTTTGGGCTGATGTCGTCTGCCTCATCATGCATAAAACATGACAGGACCTGCATCGTTATCTGCCCCCCCTTTGCTGTTATGATGAACCGAAGGTGACATGTAGTGTATTTGTGGTGAGGATCGGCAGGTAAGCAGAGGCTAGAGGCAGTAACACGGCGACTAAAACACACTGACTGACTATCCACGTCCATTTCATACATTCATAATGCACAAATGCATACATGCATTCATGAACGCACGCCTCAATGACAAAGCCACCTACTTATGCATTCCTTGCTGTCATTTACACTTTCTCTCCTCCTCTCCTGACATTATATATTTTTAACAAGTCCTCCCCACTTCCATATTTTTTTCACAGTTTGCAGAAAGTGGCTGTAAGGTGTGAGGAAGGTGAAATAAACTTCCCAAGGAATTATTGATGAGGCAGCCTTTACATGACGCTCCCGCACTGTGGGCCAGCGTAACGTCAGCATAACTCAGGCCGGTGAGCCATTCATCCACTTCACATGCAGCTCCAACAATCACCAACGCCATGGACTATCACATGTTGGAAATGTGCTAATGGTGTATTCTGCCTTTGGGTTGTGGCTCATAAGGTAGATAGAGCGAAGGTCACTGTGAAGCTATTTAGGTTCATGGTGAAATAAGCTACATTACCACAGCAGTTAAAGTCATCTTTGAGTTTAGTTTTATGTCACACTGTATAATATTCTTTAATACCTTGGTGGTTAGACTTTGAATTTGATGGTATGTGTAAGAAAACTGTTATACTTATGATCTGGAATCCTTACATAAATAGACGTGTTTTGTCAAAGAGACATATCACTATGTAATGTCACACCATCGTGCTAATTGTCTGGTTGGTCTGCTGGGAGAAGCTCACCACGGCGACTATCTGCTTCCCATTTGTATTGAAAAATGGAGTCATATTTTTTTGATGTGCAGTTTCAAATTACCTATGACTTGTTACCTAGCGTTTCACAAACTAATCAAAAAGCAGCTTTTTTTGTTGTCTGATTACATTAGCAAGTCGTTGAGACTACGCAATTACACACTAGACTGATTTTGAATTAATTATATAAAACAACAAGATAAGCGGAGGTCAAATAAACAGGTGATGATTATGATCAGATTCTTTGCAGCCTGGATGTGTCATTGAAAAAGGAACATGTGAACAATCACTGTCTCCGCTTGTGTTAGGCTGTCACATTCTTTATGTGCTGCAATAATTAACTAAGTCTAGAAATTTCAGCCAAAAAAAAAGAGCACTGATGGCACAGTGCCAGAAAGAGTGGTTGGTTACCAAGAACCATGATGATGAGGAGAGCATCTGGAGTGGAGGAGGGAAGAGCAAGATCATGGTTGGTGTTGTGATTTCAGTAGATTGCCTGAAGTCATACATTGTGCAAGATTGTCTGAGTGTTGCGATAATCAGCGACAGCCAGGAAGTTGGCAATCAGCTGTTATGACAAGGTGATAAATGATTTTGCCACCAGAAAGACATGATGGCCAACAATGTCAATGATTTGGAATAGCACACATTCTGTCTTTAATTTGATGGTGTCATTAGTTGTCATTTGTATTTGCAGTAGAATGCATTTATGTATTGAATTTAATTATGTATACACAGATAAGACAAACTAGACTGTCATAGTGTCCTTGTGGATGGTATGGGTAGGGGTGGATGGTGCCCAAATGAAACATCTGCCCCCACCCCTGGAAAAGCTTTGGCCAGCCCTGCATGTTGCCACAGTAGACTGTCGAACAATCAATAATACAACAGGCTTCATTTAAAGGAACACCTGAAGAACCTGACAGATAATGATGATAATGATGTGTCTTCTCCTACCTGTCATGCTGGTTCTCACTGATAACTGTGTTTATGTCCCCCATTCAAATTGTTTTGCAGAATGCTTGTGGAATTTTTCAATGTTGTTGTTAATCACCCTGCATTGGTCGTCTGCAGCACAGATGTCCGCATCAGTATAAGTCAGTCACCATTTCTGCTCCCCTGCCATATTTTCTGTGGCCAATAAGAGAGAGTTTGTTTTTGGAGCCCTTTCTTATGACCGATTGGGTCGATACGTCCCAGGGTTTGTTTGAACACTTGAATAGGAGGCAACAACAAGTTTTTTTTTCAAGTTTGACTGAGCAGCTTCTTGTACTGTGTATCTGAACAAGCTAAGCTGAGTGACTGACAGCTGCGGGTGTGCACTGTGTGTGTGTGTGTGGGTGTGGGTGTGAGTGAGTGCTGTTGTGTGTATATGTATCCAAGCAGTGTAGCTGAATGCTCACACGCAGTGATCCAGGAAGCCAGAAAATTTTCAACAGCGCACTGAGCTCATAGATTCGGGGATTTTCTTTTGCTCGTTTGTACGGTTCTGCAGCTCTAGTTTTGCTGTGATTGAGTGCAGTGTTCTGAGGGAGAAGGGAATGGAAAGACTTGAAATCCACTGCACAGTGTGCCTCAGCGTGTGTGTGTGTTTCTTAATATTTGTCTGAACCAACGAGCTTGATACTAGATAGATACTACTATTTCCAGACAAAAGTGACGACAATGAATTGATCTTATTTCTTAACGCTGCCTTTCCTCCTCCAAGGCAGACTGTAAGACTCTGAATACTGTTCAAATTGACTATGTTTGCCCAGGTGTGCTCAGACTTTAAGGATATCTGCTGGTAACTAAGACCTGAGGACGAAGCTGAAAAAGCCTTTTGTGTACCTCATTTCCTCTGACAAATGAAGCCCATGCATAGCTGATGAATGAAAAAGCACAGAGCTGGTGACATGTCCATAACTGAGAGAAGAGAAGATGTTGTAGTAGTAGTATGGAGATGGAGGAGGAGGAGGAGGTGTATGTCCCCTTGTATATCTCTTGCTTTCTGTCTTGAGTCATTGTATATGCGCGAAGTCAGACATTTTCGTCCGCCTCAAGAGTTGTATCAAGCTCAACATTGCCAGCCACAGCCAGACTATTGTCCAATGATATTCACTTACCATGGCATGGAATAATTACCTGCCATTTCCAAGCCTATTTGTGTTACATATTGAATGCCTTGTTTTGAAATGCCTATAGCTATTTTGTTAATCATGCCACGCATTATTACATTAATTGCATCTGATTAAGTGGTTAATTAATAGATGCCACCCTACTGGTGTTTGAGCACACAGATGCAAATGGAGACATTGAGAGATTAGAATGAACGAGTTTGTTTGTGAGACAGAGAAAGAGAACGCAAGGGTAGCCAGGCATTAAATTCAATTGACTAGGCCCTGTCAATAGCACGGCTGAGGACCATTTATTCGGGTGCCTTCGCATAGGTTCCTTGTCACCCTCTGAACCTGATGAATGAGAAGAGGAGAGGCGAAGACACAGAGAAAAGCAGAAATACAGGGAGAGACAAACTTTGACCAACACTGCTATCATTTTTAGCTGAATTTAGAGCATTCAAGCACCAGCTGTTCAGGTAATTGCAGTGTGCTGTTGTGTAGCAACTAATCAAGCCTTCTTTGAAGTGTGACCATGGCACACAGCAACATTGTGCATTTGCATTTGGCAAATCCATGCATGTATATACGTACATGGAAATGATTTGATGTATGTTTGTGTTGTTTACTTGTCAGTGCTCTGATTGTGTGTGTAACTTTTTGAAATAAGATCATAAACGCACCTTCAAAACAAGGAGAAGCTACATCCGATTAGTTTACTCCTCCAAATTAGTACAATATACAACATAGAAGTAAACCATCAGCAGCACAGTGTGAGTTTGTTTAGGCACGTTGATTAAAGCTCCAAATTGACATAAAGCATAATTAAATAAATGTAATCAACCTACTTAAAATAAAGGCATTGAGGAGTTTTTCGGCATCTTTGCTTTGCTTTGGGTTAACAAAGACTGAAGCATTATTTCTGAGATGAAAATGCGTAATTGCAGTCTTAGTTACCCTAGGTATGTGAGATGTATATCTATTATTACTGTAAAGCTGAGATTGATAGAATTATTATAGTTATGAAAGTATATTTTTCCATTTTTCAATTAATTTGCTTAGATACATATTGGATAAGAATATAAAAACTAAACAAAAAAGATACCCCAAGAATTTTTAACATTGGAAACTTCGGCATCAGGAAAACATCAAAGCAATAATAAGAAAAACCTCCCTTTTATATTGCATTGCATTTAACAAAGTAGCCAAAACAGCCCTCTACCCATCCCCAGTCTCTGTAGGATCTTGAGGCTTTTCACAGGCCAGATGGGATGTACAGTAGTATCCCTTCAGCATGTTTGGTCCTGTCCTGGGCTCTGTTCCCAGCTGTTTGCTTTCCATTTATGGCAAATTCTCCCAACCTGAACAAAAAGCATCAAACACTAAATATGGAAACTGACACTGATGTTGTTTTTTATTATTTCTTGTTGCACAGCCGTAGCAGATTGCAATTGTGCACCAAAAACTAAATGAAACCACTGTGGGGCACTGACAGAGTTCCCACACAAGCAGAGGAGTCATGCTGCACATCACATCAAGTTCTGGCTTCACGAGTTGTCTGTCAAAGATTCAGTGGAGTCTCACTGGAGTAGACATAGAAGATGGAGAGAGAGAAAGGCACAAGTGGAGAACTGACTGAATTTTCTTTGATTTGGAGAGTAAAGCAAAGAGGGGGGGGGAAATCTCAGCACAGCATAGCAGCCCTCTTCAGATGCTGAGATAGAGTGTGAGACAGGACAGAAGGAGAGATACGAAAAGGAGAACCTGAGCAGAAGGGAGATATAAAGTGAACAAGCAGGAGAGCAATAAACAGCTCTGACTGGAATCAACTCTCTCACAATCCTCTTTAAACGTCCCCTTTTGTTGTTGTTCTGCTCCTCCTTACCTTTTCGTCCTCTCTCCTTATCTGTACTTCCTTCCTGCCTCGCACACTTCCACCAGCTTCTTTCCTGTATCTCCTTTATTCAGTTGTTCCTTCCTGCTTCTTATTCTTATTCCATTTTTATATGCAGATGTACACACACGAACACGCACACACACACGTACCCACCCACACATTCACATCCTGTTACGCTTCCCTTTTAAGTTTCAGCAGGCGCTGTTTTCCATTCCCAACAGGCTTTCAATGTGCTTCATTATACGGCATTATTGATGGCAAGTTTGCTCATCTACGCAATGCCATTAAACTGTCGGCTTTTTTTGTAACACAATGTATTAACGGCTTAATGTCCTCCCATAAATTACCTGACAAAGACTCTGACACAAATAACCATGCGGCAGGGTTCTCGGGTAAAAGACATTTTCAAGTACAGATGGATTCATCAGTAGTGGAGTAATCGGCTGAAAAGCTATTAACATCACATTAATTCCTTTATTAGGGATATTGGAAACAAATAACTTTTCTGAAGGATTCTGACTCAGAGCGTATGCATGGCTGTTTGTGATGGAATAGCTGCAGGAGGCTCAGGAGCGGCGGTTTTGAGTTTCTCTCTCACTTCACTTTTGTCCTCTGTATGTCCTTTACATCTTCTTCTCTGAGCTTATAACAGGTTTTGTCTCCCACACTGCCAAGACTTGATTGTGTTGCGACACCTGAAATTATCTGTTTGAATGAAGGGTAAGTTAATGAGATCAACTGTGTGTGTGTTTGTGTGGGTTTTGTGTGTTTGTGTGTGTTTGTGTTTGTGTGTGTTTGTGTTTGTGTGCGTGCGTGTGTGCGTGCGTGCATGCTTGATAAAGAGAGAGAGAGAGAGAGAGAGAGAGAGAGAGAGTCTCCCAGAGCAGAGCCGGTTTATATAATGAAATAAATCTAAATCCCTTTTTCGAAGTACATAAAGCGAGCGACTATTATATTGCTCTTTTATATTCATATCTAGTGATTCCCAAAAGAGCTCATCAAGCTAGCACAATTAGCTTAGCGTCACAACTTCTGTAACATTTGTAAGTTTTAGAAGGCTGCTGTAGCTCAGGGGAAGACATGGGCCACATTTCAAAGCAGATAGTCCAAAGAATGAATCCCATATGACAAAATCCAGGTCAGGAACCCAACAGAAACAAACAAACCGTGCTCGCATAAGCAGCAGAGCAACCAGATCAATTCCATCAACACTGCAAACAGCGTAAAAACACGGCGAATCATTTAAAATTACATATTGGTTAAATACTTTGTAAATCGTTTAAAGTGTTGCTAACAGTTAACCTATAACCAGTTAATCATTAACACCCCTAATTTACTCTAATTGCATTCTGGGCTTTTCATTTTGCTGAAAACTTGTCTGGAGTTGTGTGTCCTTCAGTGTTGATCACCCATGTGAGGCTTGCAGAGGTTGTCACTTTCTCTGACAACTTCGAAATCCATTTAATTTGAAAATCTATTGCATTTGCACATTTTGTATTGACACCAATTCATAATTCATAATTCATTTACCCATATCTATATTCAATTCAGTCAGCTTGATGTCCTGTGCAGTCTCCCAGGTAGGAGACCTTGATCAGAGGGTAAACCTTCAGGGGTGGTATACGGGTGAAGCATGTGTGAATGTGTGAGCAAAAAGATAATTCATTGAAATTTTCAGATCAAGCATATTGCTCACTTGTCCAGCGTGTGATTTTATAGATCAGAACGGTTTCACCTTTGATCACCTTTGACCACTTCAGCTATTGTTTATCCGTATTTAGTTCTCATTGTCCCTTCAAGTCATTCAGATCTTTGTACACAAACAGAGTCGCACAGTGTGAGGACTGCAAACAAACGGGCAGAATCTGAAAACTGTTGTCCTGTGTTGCTCAGTGCACATTTCGGTCCAAATATGCTTGATGAGCTGGCGTGCAGTAGCTGCGTCTCCCTCTGTCTATGAGGTCAGTCATCATTGTTGTCTGCGACTGCGTTGAGTCTTGGCAAATAGCGCTGCACAATTAATCAACCTGGCTTAGAACATAATCGCAGTTCAAACTGTAATTACGCGTTTCGCAATAATCGTAATGTGATTTTATTTTTTTTACTAAATTGATTTTTGTAAATTCATTTGATTGAATGTTTGATTAGACAGTTTTGCGCAGTTTTGTTTATAATTTTACAATTGTTAATTTCTTTCAAGGGAGCCCTTTACTAGGCTGTTTGGTGAATTATAGTGGAGCGACATGATGAGAGTTGGCGCGCGTGTGTGTGTTTACGTGTGTGTTTGCTCTAGCGTGCCTAGATGAATAGTCAGATCGCTCCCCTTGCTGCTCAGATGGCGTCGCCTGTCCACGTCCCTGCCATGGAATGCTGCCATACTCCAGTTGGCACAGGTATCTACCGTGGCAGAAGCAGGACACCAGTTGTCCCTGTGTCGAGTTTTGACACACTCCCCAGTTCTCTCAGCACTGAGTGTGTTTAAACACCATCTGTCCTTAGTGTCATCTCCTCCCTGTTCTGCATCCCTCGACATGCCCACTCCACAAATCCTCTTTATTGATTTCAAGCATCCCTCGGTTTTCCTCACACCATCTCCATCACTTCATCCTGTTCACCAGACTGGACGGTGCAGTTTATGCTCTTCTTACCCGACGACCCCACTGTAAACTCCTTCCGACTACTCTCAATAAATGTCTGCTTCTCAGTCATCATCACACACCCTGCTTCACACACACCTCCCATCTGTTCCCCAACACTTCACTTCACTTCCTCACAAGCCCATCTGACACTTCTCATCCCTCCAATTCCCCTTTAAGGATTTAGGGGAAAACTTTTTACTTCAAAGGTGAATTAAAGGTGTTAAGTTATATTTTGTATATATTTCTACTATACTATATACTATATTACCTTGCCGGATGCTTGTTTTCTCCACTATCTGCTTCCATCTGTTTCTATCTCATCTTGTCACTAAACAAGTTTTCACGTTCACACGCACGCACGCACACACACACACACACACACACACATAAACAAAAATTCCCAGAAACCTATTTGAAGTGCAGCCAGTAGTGGTCACGCAGCAAACCATGAGACACTTAAGACGAGACTGCCAAAGGGAGATAGAAAACTAACACACCAAACTCTGTGCGTGTGTGCGTGTGTGTGTGCGTGCTTGCGTTTGCAGTTGCAGAGTGCGAGAACAGATTAGCACTTTATGGTTTATATAGACTTTGATGTAGACACTGCAGTTTCGTGATAAGTTTCTGAACTGGCCACACACACATACACACACACACACACTAAAAAAACTTCATTGAAAACTCCTCTGTAGACATGACATTAACACAACCTGAGCGTGTTCTGGTTTTACCGTGTGTGTGTGTGTGTGTTTGTGTGCGCGCACTGACATTAATGCATTTTTTGTAGCTGTGGGGGTGTTTGTGATTCCCCACTTGAAGCGAGTGGGATTGTTGATCCGTGGTTTCTGCTACTCAGTAAACAATGCACTCAGTGGAGTGAGATTGAATTCATATTAATCAGAAATGTCAAGACCTTCGTTTCCTAGTAGGTTAGCCCTCATTTTCCATTTACCCGTGAGTCCAAAGCATCTCTCTTTCCCTGTTATTGTCTTTACTTTGTTGACCTGCATTTGCATGCCCCAAGATAGTGTGCTTATCATTCTGCAAAACTCTCACCATGATTTTACACCCGCTAGTATCTTCATCTTCATCTTCTTTGTACACTTGTTGTAGATTTTTCTGTGCTAGTGTTTATGATTATTATTGCATTTTCTTTGCTCACTTATTTGTGATAGTTCTCAAGGTCACACAGGATCATGGAGCTAAGGCTACATGATCATGCACAGTCCATCTAAGCAAATCCATATTAAAACACATATGGTAGCTGCAAAAAAGGAACACCAACAGGAGGATCTGGGCCACAATGTGGCTGTCAGGGAAGCTGCGAATGATCTCTACATACATCATTACAAGTCTGTTACCCCTTACTTAGACCTCCAAGATAACAACACATACAAAAGATGCTATTTGGCCAAGTTAGTCACCTTTACCAGTTTGATCCTTAAGCTACCAGCTAATACAGAGTAGCTGCCCACAGAGATGTTGGAGTGCAACTCTAGGTTTGCTGCCAGCATTCACCTACATGTAGATAATAAATGACCTTGTGTTTGCTCTAAGTGCACACAATGCTGAGCAATACAAATTATAAACATCTGGGGGCTCATGAACATTTTACTAATGGCTGGAGGCAGGATTTGTAGTTTTATAACAGCAACCTTCACATGTAAGATGCTCAACCTATCTACCTACATGTTTACCTTTCTCTTCCACTTCTAACAGGTCAACATTTTGTAAATAGAATGTACCTTCATATAATGTGAATGGCTATTATACTCAACACATACAGGGATATACAGATCTAAACATCAGGACAGTCGCAGGAACTAGCTCAATTCCAAAAGTACAGAATGAGACAGACACAAGAATGGGCAGGTTTCTGAACAGAAATATAGAAGGAAACTCAAGGAACTGTGTCTGCTTCTCTGTGTGCTATTATATGTATGATGATCATCCAAAAGCTGAGGCGGATGCTATATTCCAATTAAAATGTGATGAGTCTTTCCAGTGTAGTTAAGTGTAACCATAAACACTGAAAAGTTGTGCAATTATGGCCAAATTGTATATAAGTTCATTACATAACATACCTGCAGCAGTGTGGAGTCACAGCGGATAATTGTGCTTTTATCACAGAGAATTGCAACGCTTTCGATATTAATGAGTTTAATAAGGGCATATGGATCCACAGTCACAGCTGCATTTCTCACAGGTGTCTGTTTTAGTAAATTGAGCTCTTGTTAACTGAAACTTGAACTCACTCTATCACTGACACCTTGTTAATGCTGTTTTACAGCAGGGTGAGGGAGGGAGACAAGAGTGTACCTGTCTGCTGTCACCCTTTGTTAAATTTGAACAAATCACCCTATGTGGACCGGTTCAAATGGAGGGCTATCAGCGGGCTGAGTCATAGTCTGTGGACTGTGTCACACTCCCACAGCACAGCAAACAGTGAGGTACTGTGGTTTCCAAAGAAGTGCATATGGAGGGAGATTCACTTTGTCTGCCAGCAGCTGTGGCTCTATTAAGGTCTTGGCTGAATGGATTCATGGCCATCTGCTCTGGACCAAGACACACAAAGCGAAACTCTACAGCGCCAATATCTGTAATGTCTGTCTGGATTCAGCTCTACATGCTCTACACGCCTACAACAAACACCCTGCAGCACAGGCACGTACAAATGTTAGCAAGGACACAGAACTCCAGACCTCCTATAGAACTCTATAATGGGTGTTTTTTTCTGCATTTATGAACACATCAGGCTCTCTTCCCTGAAATCAACATTGTACAGCTGTTGCTCAGTCATAGGTTGTTGCAAAAAATGTTTTTATTAAGATAAGAACATTTAGAGACTTAATAGTCCACAGGGAAACTTGTCTTGGACATACACAATATCTGCTTTTAAGAAAATATAAAATGCCACTGCATGCCAACAGCAAATTGCACATTGCTCATCGTACGACACCCCAGTGGTGGTCATAATAATTTACAAAGTGTGTGCAGTAAGAGAAATGCAGCCTTGGCAATATAGAATCATCATAAAATGCACATTTGTACAGTTAGATAAAAAGTAATGCTGCAGGTGTTAGGCTCTAGCTATCTTGCCATTTGGGCCTTTGATGGACATGGGGACAAGGGAGTTCTAAAAGGGTTTGAGGCTGCACTTGTGGACTCTGACATGTCTGCCTGAGGGGAGAAGCTGCTACTCAGGGTGGAGGACATGAGTGGGATCTGAAATTATCTTCTGGGCATGTCTGATGATTGATTTTCATGGCTGTCTGTGTTAGCCGGGTACTAGCAACAAGCTTTCAAGTTTACACTGAGTTTGCCAAACTAGGCTGAGATACCATACAGTAGGGTGCTCTCCACTATGGTAAGATAGGACCAACACTTTCTGGCTGACAGCAAAGACTCTCAACATACAAAGGATGTGTAGTTGTTGTTGGACCCTAGTTCAGAGTGGTGTCATATTTAATGTGATAATGATTTATCAATTTCAAATTACAATAATTAAGGTCTTCCATGATGAAAATAGTAGTAGTATGGGGGGGGGGGGGGGCGCGAAAAACTTCCGATCTATAAAAGGGGGGCGCAAAAGAAAAAGTTTGGGAACCACTGCCATAGAGCCTAAGCATTATTCTGATCATGATCTGTTTACTTGGTTTGGCTCAAAATCCTGGAATCTATCATGGGATCATGGTGTATAATGAGCGTGGTTACATTCAATATTTTAGAGCTGTATGTGCATTATCTATATCTTATAATGTTTCAAAATCATTTGCTAGGAGAGGTAGCAAAAGAGCAGAAGAAAGACATGGAGGGAAAAAAATGCCGTGTGAGACAACACCCTATCAAGTTTGATGTCAAATAATGTCACTGTGGCCCTGAAATACACACCGACACAGAACATCTTCTACAAACTTTGGCAGAGAATAATTCAGCTTTCATCATTTTTAAAACAACGTTGAGTGTAAAGACTGGAATTGCATTGTATTTATAGGTAGGTTTTATGCATTTCTTTGTAAATAGTCAAAGATAGTAGGAATAACATGCAATAGAGGCTGCATCAGTGTGTGAGTGAGTGAGAGAGAGAGAGTGTGTGTGAGGTAACAACGATTTTTAAGTAGGTTCTGGACTCTACTTCCAATCCAGTGACAGTGTGGGGATGAAAGATCCAATTCACCACAACAGAGGGCAGTTTGTGTTTATGCCCTTTATGAATATCTTCAGCAGAGCAGCAGGGCGAGTCTCGTGCTGTGTATGCGTGTGTGCCCCATTTTCCAGGAAAACTAGTTCACCATCACAGTATCATCATTTCTGTAAACACTGGCATACCTATTGTACCTAATGCTACTGAAATGTGATGTTATCAGATTGCCAATATGTTGCTTATTGCTCATAAGGTGACAGAAGCACAGAAATGGTGTAATGAATCGACGTGTGGTACTGAAGTGATAAGAAAGAGTGTAGAAACTATTCACTTCGCAGCTCATTGTGTAAAGGCAGTCGATGAAAGGCATGTAGCACCATTTTTCAGTTAAAAGTAAGGTTCTTTTGTTTTGAAAGAAAGAAAAGAAAGTCTAGCTTAAATTGCAGTGTTGCTTAAATTGTGATTCCTATTTAACCAGATGTAATAGCACTCATCCAGGTACAGCAAGACATTTAAGAGTTCACTAAATCCTCACCCAGATGAAGGGGGATATGACGTGCGTTCTTGGACGTGGTTAGTGATGCAGTCATATGCATTGTGGGCACAGCTTGACAGCAGTGTTGTGCTTGCGTTTTGGGTACAGTGAGTGTGTGTGTATGTGTGTTTGTGTATCCGGTTCACTGATGCTCACTGCTTTTCAGACCTTCTGGGCTCGTGACTCCTGTATCACCACACCAACCTGTCAGTTCGGCGTCTCTCCTCTCTCTTCCTCCCTGCCTCCGCGTCTCTCGTTCACTCTTTCTCTCTCTCGCCGTCAGCTGATGAATGGACCCCAGGTGATGTGCAGACAACAGTTGTAGCTCCTCGCGCTCTCTTTCTCTTACTGGGAATTTGAGGGGTGAGTTATTTCTCAGTTAGACATCACCACTCACGGGAGAGCTTTTCAGGTTGTGAATGGTGGCCCTTTCATCCGATTATCAAATGGAGAGTGAGAGTGTTGTCCAAACTTCTCTCACTTGTCAATAGTTGTCTTCTGAATTGTGCTTGTGATCTGCAGGTGGATTCATCAAGTTGTGTTGCAAATGATATATGGTGATGATGATTTGGCAAAATAGAAAACATGAATTAGTGCCAATCAATTCCTTTACATACACGCATACATGCATGTTACATTACATGTTGCAAGTTTAAACGCATTCTCTAATAAGCAGCATACACTTTACTAACATTATGCTGCAACATTAAACATACATTATATTTTACTATATGTATGATATGTATGTAGGTAATAGTGTATAAACACAAGTATGTAAGTAAAAACATAATGAGGGAGTTTGGAGGCAAAATGTTATTACACAACATACATACATGTACAAACATTATGACCTCATATTCACTAAATATACTTGTCCGCTATAGCCTGCGATAATAGCACTCCATCATCATCATCGTGAACAGCCCTTGTTTAATTCTCCTTGTTGCGATTGCTGTTATATCTAGAAATGTAGCGTGAGGCTGTGGTATAATTATGATTTATGTCAACAGTGAGGCTGTTTTTTGATTGCTTGTTCACTGAAGTGCTGGTACCTAAATGCTCCCTCACCAGAATAAATAATTATTACTCTCTCTCTCTCTCTCTCTCTCTCTCTCTCTCTCTCTCTCTCTCTCTCTCTCTCTCTCTCTCTCTCTCTCTCTCTCTCTCTCTCTCTCTCTATTTGATGTCTCTATTTGTTGTTCATGGCTACCTCAGTCTTGCATTTGCTGAGTTCTACCTGGCGAATGCTAAACACAAATCACTGCTCTGATCCCACATCCAATTTCTGCAGAAGAAAAACAGTTTTCAATAGGATTAACTACATCATCAAAGGCATTTTCAATTTCTTCCACATCTGTTTTTACTCGTTCCATATTTCTCACTGCTGCAGGAAGGATTGGTGCTTCGTGTCTAAAGATATTGCAAGGCAATGTTATTTATTCCAGCATCAAACCAAACATTCATTGGGTCTGCCTTGATGACTAATCGTAGAGTGGAGGTTGTGACAGAAGTAGAGCCAGACGCTGCGCTGCATTTATCCTGTGTCAGTCAGGTTAGGAGATATAGTGATTTGATTTCATGATGAGACTCTAGTAGTTTTCAGCAGGACCTTAATTAAACTGCACACCAACTTCACCACTGAAAAGACGCAAATCCTACTGCGCAACTGGACTGTACTCTATTTTGCCTAGTTGAGTGTCTGATTGAGTGGAGAACCAGATTATAGCTGTCTTTATCTTCATGCCACAATGATGAAAAATGCATTTAAAACATTCATTTGATCTAGGACTTGGGTGCTTATTTGAGTGTATATTTACACTGAGGTTGTGCCATTGATGGCTATCTCACAGAGAGGCAATCATTTAGAGAATGCTTTTGAGATGACATCATAGGCTCCCGGGCAGTTGATTTGTCAATTATTAAACCATCTCTCAAGTATTTTTCCTGATATATGGACTTTTAATGCAGGGACCTTCACACTGGAAATCATTCCTTTTGATCTGTCCCTTTGATTTGGCACTGAAATAAAGCTAATATAGAGGCAATTTCTATGCAGTCAGAGAGAGTGTTGGAGTGGTGCAGTGGAGGCTGGGACTGATGATTCAAGGGGGATGTAGGTGTGTGGTGTCCCTGAATTGTCAGTCAGCTTTGTTTTAGTGGCTGTGTGTATTTATCACCACCCTTAAGTGCTTTCCCAGAGTGTCTTAAGAGCCATAACTCTTACTAATGGAAAACAAAGACCAGGCCAAGACAGGCAGGACACAGCATCCCTCCTTTTGGCTCGTATTTGCTTACACTGCTTGTACTTTGTTTATAGTTGCTTGTAAGGAGCTAGGCAGGCAATAATCTATATATAGAACTATATTATAATAATAAAAAATATGTATTTGTTAAGCACCGTTCATACAAGAAATCAAGATACAAGAAGCTCAAAGTGCTTTACCATTAAGAAACTACCTGCACTTCATATATCAGCACTAATTACACATTTAAGCTGTGTGAGTTATTGTATTATTTTAGATATGCAGATGTCTACATATCACCTCTACAAATGAAGACTGGTCAAACATCTGGAACAATGCAAAGTCATGAGAATGATGAATGTGAAAAGGGGTGAGACAAAGAAGATGGAAGGATTTATGGATAAACAAGTCTTTGTCACTAAGCCTGTTTACTGCTAAACAAATACATACAAATACAAATTATTCGACTTCTGTGCATGCTTCATAGCATGCAGCGAAAAGAAGATTTCAACTGCATGAATGCGTTTCTCTCTAGCTCCCTGTTCCTCTGAGCATTAACATGATCTTGTTAAATTTAGTCACCTTTTGAATGCTTACTGTCAGAGCAAAACACTGAACTCAAATGTTTTCTCTTTATAAATGTTATTTTCTTCTTCTCTCCTAACTACTTCAGGGAACATATGCACACCCACACACAAAACCTTGAAACATCACAAGCACAGTATTTCTGTTCATCCTCAATGTATTATTTCCTTACACAATATCATTTCTATATGCTTTGTCCCACCAATTTGAACTTTTAAATATCTCTGGGCTCTTGTGCTTTTTAACCATTGTTAAACTTTGTTATTTATTTGGCCTGTGTTTTTTGTGTGTCAAACTGTGCTGTAATTAATTGCCCTATGGGGATAAATATACTTGCTTTGTATTTGATTGTATTGTACTGTATTGTACCCTGAAATGTATGCTACATATACTGCACACTTTTAATTATTAGACATTTTAACATTGTGGATTACCCTTTCCGTCACATTTAAGCTTAATTTGTCAACCTCCAGAGTCTGTGATAAAAATTAAAAAGAAAGGAAAGGAAAGAGAGAGTATATTGTAGCCATGGATGTTTTCAAGAGTGATAGTCTTTTTTGTCGGTATAGCAGCAGTCTAAGATTATGGAGTGGGTGGAATCGTGGAGAAAATCTAAACCTCCACACCAGCTGAGTACATGACAACTGAGGCACTATAAATGATGATATTTTCGAGGCTCAAAGGTTTTTCCCAAATCAGATTCCATCAGAAGGATGCACTACAGAGACATATTATTTACAGCGATTGCTATTAGGATGTAATGATGATATCAGATGATTTAACTCAAATGTTTTTAAATTACATGCTGTAGCTTTAATCTAATGAGTCGTTTGGATTTTAGCCAAAGGAAACAGTCAACATCTTTCTTTCTTTTTAAAGCTTTAATGAGCCACAAAGCAATAAGACACATTACCTCGTAGTTATGGAGATAGATAAGGGGTTCAGCATTCCCAGCAAGCACAGCCAGAAGTTCGCAGATGTCGCAGATTACCAAATCTCCAGCTTGCCACAGTCTCCATGTTTGTTTTCATGAAATATGACAGGGTCATAATGCCACAATGGACTTGCTTGGCCGTTCGAACTCAAGCTGATTAGACATCTGGCCAGACTGAATTAGAATGATGTTTTTTCCTGATGTCAGGCAGGAGATATTTTTTTTTTTAGCTCCTCTCTTTTGAACAATCAGAATATCAAACAGGCATGGGGTCTAATAATGTGAATGTTGGACAGGCTAGTTTATGTGCACAATAGCCTTGACCACAGATCTCTCTCAAATGGTTCTTTGGCACCTGATCTCAGCATGCGAGGCTTGTTGTGACAGATGAGTTGTGTGAGCCTCTACAGGTAAATCAATCCAACTACTCTAATGGCAGTGTTAATTCAAGCTTGTGTTGGCTCAAGGGCTTAAATGTCTATGGGTGTCACAGTATGATCTATCTGCACAAATGACCATTATGCAGCCTGTGTGTGATGAAAACTGCAATACAAAAAAACAAGGTTAGAGAAAGCATGGACAGCACCATAAATGTCAGCAGCTACTTTCTTTCATCTTCTTATCCAATGACTTCTGACTCCCTACATGCCAGCTCCATCACTTAGAAGAAGACAAAAATATCTCTTTATCGACACACTGAACAACACATGGGATCGCACATGCCGACTCCCCTCTGTTCAGCTCAAAAGACTATTTTTGACTCAGTATGTGCACTGAAAATGAAGCCTGAGCAGCTATTTCTCTCCCTGCTGCATGTGTACACCTGCAGATGGAGATTTTCTAAGGACATACAGAGAATTTCATCACTGTGAAGCACTCAACCTTTCAGAAGATAATTGAGTTCAAGCAAATTTGAGATTATTATTATTATTGTGTGTGAATGTGTTTTTGTCTTTTGGGCAACAGGATTGCACAGTGGGTAACCATGGTGCTTCCTAGCTGTCCCAGACTAGTGGTCACTCCTGCCCTTGCCTTTGACATTGAATGGCTTGTTCAGCTTTGGAGGAGGCATGTGTGGACTGCTTATCTGTCAGGATGTTCTTAAGATACTGTTTTGCTGTGAATTGGGCAGTTAAGTACACTGGTTTATCTGGTTGATCACATTTTCTGTCGCTCTGACCTGTTCCATAATTTTAAAACAACAGGGGGTTTGGGGGTGAAACACAATGCTGCCTGCATCAGAGGAAAGAAAATCCTTTCAAATCCCCCTCCAGTACATCTGCAAGGAAAATGGCTTGTTTGTCAGTTTATGTTTTGCTTTGGTTTGATTTTATTTGATATGGGGCTGTAACAGCGGTCCTATATTATATTATTCTATCAGGAAAAGGGCAATGCAGCATTATTTTGTTTTTCTGAATGTTTTCTCGATATCATGACACATATTGCAAGCCTCTGTAAATAATCGAGGGGTTGTTCAGATTTACATAAATTCTTGAGAATTGCTCATTCCTGGAGGGATTGGAATTCATGCAATATACCAGCAGGATCCACAGTATAGAGTACTGGCACATAGTATTGAGATTAAAGGTAATTTAAAGGTTTTTTGCATCTTTGAAAACCATGTTATGTTGTGTTTTAGTGTTGAGTATGTTGTTGTTTACACATAAGTATTGTCTTAACACCCAAACTGGTTGTTCAAATATTGCATGAAGTGATTTCAATAGCCAAGATATTCTAGACTATGTCCGTCTCTCACACTGACGCATTTTCCAAACAACTTAGCGGCAAAGAAGAGTGGGTCAGACATCCAGAGTTGAATATCCGACCCTGGCTATCTTCTGGGTGACTCATCATATTGTCTTGGAGCGCAGGGTTCAGCCTCTGTTGCAAGTACGGATATATTTATTTCTAATTCAGGGCAAACTATGAATAAATGCCATACTAACTGCAAAACTAAAAAAGGGCATGAAATCCACAACTACCCATGCTGCATTTGAACAGTTAGAAAATAGTGAACATATTCTTAGGGTTTACTGGTCTGAATTCCTTTGAATGCATTTAGTTACAAGAACCTCATGAAGCTTCGTTCCTGACCCTCTGGGCTTTAATGAAACATTCTCCACCCTTTTGTTGTCCATTTTCTCCTGACCTTTCCTTTATCGAGAACACTGAATTGGCTTTTCCATCACTGATGCCTGCTGTGTCTTTCCTATTCACATGGAAAATGCCGTGGATTGTCGGCCGCAGTGTCTAATTGACCTTGTATCTCTCTTCTTTCCTCATCAACTAATAATAACGCACACGTGTGTACACGTACATAGAATACTACACTCACGTGTGCAGTGGCACACACATGCAAATCCACACATTTGTGTCTCAATTGGTGTGAAGGTCAAAACAGCCACTAGTAGTAGATGAGCAAAATCACTGTGTCCCTCTCCTCTTCCAATCAAACCCCTCTCCCGCTGCTGTAGGAACCCTTTAATTACAGTCCCCACTTTAACAATGTGAACTTGTTAATGATGTTCCATATTCTTACTCGCGCGCCCTCTAATTATGTCCCCACTCTTCAATAACACGGTTGTCAGTGGAGCAAGTGCCAGAGGTCCCATACCCCTCCATGTGCATCACTAGAGGGACGTCTAATCGGCGGCCCCCCCTGCCTGACTATGGCCTTGGCAGTGGATGAAGGGCATTAAAAAGAGGTTACACACATACACATAGACTACCCTCCTACCCCACCATTCATCCGAGCCCACTGACCTGAAATTTACCCCCTCTCCTCCTCTCCCTGATTGTCTTTCCCTCTACATTTAGTAAGACACATGAGTGCTGCTCTAACCCCCATTGGCTGAATGGGGTTAGACTGAGTCCGGCACTGCTGAACAGCTTTTACCAGAGCGACTTGGAGAGATAAATATGTCCCCTCTGCCCCCCAAACACCTCATCAATACAGCTATATTTCTTTCTCTACTTAGTTCTCTACGTCTTTCTCCCTTGTTTTCCTGCCCAGCCTGGTCTTCTTCCAGCCGCCTGTGCGTTTCTTCACTTCCTCTCTCCATCCTTCTCTACGGGTATCTGCTTTTTGACAGGCTGTGCAGTCTCCTGGGCTGTCTGGCAGAATGGTGCTTGACCCCTGTTCAACCTCGGCCATAGTACCACACACTGTTCATTTATCTCTAGCGAGCCTGTGTGAGGCAGCTTCTTGTTCGATCAGGGGCAGCTGATTTTGAAATCAAACAGGATCATAGCACCTTAACGAATGAGAAAGAGCACAGACTACCAGTGTTTGCTAGTTTGTGAAAGGACAAACTAATGTCATCACACACACACACACACACACACCCACACACACACACACATAAAAAAATATGACATACTCTGCAAAGCTGGCCCAGCAATGCATTATGCTACTGATAATATGTTTCACAGTAATTTAAAATGAACTGCCATCTAGAATCAATTTGACATATTGACATTAATTATTACAGTGAATGAAGTCTCTGGTTCAGCTGCAAGCTTTATAACCCCTGGAATACCCTGGCAGCACATCATTCATAAGTAAGCATACTAACATAGAAACCAGTGTGTACTTGCTAGACTATTTGTGGATGCTTTGAAGGGGCAGAGCAGAATGTATTTATGGGTGTTGGCGAGATAATGTGAATGGAGAGCACAGCCCAAAACGCAAAGGAAAATTGAGTGTGTGATTATTTTCAACAAAACTGTAGTGGCGTGTAAATAATGATCCGCTGACAACTAAATAAAACTTCTCAAGACTTCAGAATGAAATGATACCAAAGTTTGTATTTAGTCGTAATGATTAGATCTTATAGTGGTACTCAAGCAATTTTACAAATCTTATCTTGTGATTGTCAGTACAAGAGCCATCCGTGAACATGATTATTCATAATAACTTAGTAATGTATAAATGTAGAAGGTCAGAATGTGGTTGGCAACACAGTTTTTTGCCCGTACGATGGACATTGTCTTTTTTTTTTCCAAATAAACATTTGAAAGGAAGTTATCTACTTGTTCCTGTGTGTGAGAAGAAACACTAGTGCCACTACAGTCAGGTCACTTATGTATGAACTAGGTCAGTGACTAACCTCTATATTTCAGCTGTCGAGATCATGATCACAGTGTTTCAATAAGGAGCCGAGCAAAGGCCTAGAGACCTGGTAAGTGAACTCCAAATATCTCCAAAACACAATGTCGGTGACCTGGTTCAAACCTTGAATAATGACCTTCTGTCGTCAGAATATCTCTCCTAATGTGGGAAAACATTTTTTGTCTATTTTGTCTATCTACTGGTCCAGTTTGTATGGTTATTTTGAAATTTGGCTTTTAAATCAAGGTCATTTATGTAATACAGCTTTTGGTTGGGTGAATGACATTGTGCATACACGTTGCATTTCATTAAAATTTACTCTGGATTTGAGACTGCCACATAAAAACCTGTTGGATTTATATTGTAACTATGAATGTCTGCTTCCATGCACTCACAGATAGGCTGCCTTTTAAATAGTGAGAGAAATATAGACAAAGTGTTTCTATCAATGTCTGTAATTAATGTACCCAATGTGGCAGATTGCGTTGTCTATGTAAATGGCGCCTTATAAGCAGCAGCATCCTGAGTGTGCTGATCTCAAATGTGCAATGAGTCATTTCATCAGAAATAGGTCTGATGCCAGCTAATGTAACTCATAATGAAGAGAGGCCATATGGTCAAGCACTGATACTTTGCTGTCACAGTAGAGAGGTTTGCAACATTTGTAGCTATAAAGACAAGACCTGGCAAGCATGCGGTAACTGTCTAAGTGGCTGTAATGAGCAAACGAAGACAAGTGATTATAATGAAGTACCATGAAAGACAAAAGAGAAGAGGCTGAAAAGGTTTTCTTTGTGATTGGGGATTGTTGATACACAGCAAAAGAAGCGAAAAGTAGAATGACACTGAATTGCATTTTTTGGCAAATGCCTAAAGGGATTTGCTGGTTTAACAATTGATTAGGAAGCAGAATGTGCGATCATACCGGCCTTTTATCCAAGAATTTCCTGTATGAGTAGGAAAAATCTAAACAAGCATATATCAGCAGTTTTGTAATAAAATTGGCACAACAAACAGCTTCACTATGTAGATAATCAACACAACAGCTGCTGCATGGTGCGAGTCATGGATACGAATATGAATATGGTGTTGTAACTGGGAGGTGTTAACACTGGCTTTAAGTGAAAGGCCATACTGTGCCTTGTGAGAAAATAGTAAGGTGACTCCAGCACACCATGTGATTTGTGCATGATCACCATTAAGTAAGCAGTTTAGTCAACCGCAGAGGTGGGGGCCTTGTGTCACATGACTTGACTTAAGTCAGACTCTAGTCGCAAATTTGAGAACTTGCGACTTGCTTGACAAACATTAATAAAAGACTTAACTTTGACTTGGTATTCATGAATTGACTTAGACTTGAGACAAGTGACTTCAAAGGACTATTTTCTTTTTGAATATTTGCATTTTTTGAAAATCGGGCATGGCTCATCAACTCTTTCCTCACAGAGCAGACAGGTGCATTCACTATTACGGATCCCAGGGCATACTTCAAGGCCAATTGTATTATTTCAATGCTGTGTAGGGTGAGACTTACCAAAAACTGCCATTAGATCCTTAATAATGCTTATTTTAAATTGCGAGGGCAAGATACTATCTATTTGATATATATATCTATATATCTATTTTATATAGCGATAGAGGCAAAATGTTCTTATATTTTTAGTGGTGTATACTCTTTCTCTCTCTCTGTCTGTGTGTCTCTCCCTCTGCCTCTCTCTCTCCTTTTTTCTTTCTGTCTCGCTCTCTCTCTCACTCTCACTCTCACTCTCACTGTCTCTCTCTCGCTCTTTCTCTCACACACACACACACACACACACACACACACACACACACACACACTTAGAACCATTGACAACAACATAGCCTTTGATTGAAGGATTGATTGTAATGTAATTGTTGGTTGTAGTTGCTGAAAGACATTGAAGCAGTGAATACATTTTGTGCGACATTAACGTTAACATTCACTGCTGTAAGTCTTGTAACAGCTTGTTGTTGATGTTGGCTAATGTGGATATGGACATGACAAAATAAAATGGAAAAACATGGCCCATAAAAGTCAGGCATGCTTGAAGAATGCCGTACAGTGGCACACTAAAACCATTATACCTGTATAGTTTGAGTGAGTTTTCATGGATTGATGTAATGTTTAGTAAGGTCAATAATGTTTTAGACATTTTTAGGCTATATATACTGTCTATATATATCTTTATACAATATTCAGTTGTATTTGTCTTTGATGAAATAGTTTTTAATATATTAATTAATTCATTACTTAATATATATGGTAATATATAGACTGACTAGTCCAAAGCAAACAAATAGGGGGGAACTTACACAAACATCAAACAGCTAAGAAACATAAAGATATCTCAAAATAAACAAAGTGTAGGAGAAAATAAACTACTACTGAAATAGTCGTCTTTAATAAAGTATAAAGGATAACAAAATCAAACTAAGAGATTGGATAACTGTAGTCGACCCCTCAATTTACCCGGCTGGTGGCGCCTTCCACTTCCTGTGGGCTGGCTTTAAAAGGCCACCACTTCCTGCCTTCCCGCCATTTGCCAGTGGGGCTCAGGTACAAGGACGACAAAAAAGGTAAGAATTCACTAAACTTAACTAAATCGTGTGCACCCAACTAAGCAAACAAATATAGTGTGTAATATATGAACATAACATACTAAAACATATACATAACATGTAAAATCTGATTAAACATGCTGATACAGCCACATGTCAAATATCAGTAAGATTTTTAAGGTGAAAGGAGGCTGCACCAGTCTTCACTTCACCACTGCCGTTTAACTCATTTAAATTTAATTTAGCAGAATTTGATATGACTTCACTTGCTCAATTTATAGCAAGGAGGATTTATTTGATTTCCTCGAGACTTGAACGTCAAGACCCTAGACTTGCTTGTGACTTGCACATTTGTGACTCACTCCCACCTCTTAACAGTCCTTTACAATCCCTTTGTACACACGTTCGAATCAAATTCAATAAAGCCTCATCCTTCCATATTAAGGCTGTGTATGAAAGAGCATTAACTATTGTTGCTTGAACTACCTTTTTCTTTGAAAGTGGAAACTATTCTGGTTTGGTCTAACAATTGTGAGTCTATTGTCTATTGTCTAATTGTTAGGACTGTCTTCCCCAGCTGCTCTCTCTTTCACAACCTGGGATCTAAATTTTAGATTTTAGATTTTATCCACCTGCCCTGAAAATCCAACTCAAAGCAAAACCTTTGTCTTGCAGTCCCATCAGTAGTAGCCCTTTATTCCAATTGGCATAGACCATTTAACATCCGGAAATTACTCCAAAAGCATGTGCCTCCTTGTAGCTTATTAACTGTGAAAGTTTGAACACACAGCAACATTTATATCACATATGGCATAGCATTGCTACTACTGTTGCCAACCTGTTTTATTGTTCAAAATATGATGTTCCATACATTTAAACAAATGTTGGGAGACAAATGCTAACCAATGCTATAAGGTCAAAAGTTGTGTTTGTTGCATGTCAGAGTTAACAACATTTTATGGATCGCTCCTCTATGCAATGTGCAGTGAGATTATTATACAGCTCCACCTTGTAGTAAATTGTCTAAATGCATAATGTATCATGGCATTTTAAAGCTGCTTATGAATGCAGCAGCAGTAATGCTTAAGCTGTGCATAGCTCGTTGACAAACCTGCAATGGTCAGGGAGCAGCCAAGTTTGACACCATAACAGCAGGTTGCAACGCACTTCAAACTAAGCTTCAGTGGTCATTATATTACAGGAGCATTTTACACCAAGGCACATACAGACATAGTGCACCTTTACACAGTATATGCCACTTTACTGAGTTGGAGTTGCATTGCTCTGTGTCGATTAAGACTGGCTGTTGCAGCTATGTCCTTGTGTCAGGATCATTGCTGTCTGCCGATACTATTTGGCGGGGAGCTGTGGCTTTCTTCAACCCAGGCATCTCCATTAGATACTGTTTGTGCATGCACAGCTTTATTGTTCTGATTTTATACAACAGTGCCCTCAATATCCCATTTGCTACCTCTCGATTCACTTTTTTATTTATACCATGCTGCCTGCCTTCCAACCGCCTTCTTTTCCTTTGCTCTCCGTGCAGACTCACACCAAGCAGGACCTGCAATACAAAAGATATTAAATCAGATTTATTGTCGAGCAATAGAACAATATCTGACCCAGGGAAATGCTGCCAAACGAACTCCCCAGAGCCATACCTCCCCCAGTCTTCTATGCTTGCCTTCGATTGGGTCCCTGGGATTGGTTACATTCTTTGTGGAATGAGACCACAGTGGTATGGAATTAGGGTCAGTGAGTTTATTTGTATTTTATAGTGTATTTATAGTGAGTGAGCATTGGAATGACTAGCCGGGGTCAAATGTTTATAGATATGTTTTTAAGAAGTGTTTGACCATTCCTCATAATTTACCCTGTCATTGGTATGTGCATTTTGAAAGGAATTTCATGACTCCATGTGAGGATGCAGATGGTAAGCCACAGAGTGAACAATTGTCCGTGATTGAGAAGAAATAATATGACCTTAGACATCCTAAAAGGCTGCTATAAAAATAGAAATTTAGTTCCTCAGCTCTTCTAAAATGGGATTCAATTAAGAGAATCGAGTGGCTAGAAAGGACATTATCTTCACTGTTAACCTTTATCCATGTGTGATTTATAGATCACAAACGCAACAAGACAAGTCTGTTTTACAGCTGTATCTGGAACAGTAGAGAAGGCAACCTTGTGAAGGCTGAACACTTTAAAATTGAGGAAAAACCTGACAAGTTTTTATTTAAGCGTAAGGGGCTGTGAAGGCAACGGTAAAACACTACCATCACATGTAGGCTCACCGGGAGCCTTTGCCGCTATAAATGGTACCACTTACATAAGTATATAGTGACTTCCAGCTTCTGACTTTCTGAGCCATACATGTGGCAGCCAGATGCTCTTTCTTTTCCCCCTGCCTTTTTCTGTATATTGTTACTCTTTATTGTACATTTGTACGGTAGCTTTTAAGTTTAGACGTTGTGTGGATGGAGCCACTGTTTAACCGGGGTTTGTTATCTTCGCTACGATCGTGTTGTTTGGCCAGTGAAAGGCCAGAAATCTCCAAGGAACTAAGGAGCCCTTACAGTGGATGTAGGGCAGGAGAGAAACACTCAGGCAAAGGAAAGGAGATACAAACCATATCTGCCTTCTATCGATATGCTGAATGTGAGATTGCTCGTTACTGAGATCGATGAGCTAGCAGCACTGGTGAAGAGACAGGGTTATGTGTTTCACTGGGGCATGGCTAGAGCGTGTCCGACGACATATTTCAGACTGTCCAGGCTGATAGGAACTGTAGGGAGAGTGTCAAGAGGAAAGCAGGGGAGTTGATATTCATGTCAACAACAGAGTGTATAACCCTGGACATATTACAGGGGTGCAATGTACGTGCAGCCCGGGCATTGAACTGCTAGCCATGAGTTTATGTCCATCATTTGCCGAGAGAATTCTCACATGGTATTACCCTGGTTGTAAACATTCTGCCCCCAGTCGATACGTTGCGTGCAAATGACATCATCCACTCAGTCACTGCAAGACTACTGATGCAACACGCTAGCGCCTTCATCGAGATCTCTGGGGACTTCAACCATGTTACTCTGGCTGCTACTCAGTCCACATTCACTCAATAGGAGACTAAACCAACTGTATGCCAATGTTAAGGAGGCATACAGATCCACAGCCCTCCCTCCCCTCGGCAGATCACACTACAACCTGATTCATCTCCTGCCTTGTTTAAGCCTCTACTCCAACAGCATACTGTGACCAATAGGACTTTGAGGAGATGGTCACAGGAGACCAGTGAGGCAAAAGGTGGCTTTGAGGCTACTGACTGGGATGTGCACATTGGGACGAGGGTACTCACAGCTCGTGCAACACACCTGTGTGGTGTTCTCCAGTACATCTTCAAACTGAGCCTGGAGGGGGGGGGGGGCCTGTGCTGTGGAAGACATCCTGCTTGGTTCCTGTGCCCAAGAGAGAGCACACTAGCTTGAATACGAATAATGAATACAGACCGGTCGTTCTGACCTCCTATGTGATAAAGTTCTTTGAGCGGCTGGTCCTGTTACACCTACGGCCCCTGTTCAAGCCATCACTGGACCTCCCGCAGTTTGTCTACCAACCAAAGGTGGGAGAAGAGACATACATCTTCTCCCCTGGTGTCCTAGATTGTGCACTACCTAACTGGAAGGCCCAAGGGAGACAGGGATTTAGTGGACAACTTCATTGAGTGGCTTGGGAATTAGCTGTGTACATGAAGGGCCAGGGGTAGTTAGCTATATATGGTTTAGGACGCTGAGGTCATTTAATGTCTGTAGTATATGAGTATGTTCTACTAGTCTGTCCTGGCCTCTGTACTACTGTCACACTGCACATGTATATACTTACTGATTGAGTGTTGATTCTCAGTATTGCCATCCTTTCTTTACGTTGTTAGTGTGCACTGTTCTTACTTTGTACTGCGATCTTCTAATGTGTGCATCAACTGTGTGCAACATAATTTCCCCGAGGGATAAATGAAGTGTTATCTTCTAGCATCATAGTGGTGTACTTATTCACTACTTCAGTGTGGATGACTTTGTAAGCTTGACTTCAATTCAGACATCAGAAAGCTGCTCACTTCAATCCAGAATTATTTGTCTCTCTACATTCAGATCAGCATATAATACTATATTTCTCCATGTTGTCCTTCAGCTGCGTACATCTCCTTTCTGTCATTTAACCATCTTTTGATTTCATTTAACGTGCTTAATGCATGCTGTCCTTTTAAGGAAATTGTGCTTCCTGGGTCAGATGATGGAAATGCCGCCTATGAAATCATTTTTAAAATGTAACAGCCTTGATAAAAATAATCTGCAACTGTGAGCCATGACCAAACCTGGCTGATAAGAAAACGTTCACAATGTAAAATGTATAAGCCTCTAACCGCTCCCTGCCTTATCAGCAACTGATTCTTATTCTCACAAGCACACTGTCTTCAAGAGTGTGTGCACATGCATACGTTATGTACATTTCATGTGTATGTGTATGTGTGTGTGCTGTCATCAGCTATACAGTGCCATAATCAATATTCAGGACTGTGTGCCAGGGGTCAGTCTGCCACATCCTTGTTATGGTTCTCTGTCCTCAAGAGAGGCTCAAGAGAGTTCTTGTGTTTTTGCGGTACAATCCCCACTACGCAACACACACTGATGCTTACAACTGTCCTTTTGCTTTGCTAGTTAGTATTCATGTCACCACAGAAGGTGAAAGGCTGCTACCTGTCAGCCACACTGTCTACATACTGTATGGACTTGTGTATCTGAAGGCAGACAGATGAGGATACAGAGCAGCATGAAAGAGAGGAAGTGGATGTTCATGTACCTTATGTTCATCAGATCCAACCTCAGGTCCATCAGCAGAATCAGTTCTGGCCTTCTTATCCAAGGCAGAAAGAGGGCAACAACTGCAATCGTTCTGGCAGTCAGGGAATGGCTGAAGATTAGGGGCATTAGGGTAGAGGAACTTTTCTTAGAGTTTAACAAGCTTCACTTCAGGTTTATATCATGATTGATTCTGCACTCAGAGATTTTTTATCCATCCATTAGAGCACAGGCTGCAGCATGGCAGCCATCCAGACATGGACATTAACATCCCATCTCAGGGCCAGAGACAGTGGGAAGGTCAGAAGGGTGGGAAGGGACAGAGGAAACATTTACTTCTCTATTCCAATTATTTCCATACCGCAGCACTGCTGTATTTAATACGTCCTATTGTCGAAGAGTCGACTGACATCTATGACCCACGTCTATTGTGGGAAACACAGTTTTAAATGTTTGAAATGCATGATACAATAACCGTATTAACATGTGATCACACAGGTGCAGTAGATTGAGAAAACGTTTAGCATTGGAGTGGTAATTATGTTGGTCAGGGTTATCCAGTGTTTTGGTAAAATATATGACAGGTTAGAAATTATTCTCAATTATTAAATATGGGTTCTTTGCCTATATTAATACTAATTAGATTACCATGATTACATCTTTGTTGTTATCTGACTGATAAACCACATGTTTATTTTCCAGGTGTCATAAACATAACCTTATAAGAACTTTCACCATCACCTTATTATAGCAAATAAACTTCTATTAATTACAATGTGACAGAATAATGCTCTGTGTGATTATAATGGGATCAGAGTTGGTAAACCTGTGTGCAAAGACAGCTGGGTAAAGGAAAACAATGGATGAATCAAGAAAAAAAACAACAGGCTGTCACACTGTCAACTCTCACTGTCTGTTTACTGAAGCTAAGCATAATGAAACACTGGCAGATTCAACATATCACATAGCATCACACAGCCATGTTCTCCTTTTCATTAACACTCTTCTATCATTTGAACTGAATGAGTTATGAGTTATTTAGTTCTGATAGTTAATTTTGCCTCATGGTACATTTCACCGTGGTTACATTTTACTGGCGTGAATTCTGTAGACTTGATTTGGTTGATTTTGGTTGATCTGCTTTTGTATTATGTCACTCTTTGTGCACGGGCATGTTCTTCCTTTCTAGAAATGTAACATAATATGTGTAAAAAGAAGAAATATGTGTAACACGTTGATAGCTTCCATTTAAGGTTTAGTCATTCACAGCCCCAGTGTATAGAGGGAAACAACAGTTTGAAGCCTTTCCGGCTAATATTCTCTACATTTGTCCTGGCTCAGTACAATAGAGCAATTGAGCAATTTATGTTGAACATAAATATTCAAAGGATTGTGCATTCATCATTGAATATTTTGTGAATAGGACTTCTTCAGTGGTACATATGTGGGAAACACTCTCTTGCTCTCTTGTTGTATCACAGAAATGTGAATTGCAGTTATACATATCCTTGTCATCGTTCAAATCAAAATTCAAAATCCATATATATTATATGTCCTTCCATCCAGTTTCCATCCAGAAAATGCTTCCCTTAAGAGAGAAAAAAAAAGTTTTAATTATTTATCAGTTTAGAATTAAAAAAATTTAAATTAACTGGAGTAATTGTGCTTCCGTTGTAACAGTTAAGAGTTAATATCTAATTCATAAGTGAAGAATACTTTCAAAAGAAGAGCATCACTTAATTAGGTTAACCGTTAATGAATGTTTAATCGTTGCACTAAACTGCACCCATATTTGACTCGTATATAATAAATGATTTATTGGTACATTGCTAAACATCTGTTCTACAGACTTCTCCAACCTGCTAATTCAAAGCGGAAGCTGTTCATGTTACATGCAGGATTCAGTATAACACGACAGATGAGCAAAGCTGGAGGCTAAATCCCTGAGCAACAACTAAAAAAAGATCTGCTGCAACTGAATTGAGGGAAAGGAAACATCCATGTTGGATTATAAAAGTGCCCTCTTTTTAGTTGGCAGCTTTTTTCACATGTTGCCGCTGTTATATTTATTTCCAAAACAACTAGGTCACATCTTTTACGGCAAATGGTTATTCGGTGTTGAAGATTTGCAGTTATGTTTATGTTATGCATCTTCCCTTGCCTTTAGTCATACATCATTTACTCATTTCCCTAACAATCTCCTCCACTAAACAACTTAAAAGAAATGATTAGAGCTATTAAAATGGAGCATATATATTTGAAACATATTTTATTGAATAGTTATCCAATAATTTGACTCTTTTACTGGACTCGCTGCACTCTTTTTGCTGAATTATCTCAATGAATTAGTATGATCTTTGATTCACTGCACCATTAGCCCAGTTTCCTTGTATAAATGTGTGAAAAAATATTTGCATTGTTAACATCTAATTGGCTCTTTAGTGATAAAATAGTATGTGCAATAACATCACTTCTTGAAATAATTCTTTTTTTTTTTGTTTAAGTTTCTATTAATAATTTGGAGTTTTGAGCCAATTCTGTCCCTTTACCTTCCATAGTTTTCTCTACAGATAAGGGTCAGAAGCCAAATGGAATTGAAGGCAAGTAATTCATATCGGCCTAGTTATAATCATTTATGTACATAATTCAATATATAAAAGAGACATTTTGATGCAAAGAAACATTTATCACCAAAAATCACTTGAAGTTGTGATGGAAACCCAGTAAGTGCGGACTTTGTGTTCCTCCTGCTGGATCGTAGCTCAGTTCTTCTATTATGTATCTCACTCTCGTTACATTTTTTCCTTTGAATGTTTGTGAACTCATACTGCATTTTCTGAATGACAAAAGCCTGTGTGATTTCTAAACGTGTGCCAAAACACAGAGCGACACAGTTTTCTCCATTGTTGATTTCCATCCAATGGCACGTCAACAAAATGTTGACACACGTACTCATTCTCTGTACAGATACAAAAGAGACTAGGATATAGAGAATAGGAGAATATCTGCAAGATTGTCATGTCAATACTCCAACACAATAGCCAACATTGTAGTGGATCTCAATTATGTTTGGCATGCATAGTTGGGGAAAAACTCCTAATTCCTCTCTGCCCATCACACACAAACACACAAACACACATACACACACACACATACACACACACACACACACACACACACACACACACACACAAAATCCTATTGTAACACTTCAGGAAATTGGCGAGACCTCTCCAACTACGCAGGAGGTGACCACAATTTCATTTCAGAAATTGTTCCGGTCACCCGATCGCTCTATCGTAGATCGTTTTGGCAGCCCTGCTCAAACATTAATCAGCAGCCAATCAGACTGAAATTTGGCGCTGACTGCTGATTCAGGATTAGAATTTGGACAAACTCACACAGTGTCCGCCTGGTTTTAGGAAGCTTGGACTGGGTCGGTTACTAGGCTGCATGTCCTGTTGAGAGACTGTATATGAAACTAGGCTAAACAAAAAAGTATTAATGAATGGATTTGGAACCTGCGTAACAAACAGTATTTTGATATTGTACATATATTGATCAATCTGCCTCCCGAGGTTTCTTCCTTTTTCCTTATACATTAAGGTTTCAAGGCGGGAATTTCCTGATATTGTGGGCCTGTAAAGCCCTTTGAGACTTTGTATGTGATATTGGGCTATAGAAATAAACTTTACTTGACTTAACAGGCTTTTGTTATGCTGTGATAAAGTTGCGAGTTGGGGCTGTTTTAAAAGTCACTTTTTTGCCATTCAGAACCATGATCTATAATTCAAGCATTATGTAAAATATATGCAGTAGATGCAGTATAGAATTTCACGGGAATTGTGTTTTAAACAACCACTACACATGCATACAGCTCAGTGCAGCAACTGATAAATTCTTTATGAACTAGCTTGATATTTGTAACATGACATCCACCAAATAAAGCCACATTAGCTTGTGTGACACGTTTTGTAAGGCTTACATAGTCGGGGAGAAAATCACTGAACTGGCAGCAGATCAAAGAGAGAAAGACACAAAACCCATCCACCTGAATATCACTAAGGTCTGGATCAATGGCAGTGAGGTGCTGACAATAACCACCAGCTCTGTGTGATGAATGTAATGGTGACTTCTCTCCTCTCCTTCACTTACTCCTGTGAGAGGAAGCAAAAAGGCACAGAGGGGAAACGCAACGAGTGAATAGTACTGAGCGACACTGCATTGATAGAGAACGATGCTCTAAGTCTATAATGAAGCAGCTCTCCTATCTCAGGCAGGTATAGATGACATAAAGCCACCAGCCTCTTCATCACTGCTCACCCTACACAAGCCTTACACAGTGTAGCTAGAGATGCACCAGGTTGTGGTAAAGGGAAATTGCTCAAAATTGCCGTGCCATTGTAAATTAAGGTTAAATACGCCTGTCAGTCAAGCCATTAAGGTAAACATATAGTTAGACAATGCACAGACTCAGGGGTGTTTATATAGTAATTATCTTGTTTAAGTTCTGAATATGTGCACAGGTTAACAGAGGAGACTAATTTACAATGCGAATTCATGAAGTGATAAATACATTAGAGCAAGTGTTTCACAGTCAGTATTTCTTCAATGGAATGAAAGTGGAATCCCTTAGCAGAGGTTAAGCAGATTAGCCTCAGACCTTGTATGGCATACAGTATGTACTTAACCATAGAGTGACAGAGCCAGACGCTATCTCCTGCTTAAGAATGATCTATCCACTTTGGCATCAGAGCCAAGTGTGAACCCACAGCTGGGAAGCAGCATGGAATATGATTCCCAATTTATAGTGTGCTTTTGACAGGATCAAATGGTATCGGATGTACTGCTGCATTTGAAAATGTACTTTCCTACCTTGCAAAATCAGGTTAGGCGCTCCCTTCTGACGTCCCATCAAAGGAATCAGATTCCACCACTGTGTGTCTGAACTGTTTTAAAATTGACAAAATGAAAGCATAATGTCCATTCATGCAGACTTATATGAGGCCAAAAGACTTTATCTGAAAAGAAAATGCTTTCTTGAGAATATTCTGTTTCATTGTTTGTGTTTGTCTCACCTTCAAGGCTGAAAAGGAAAAAAAAAGCTGACTTGAACCCCTCATAGATTTGTCTACTAACACTTGCGCCATCTGGCTTTTCCTTTGAAATGCGTAAATGTCTATTGCTTATTCATTTTATCAGGAACATGTAGTTGTACTCGCCCTCAGGTGGATAGAAGAATGTGTTTTGGATGCATAGTAGAGTGTTTTCTCCATTTTTTAATTGACTTTTCTCAGAAAATCCTCTGTTCACACATTGTTAATAAAAGGCTATTTATAAGTTATTGTCAGAGAGAGCATTTTGCGCTTATTGATTGAGTCTGAACGATTTTGGGTCCAGTGAGAGTTGTTGATCAGATAATGCAAAGTTGTGCAAGTCATTGGACATAATTATTCAGTGATAAAAATCACATATTTCTAGTGTGTGTGAGGGAAAGATGAGCGTGACTGTGGCCATCACTGCAGCAAAACAGCAGCAGCAGATAAATGAGAGAGACAGAGAGGAAATAGATTGAGGAATGGAACAAAGAGAAACTAAAAAGTGGTGCAGAGACAAACAACAAGGGGGATTATAATAGAGTAGTGAGATCAAACACACAGATCTGATGAGATAATGAGATGTACTCATTTGCATACTGCATAATGTCCTTGGTTGTATCAGTTTAGTTGCTTTATTGAGAACTTACTCAAGTCTCACTTGCTGGACTCATTGGCTTCATGTTTCAACTTACCCTTTGCCAGTAAGTAATCATTGTGTTCAAATGTAGTTTTAGTGGGAGGGAAAGACTCCCAAAGAAAGTAGTTGTAAGTGAAAAGGAAACTAGTGAGATAAATAATTAAAATAAACGTAATTTGTATGGCAGCTTTCTTAACGATGGTACAAGTTGCTTGCGCGGGGAGTGAGTGTTTGGCTCAATATCGTGATGTGCAGGTCAGTTCAAGGTGGGGAAAGAAGGAGAGCTCTAAGTGTCTAGCAGCAGGACACATGATAAATGGATGTCGGCTGGAGAGGAGAAAGGCAAGCTGATAACAACAGATAAAGAATGATTAGAAACAAACACAGATGTCAATCCTTTACTTCTAATGACCACCTAGGCAAATACTGTGTGGGGCCTTCTAGCAGGCCAACAATAGCTTGGCTTCAGATACAGGCAGGGCGATAACACTGGCTTTGTCAGTCTAGCTCCATAGACATCCCTATCTTTTATTTTTCTCCACTTGTCCACCCCAGTACATCAAACACTGATGCCATCTTCTGATAGACTTGTGTCTCGGAGCAAAGTCCTGATTAGAGACACTCAAATTTGAATTGTATTGCAATTTGGGGTCTTTGAGTCCAACCTGTGATAGCATCATTCAGTGATAAGTTGACTCTGACTGACAACACCTGAATAAAGTGTTTCCTCCCTCTCTGTGTGCTGTTCTCTGAAGTTCATAAGCCCACTCATTGTTGTGATTTGCCATCTGTTACTGCCATGGTGAGGAAGTTCAAAACTGTGTAGTGGTTGTTGTTGAGAGAGAGGAAACTATCAAAGATAGGACAAAGTCACCAGAAGATGTACAAAAAAGTTTGTTTTTTAACCTTACCTACTGACACTATTGGATAAAACACTCCTTTCAAAGTGAATGCACATTCTATTGAGATAAAGCTGAAAGTATTCAGATTGACGTGGTAAATACCAACAGGGACAGAATAAAGTGCATTCAAATGAATTCTACTGCACAGCAGCTGGTGTCTACAGCTTACATGTTTTTTGTTTTCAGTTCCTCACTTCACACTTCTCTCATCATGCCAGTGCGGTGAAGTGTAAGGTGTGTAAGGTAGAAGTATGGACAAGCTTGCCAACGAGAAGAGGGATTTGAGCAGAACGTCACGGAGAAAATGATACAGTCGAGGGTTACACGGGCTCACTTACCGCGCAACTCCATATTCCTCCCCGGGGATGTTTGATTTGCATTGCAAAAGATCCCACCTGCTTGAGTCAAAATATATCACTGTAGGTTTCAATGTCAAATCATTTTAACTGTGGATGCCAAATTATTCATGTGTTTTGTGCAAATTTTGTGTGAACTGGCCAATGTGTTCGTGGCCTCTTCTGTTTAAGAACCAGCATTTTACTGTCCTCAGAAGGTTTGCTTTCTTTTAGCCCAGTTTGAACACCTGTGAATAGAAATAGATTGCTTAGCACATCCTTGGTTTACTCCTCATTGCTAGTCAGTACTTTCCTTCACTACAGCACAGCTTTGCTCTAAAATTGTTGAATATATAAATTGAAACCTGTTTTCTGAAGTGATTTTTTTTCTTTTTTATGTAAGAACAGTCTCCTCCCACACCAGGCTTTGCTGCCCACTCATGAAGCTGAGATAAAGTGTGGATATAAAGTGCTTACAGATGATTACATTTCAAATGAAAGGGTTCATACAAGGAAACCATTCAGACATGCATTTTTCAATCTACATCTTATTAACGATCAGATAATACCTGGTATAATGATAAAAGATGAAATGATATATAAAACCTTTTGTGCAAGCATATGTTTAACTTTGAAGAATACTATTAGGATTATAGGATATTAGATTGTAATAAAATAGCATTTAGTTAATAATTGAGCGTTCTTCTGCCTGCTAATTCCATGGAACGGCATATTCAGAGGTTTTCTTACTTCCATTATGTCATCATACAGCCAGTTCCTCACATTCCTTCCTTTCTTTTGTTCGCTTCCTTTCTCCTTAACCACTTCCTGATTGTCACATCCACACAGTGACAACGGCCGCCCACCAGCAGCAAGAGTGTTTTGTTTTTTTCCCTCTCCTCGCTCTCCTGCCTCCCCTCTATGGCACAACTCTGTGTTTACTGCACCAATGTTGTTTTACAGGCCCAGCAGGTGTGGCCAGGGTTCGGCAGCCCCGGCCAGGAACCAGATGGTTTCAGGACTCAGGTGCTCCATGCCTGGCTAACTTGCCAGATGCAGGTGTCTGAGGCACAGTCTGATTGATTCTTTCCCCTGGCAACCTGGCCTCAGCTTGGGCTTTGGATGTAGCAAGGCCTGGATGGGTCAGCCAGACTGGTGCAGAGGTGTGTGCACTGACATTTGCCTTGATGGAAACAAAGGCAAGCAAGATTGAGAGGGAAAGGGAGCTTGGATGGAGACAATGGCTGGATAAAATGTCAGGGGCACTGGCAGGCTTGCTGTAATCTTGGCAAACTGCTGCATACAGAAATGCTTAGCTGCTTACAGAAATGCTTAGCTGCTTACATGCAACATATTCAAGTGTCTGCATAAAGGGTCTGCGTGCTGTGGCTTTGCACTCCAGAGACTGATTTTACTGAGTTGGTTTGTAGCATATCTCAGGTAATGCAGGCAGAATTTCGTTGTACTGGCTACATGTGCAATAGTGCTAAATATATAATATTCTAGTTATGTTATTCAGTCATAGAGTCATACCTAAATATTGTATATGCACTTGAATAAAACATATATCTAATATGTGCAAACAAAGCACCGTCATAGTGTAGTTATATTTACATTAGTTGCATTAACCTCAGTTGTTACTAAGGTAACAGATATTCCATAACAGTTCGGTAAGAATCAGATCAGATACTGTAAACAATAAATTTCATTTTACTTAGAATTGTGAAATAAAGGCAGGTACAGGCTGACTTGTGGTCTTGTGACAAGCATGCAACTCAGTACCACTGCTTGCAGACTCAAGCATCTCAAGATAAAAGTAGGAGTAGTAGGAGGGCTCTGTAAAAGTGTAATCCAAAAACAGGCCGGGTTCACACCCAGGCAGGCAGGTGCAGAGAGGTCAAGAATAAAGTCAGAGTCTGAAGGCAGGGTAAGATAGAAAACAGAGTACAGTAACAGAATATTCTGGTGGAGACTGAGGGGAATTGGCCAGTATATAGGGGAAGCTGAAGAGGAAATAGGTGATGAACAGAAGGTGGTGCAGTTAAGATAGAAAAGAATAGTTTGTCTGTGACAGGTTTATAGTTTAAAATAGAAAGAAGATAGACAGTTTGGACAGTTAAGTCTTCAACTGTCTTTATGTTGTATACAGCTTAATAAAACAGTTGCTGAAATAAATCGAAACAATAAGGACGTTAGAATTCATGAGGAAAAACTCTTCTTCTAACAAACTTTGAATTGTGTTAGAAATGTGTCATCTCTTCTATTTCTAATTTCCAAACAACCTCTTCAATCTCTTTTGTTTCATTTGGTAGCTGATAAACGGCACACCCATCATTGGCACCATTCCAATACATTTTCAACACAATTTTCTCTGAAATAAATTGGAAATGACAAAAGTAATTGGCATCCACCATTCTTTAGTTCATATTTAATAGTACTGGTGCTTTTTATTTTCACATCTTATTTTGAATAATGGCACCGGACATAGTTATGTGTTGATACCCCCTAGAAGTGATTATATATAATTGGATTGCATTGATATATCAAGCAGACGATTTCCTTGAAGAATTATCACAGGTGTGTTCAATTTTATAATCAATCATTCAGCCTATTTACATGGGCGAAGTGGCGCCTCACGCTGCTTAGAGTTATTAGCTGCATCACGCCGAGCGCGGACGTACAAGGGAAAGAAAAGTTTGAAGTTATCTGAGGAAGGTAAGGAAGACAGCTTTCAAACTGTTTCAAAGTAGTTATTCGGAAAGAATATTCATAATGGAGTGGAATGTTTTCACCTGTGTCTTCTTTAGGCAGTAACTGCGAAGCGTCCAGTCACTGTTTACTAAGAGCAGGTTGGGTTGCCAATGCTACTATTGCTAATGCGTGTGTGTTGCTTGTGTTGCGAATTCATACACCGGTGGCTAACTGTTTTAATGCGTCTTTTTGACAAGTTTGTGACTGTGTTGGCATTGGTGAAATCTATCATCTCCATCGCAATGTGTTGTGTAAATGAGGTCCCAGGTGTTTCTGCTTCAGGTGATCAGCTGCTTCCCCACAAAGTCTACTTGTTTCTGTGTCGCGTTGCAAATTCGTGAGAAAGAGTGAGATCTGACTACATTTTTGCATGATAGAAAAGTTTATCTCAGTATTATTACGCATAGTATGGCACTGCCCCACACAATATTTAGTTTACTTGTATGGAAAGTTTGACCCACGTCCACACACTCACACTATGCCCACAACTGTTTTCCTCGTTTCCGCGTTGACCTCTGCTTCTCACAGGTCCCTGTAGTTAGTGTATGCCGTGGTATCTGGACTTTACCTCCTAAAATGTTGTATACAGAATAGGAGAAGGATTAAAATTCCCTATTCCTGTTCGGCATTTTGCCTTAAGGCCAGGAAAAGCAGTGTGCATGTTAGATATGTTGCAAAGCTTACATAGGTATTAGGCTAAAGTGCAGCTACGGTGCAGACTGTGACCACGACCATAAAGGATTGCTAATATTAATATAAAGTACAATTTTCTGTTTAAACCACGTCTCGGCTATGAATTGATGGTTTCTCCTGATTGAGTGTCCTTTGGTTTCACAGCCAACATACACATAAAGACCCGCACTCCAAATGATTGCCAATAGCAAGCTCCTTATTTACGCATCACACAATGAGATCCATACAAAACCAATCCATGCTCTATATCCTGTTCTCTCTGCCCATCTTTCTTTGCCTTCATTCTAAGATCTTTGAGGTCAGGGTGGTCAGAGTTCCTTTTGTATCTGTAGCAATCTTCCTACACAGTAAGTTATGGTGAAATTGGATCAACAAATAGGTCTCCCTCTGCCTGTATGACATGTATTCATTCAGTGTATTCATGGCACTAAATTTGAATCCAAATCATCTCACTGTAGCACTTATCTTCTCCATAACATGTCTATTTGTTTGTTTCACCGCTCTCTCTCACTTTGTTCACAAACCCTGCTAACTGCGTACACATTTATTTATCTGTTTCGCTCTGTGTTGATCATCTCATTAAATTGGTACACAATACAACATTTGCAACCGGGTCCAGCATGCTTGAACATAATGGCGTGTGTTGGAGCGATATTGCTTGTGTGCCCCCAAAGCTCTTTGTTTCCTCGAACGGACGGCGGTAATCTTCAAATGCTGCACTCTGCTCGGGTAAAGTCAATCACAGCAGAACAATAATGTTTTCAGAGAGACATCAAATCGACGAGCCACTGAAGCTGCAACACACAGAAATCAATTAATGTTTCTCATTGAGCCCTGAGGAGAAAACAGTTGGAGGTTCCGGAAGAGGTGATTCATATCTTCATAACTCATCTCGCTGTTTAAGTGTGTGTGTGTGTGTGTGTGTGTGTGTGTGTGTGTGTGTGTGTGTGTGTGTGTGTGTGTGTGTGTGTGTGTGTGTGTGTGTGTGTGTGTGTGTGTGTGTGTGTGTGTGTGTGTGTGTGTGTGTGTGTGTGTGTGTGTGTGTGTGTGTGTGTGCGCGCTGTTTCTTATTTTTGTCTGGCATTTGTTGCAGCATTTATTTCCCCCATAGATTATAAACCTTACCTGTTTTGCCATTTGTTTTAGTGTTTTGCCTTTTAATGAGCTTTCTATTCACCACGTGCCATCATTTAACCAACATTAGAGAACCTCTTATCATGAATGTTAACTGCATTACTGCACAGATGTTTGCATAGTTATATTCCGTGGCACAGGGTACTTAAGCAACCAGCTGGATCCAGCTAGGGGTGCAACCAAAGCCCACTGGAGGTAACGAAAGTAGTAGACACGTGTCAGTGACATGGAAAATATATAATTATGAGAGAAAATGTGACCAAACTCTGATGCGTTTGATTTGTAAGGAGATGGAGAGGAGGTAGCTGGGCCCATGAAGGGAGTCAGCAGGTGGAGGTGCAGCAGGGATGAGAGGCTGACGGTTCAAATGCAACAGCTTGGCTTTTTTTTTTATATGGAAAACTGTCAAACTACGCCTTCTCATTTACATGTATTTGACACGACATGTGACAAACTGTATTGTGTTAAAGAAGGTTCTATGTAAAAGATCAATCACAGCTGAGTAAATGTGTAAATGTCAACACTGCTGTGACACACTATCATCCGAACGCCTTTAAAGGCTAATTTGAGCAATTAAGTAACTGTCAGACAAATTTGTTTTCTCTGCTCCTCACAGGGAATAGTGATAATTGTATACTCCCACATCTGTCACTTGGCTGTATGGGAACATGTTACCTGTGCAATCTTTGTGCAAAAAACATTGTTGAGTGTTTTTGTCAGCTGGTTTAAATGACAGACATCTCTTTTGATGAACCCTCAACGGCCGTCATGTCAGCTTACGTTGACAGCTGTTGGTAGCTGTCAACTTTAAACATTTTGAATTCTATAAAAGAGCGACAGGATACCATAGTCCAATTTAATTTGATGAGACTAGCAGTCACACATGGATGATTCTGGCATTTATTAATGTGATGGTATTGTGAAAGTGAAACCAGGCATATTCCTGAGTTTGCACTGCCTCAGATACTGTGAATAATGTGACATACGCACAGTAAAATCCACCATTTCAAACCGCAGCGTCAAAATGACTCAGGAGTCGAGTCCAACACCTATTTAATCAATAAAAAGGGGAAAAAAGAACTCACAAAGGAAGGTGGATATTTATTGGAGGATTATTTTTTTCTGTCACATGCAGTACAGGCAGGAAGATTGAACACACACACACACACACACACACACACACACACACACACACACACACACACACACACACACACACACACACACACACACACACACACACACACACACACACACACACACACACACACACACACACACACACACACACACACACACACACACTTCCAGATTATATTTCTAATAAGATTTTGCCTTGGAAAAAAAATTTCCACAGCAGCAGATAGTGAGCTACTCTGGATACAACCCTTTAATCGTCTTCAGTGCTCCAGGTCTGATGCTAACGTCTGGTCTTGTTTGCTCTTAAACGGTTTCCTGATTGAGACTGTTGTCCACTATAATTGTATTCCACGCTAACAACGTTGTCATTATTACTGCTTTGCCTGAATGCACTTGCTTTCCCACTGTGACTCACAGGGACTCAATTGTATTATTTCCCCTGTAATGGACATTAAAATGGGTGTTCATATTGTTAGAGTCCTGCTTAGGGATGTGTGCGCCCTGCAGTATGTGGCGTGTGTTTGCTTGTGTTTGTGCATTTGCATGTCCACGTTTTTCTGAATAAGCGTGCTGTGCTGTCACGCCTTGGCCTGTTCGCTCCATTTGATTGAGTTTATGGGCCAACAAGCACCGTATCCTACCTTGTCAGGAATCCTTGCACTAGAAGTGAATTAACATTTTGACACCGACTTGGGGGAAAAAGAGCAAGTCCCCAGTGTGCAGTGATTACTTAGCAGGGACATTACATACATGTAATGACCTCTACAGCTGAATGTCTGCCAAAGCTTGTTCCTCGTCCAGACGGAGCATCATAGCTCTCGCTGAGAAGCTGCTGATGGGTGAAAGTCCTTATATACTACTATGTGTATAAACAGTGTAAGATTTCAAAATATGGGTGATATGAAAGGCTTTGAAGACCTATAACCTTCAGTATTATACTCGATATACAGTATATACTTGTGTAGAACTTGTTCAGTAGTGAGCGTTTTTATCTCGTCTGTCAAGATGAGAAGTATTTCTGCAATTTACAAATGCAATACTTATCTTCATCAAATTTCTTGAAACATTAATCCCTCTCATCGAAGAAAGTCACACTTTGCAGCATTTCACTGTACTTTTTGCTAAGTAATATATTCACAGCACTTGTCTGGTGCATGTGCGTCAGTACTTTTAAGATAATCAGCACCCTCTGTCTCCTCTCATCTGTCATCTGTCACCATCTTATGAGTGATTGCTCGTGTCTTAAAATAATTGTCATCAGAATTTGTCATCAGAAGTTTTCTTTATAACAATCTTGTTAGATGAAGGTTTGAAGGGTGAACTCACACTGATCCTGGTGACAGATGTAGTTTTTGGCAGATATGAAATCACCAGTATCATTTAAGCTGTATGACCTCATTTTCTACTGTATGAGGATAATGCATACATTTTTGCACTTGGTTCTTTCAAAAAACTATTTTTTTATTGCAGATATTGAGTTGAGGCTTGTTTTGCTCGATTTCCAGGTTATCTATTCCGATCAATATGCACATTTGGTACAGGACACATTTAATGTATGCAGGGAAGACGGGGATATTTCTGGCAGATATGCATTTGATTGCTTTGCCCAGTGAAGCATGAACGCCTTCCGTCTCTCACTTCCCCTCTTTCCGCTCTCTGTGCTGACCTTCCGCCATCTGGTTTCAGTCCAGTATGGATGCTTTTCCACAATGCTGGGTTGAGCTATTGATGATCAATGGTTCCCTGCACCCTCTTTTCTATCTGTTTCCTCACACAGTTTCAGTAATCGTTTCTCTTCGTGCAATGTTGAGCTGACCTGCATCGAGAAAGAGGAATGCAACTTTGAAAATACTGCATTCCCATCGATGCACTTAAGCTTTCGACCACTCCAGGTAGCACCAAGTGTGATGCTGTTGATCTGATGCTATTCTCTCGTGGGCTGCACATTGATTGTATTGAGTCTAATGGTGGATACATGCAGTCTAGCATTTTAAGAGGCTTTACTTGCACAAGATCAAACAACTGAACTGTCTAAAGGTACACTGCAGGTCCCCTTGGTTCTTCAGGCAGGGATCGAAATGGGCATAAATCGACTTCGACATGCACCTAGTGACAAACCTAGTTTCTGGGATTGATGATCGATTACAGTCAGGCATTACTTTGTATTGATTCTATTAATGCCGTCTATGTAGACATCGTTCTCACTTTTTCACCTTAATCTCAAAGATATAGTGTCATAGTGTAGCGTGCATGCAATTGGGACATCTAGGATTTCTTTGGGTTTATCAAGGTGTCTTCCTTTATTTGTAATTTTACAGCTGTAGGTACCGCCTGTACATATAGAATCATCCATGTTTGAAGGTGCGGAGAGATTTCTGTTGAGGCGCAGTTTCCATTAATTGAACGGAGAAAGTTTTCTTGATTTTGTTGGAGTTTGGACTGGGTGACAGAAGGTGGTAAGATATTCACTTGAATCGTGCCTTCGTAGCAGAAGAAAACTTCCAGAGTTATTGTATTGAAGTGAACTGTGAGCATGTCCTGAAATATTTTGTGCTCCCAAACCTCTCAGCATCTTTGCTAGAAACTAATCCCTAAACCATTTTCCCTCAAGATAAACCCCCCCCTAGAAAAATACCATTATTAGTGGCAGCAGAGATAGGCTTTGGGTTTATTTGAGTTTTCAGACTTTTAGGTTACTCACCAGCATTGCCACGGCCCTTTTTTAATGTGGATTTGGGTTTTTGATTTTAAATTACGACTGAATTCAGCATGAAACACCAGGTCACTTTTTAGCCGTGCTGTGAGAAACGGAACAAGAACATTGTGAATCTTTTTTCAGGTAAACGCCGGGCATACAAATGCTTGGCTTGTTCAAAACGACCAACGTTTATATTCACAAAACCCCACACTGGAAGCAGTGTGCAGATATGGACCCAAACATAATGGTGCTGTTTGCTGTTCAAATATACTATTTATACATGAGGCTGTAAGTCACCACGGGGAAGAGCTTTGTTGTTGCTATCGTCTCTTCCTCCTTGTGGTTCGTTCCAAAGCTCTTACTGTATTTGACCCTTCCTCTCTCCTTGCATGACCCGTAAATCGATCGGATCTGCCAGCGAGGAAACGCACAACTACTCTATTTCATCTATTTGTCAGATAGACACACCCCTTCAGAAACATTAACAATAAAAAAAAAAGCTAATTTAAAGCTTAATTCCATTTCTGACATTTCTGTGTTCTGGGCTCACAGTCATGTCACATCTTGTGTATTGGCAACCAAAATAATAACTCATTAATTATCAAACGGTCACGTGTTGACTTCAAAAGCAGAAAATGTTCCCTTTCTGTTTCAGTAATCATACTTTGGTGATATTTGGTTGATTTATGAGGTTAATTCATTTTTGTTCTCAGGGTGGCAGATGCAATTGTATCAGGGAGCACCACAGACTATAGCACAGCTGGGGGGGGCACATAATATGGATTTTCTGTTGTAGACTTAAATTATTTAATTCAAAGCTAGTGGGCTGTATCCCAAATCCTACCTCTCGAAATAGCCGTCTATTATACACCTGAAAAGCTTGTTTACATAGCAACATTTCCTGAAATTATTGAGAAAGTCTTGGAGGCCTTTAGTTTAGCTCTGCTTAGTCAGTCCACTTTTGTTAATTTATTTAAAAATTTGGCACCATTTACCCAATCTTTGCAGTCTGCACTCATCCTTTCTCTTTCATTAATGCCATTTCATCTGCTTATCAACCCATTTTAATTCTTCTACACAATGCGATGCATTCATTCTTATTGTTGTCTATAATTGCTCCATCTCGGCGCGCCCTGGCCTTTGTTCCTATTTCCTTGTCTGGAATATCTTAAGTGTTAGTTCAAGACGTGGCTAGACACCAAATTCATCAGACAAGCAGTTTTTCCATTTCATTTCTGTTGTTTAATGAGGAGCACATATTGAATGAAATTAATAGTGAAAGTTAATGTCAATTTCAATATTCAAAGTTTTCCATCTTTTCCCACAGAGCGCAATGAGTGAATGAATGAACTGAAAAATTAAAGCTACATAAAACATTAAAACCACTACTTGACACAACTGCATTTACATCATGGTTTGAATTTCCAGGTATCTAACTTTGGACACTGACTTTATAGCTCTTGGAATGAACAATAATAACGTCTTCAAATCCCTCCATCTTTCTCTCAAAGTAGAGGCCAACAGGAAACGGAATGCAAGACAACTGAAAGTAGAACAACACAAAACCACAAATTGTTTCCATTATCATTTTCATCATTCAATCTTTAGCGGCTCGCAAAAAAAACAAAAGCCCAAAAAAACCCTCAAGCAAACAGAGATTTTGTGCTTTGTAACATTTTATGATATTTTGATCATAATTTGAGTATCGCACATTTTGAAATTTGCAACTTCAAAAGGCGTAAAAGAGAAGCCAGTGGAAACGCTGCCTGCATTGTGATCAGCCCTTGGTGTCGGCTGTTCCATGGACAAGTGTCGTCCATTTTGTAAAATAATAAACATTATTGCTGTGCCAATATACCTGAGCATGGCAAGCCACAACTCCAGTCTACACAAAATAACCTAAGTCCATAGAGTAAGCAGGATGATGGAGCAGCGTGAGGTTTCCATGGTTGTTCTCTCACAAACATCTCAGTTGTGCAGATTGCGTTTACAGCTGGTTTGTTGCGAATGACTTCCTCCTATTATCCTCATCTGTATAAGAAAGCCAGATGGGGTGTCAGTGCAGTTATAAATGGGGCCAGAAAAAGTAAAGGACCAACCTTTCTTACCCCAATTACTTTATCGTTTCAACTAAGCAGCAGAGGCAATTTTCTACCAGTATTGTTATTGCTCTGCTATGGCAGTTTTCTCTTCCCACCTACAATAGTTTTGGTGTGAATTGGCTTGGCCACAGGCACAGCACTGCATGATCTGTTTCCATGTGAACAACCATTTTTGAGAGGGTACTCAGCATGCAAGAGAGGCTAAAGTGTATTTTTTCAGTGAGAAAACAGTTCAAGGAAAGTCCAAGAGCTGCAAAATGGCAGTGCACACGATCGTTTTTCATTTGTTTTTTTTCGTCTTCACGGTGTTGCAAAAAAGATGAGCCAGCGATAGTTTTGTTCAGATTGATTCAAGCTTTAGGTTTTATTATGGATGTCTCATGTCTAATCAACTCTACACATTATGAATAATAAGGATTATCTGGATTTTAATTCCAAGGATAAACTTTTAGACACTGTATATTTAAAATGAAATTGTGCTGCGTGTTGCATTCGGTTGCAAATGATGTAGCAAAATGCATTTTCTCTTGTATGGAACTAGAATTTGTATGACCTTTCAATAAATACTTTTGTAAAATATTGATTCTTCATTGATCACACAGCCGCCAGCACATTGGTGGCTGCAAATATCTAAATGTTACTCAGCAAGTATAATTTCATATTGTATCACTTTATAATGTATTCATTATATTGAATGACACCTTCAAATAATGTGTGTCTTTGGGTCTTTTCTGGAAACTCTCAGAAAAATGGGGAAATCCAGTCCAGAGGTTCATTTGAAAACAGGATCCACACAAGGTCCACACAACCTGATTTACATCCAACAGCGCTATAGAGTTTATTTATGATTAAAGCCTACTCTGGAATCGGTCTTGTCAATGCATGAGTGCTTATTTCTTTTTTTTCTGCCCACATCAGCTGTGTCCATCAGGCTATCTAAACTGGCTTGTGAGCATGTGTATGATTCTGACCGGTCCTTTGTTCTGTGTGTCACAGGTTGTCCACGTGGGCGGTTCAGAGGATGGAGGCCATGAGGGCTGTATGCCTGGCTTTCAGGTCAAAAGCTACCATGTGGCGTTCAGTGGATCCTTCCAGAAAGGCCAGCCGCTCACACAACGTGAGTATAAAGCAGACGGAGCTGACTGACAGAGCTGTTTTGAGTTATACTTGCCTTACCTTGGCAGCTCTGGATCACTCTTCCTCCTCGTGTCTTTTGCACTCTAAGTAATTCCACAACAAATATGCATATGGACGCATATACACACGCTCACACATAAACACACACACACCCTGCCTAACTGTCTGGCTCCTGAGGATTAGGATAGAGACCTATGCAGTCTGTACATCATTGGGCGTGTGTGTATGTGTTGTTTTGTTCCTCACACTCATTGCAATTCATGTACATTTTAATGTTGATTATATGCATGTAAACAAACCAAAAACAGCAAGATAATGTGTCTCCAAATGAATTATTCTCTTTGATAGGATGATATTTACACTGGTTTCCTTGTGTTTTTCCTTGAAGACAGATGTATGAGTGTATGCATGCATACAGTATGCGTTTTTGCTGAGCCTCACTTCCAAAACACAAGTGGCCATGCTAGAGCAGTTTTAATCAGGGGAAATAAGTGCTCATCAACCTAGGAGTCGCACTGCATCCTTCCTCCATATGCAGACACTCACAGCAGGTTTATAATCAAACATTAAAGATTTGAGAGCCAGTGGAGACAAAGGTCACAATATCCCATTGGTTGTTGTCATGGTAACTCGGGACGATTGAGAGGTAACCATGAAGTTCTTTTTGTTACTGTCAGTGGCAAGTGTGATTCCCCACAGGCTTGGCCATTGTAGAAACTCTGGCCTCAGACGTCCAATCTCGTCTTCATAGTACTGCCACAACTTAATGGGCCCCTCCCCTCCACTGGGAATCTGTGTAAATGCCTATCTGCGTGGCTCCACTTGTTGGAGAGATGGCCAATAATGTGTACTGGCTAACAGTTGGCTCCTCTGGGTTATGAGTTGTGGCTGCGGGCACGTCTATCCTCAGAGATGGACATGATGCAGTGAGCCAGTCTCGGCACAGAGCCTGGGAGGTGTCTGATTAATGTAAATGGAATGATAAATTCATTTCCGTTTCGCACTCCCATGAAGTTCATTTCTAAAATCTGATGCAATACCGTAGAAATATGTAAAATATGACTGAAAAAAATGACTAATTCATTAATACGGTCCTATCATTGAATGTTGAACAGGCAATTTTACAATTCCATTACCTGCTTCACTGACATGCATTCAATGTACTGTATCTATATAAACAGAAAAAGCATGTTTATTTCTCTCTCAACTACCATTCATAACTTGGGAGTTGGTTTCTGCAGCACAAATGGTGGCACTTCACTGACTGACAGCTTTTCCAATTGCTAATACAAACTACACTGCCCTACACTGCAAAATATGACAAATCTGAGCATTTTCCCCTTCGTTTTTTTCCCCTATTTTTCAGCTTTATTGTGTTTGATTCGCTCGGGCAGTGAGGCATTTTGTCATCTGGGGACTCGGCGGTGCATGTACTAGGGGGACAGAGCTCAGTTCTGCTTTAGTGCTCTGCTCTGGGACGACAGAGTGCTTCCATTACCTTGAATATGCTCCTGTCAGCAGAAACACCTCTTGCCATGGGGGGGGGTCCCACTGCGTAAATAAGCAGAAGCATGACGATACTTGCGCCCCAACACGCGTGTAAAGCATGCACAGAGCCACGCAGATGACATGACGCTTGCATATTGTGTGTGAATGTTGCATGATAACACTTATACACACACATTACATTATTCAAAACACTTCCACAGCGACAAACTCACAGTGGGTTTTGTATTGAACACGCCCCCACCTTGCCTAAAGATGAAAAAGAAAAGACTGTTGTAATTGGAGTACTTTTTCGAGATCTCCGTTACTATAAAAAATGAATCAAAATTGTTTGCATGCTACTGAATCATTACCATCTTGGCCATACTTTTTGTTGATGCATTGATGCATATTGAAATACAAAATCCTAGATTCAGATCAGGGCCAAAATGGATCATGCCTCACCCACACCAAAACTGGGTCCAAACTTTCTGACAATTATAATACAATTTACCAATAAAGAACCACCACACCAACCAAAACAAACAAGTTGTCATAGCTTGATGTAAAAAATTCATAAAAGGAGACTAGAAAACAGCAGTAAATCTACATAACCACGACCAGATGGCCGCGTGTGTGTGTTTGGGGCAAAGGGAAAAGAGAGGTTATTTGTGAGTACAAAAAGGTACAATTTGCAATATGTATAGATTTTAGAAAGAGCACTGGAGCCACTTGCCTTATGATCCATTTTTATTAAATTTGAACAAATTATGTGAGTGTGAGCATTACAGATGCGGATGTATGTAAATTCTGTTCAGTCCTGTGACACCTGCTGTAGCCCTTCCTGCGTAATTACCAGCTAGTATGCTTGTGAGCAAATGGCCTCATCTAAGAAAGACACACATTCACTCAATCTCTGTCTGTCGTTGACACTCTTGGCACAGTTGCTGCTCTTTTTTTCTCAAATCACTTTCACATATTTTCTTTCTTTGGCGTTGTACAGAAGAGAAAGATTTACAGTACTTCTGCATTTGCACTCGTTGTTGGTGCACCACCTCCCTTTGTGTAAATTAATTGATTAATTTGGGAGTAGATTTATCAAACACAATTCTATTCAATTAAGACAATTCAAAGAACTCAATCTCAGAAGTAGGTTATCTCTTGCATGTTTTTTTGCACTACAGGTGAATCTTTTCATTCTACTGCACTGAAACTGTTGCACAGCAATTTCCCTCGGGATGAATTTTATCTTATCTTATTGACCAACGCACTCTGCATTGAAAAAATACAGTAAATATACTGTTTATGCTAGCCACTGAATGAATGTAATATCAAAATGTGTAGCAGAATCAACACATTAAATGAAATGGAATTTAAGGCAGATTAAAGCAATAAATAAGCAACTGTGAATGATCGAAAGAAAATTGATATTTAATTAATGGAAAAATAGTTAAACGCGGTTCTGAAATTATCAAGCAGTCTGAAATTCTTAAGTTAGTTAAGTTAAGAGCTAAGTGACACCGACTCATTACATCATGTCTGGATATATTTCACGCAGTTTATCTCAAAACCTTGCTGCAACGTTGTCCTTATCTGACCAGAGCACAGAGCTTGACAAAAAGACACATAAGTAAATGACATGTGAGTTAAATAGTAGAATAAAAAAATAAATAGAAGTGCTAGAAGACGTGGAAAAAGAATATTAAAGATTTGGAAAAAGAACCGGTAGGGACACTTCAAAGAAAAACTTAAAAGACGTATGGTTTTTAGGGCCGCAACCGTTGCGCTGCCTTCAGTCCTTTTGTCTTGTCACCATCCGATTTATGACGGTTACAAACCCTATATGATGGAACCTTGCATATTCAAAATACACACATGCACCAGAGCGGGCACTGCAGCGAGCGCCCATGGATCAATTTTGGGGTTCGTTGCCTTGCCCAAGGGCACCTTGGCAGTGCCCTGGAGGCAAACTGGCAACTCTCCAGCTGCCAATCAGCGCTTGGTCCAGAGGGGACTTGAACCGGTGACCCTCCGATGAGCTACTGCCGCCCCAAAGATATATATTATGTCAAGGAGATAACGGTTCATTATCACATTCCGATGATACCCGGTTCTGTCCAACACATTTGCTTTCCTTAGTGATGTACCTGTCAATATCATGTTAAACAGGCTGGTTCCTCCTTTTCAGGATTTAAGGTATGAAACCTTAATTCTTCCCTTTAGTATTCTGCAAAGATGTAACATTGGGTTCCCTAAAGCGCTTAGTTTTGCCACTTGCCTCCATTCTGTTGGACTTTTCCTTCCCGTCTCACTCAAGCAGGCAATCCTAACAGATGAAGTGATTTCAAGAAACTGATGCAAATGTAAAAAAGACGTTTGTATGATCTCAGAGGACTTACAGTTATTCTACAGCTACATTAATACTGTTTGCAATTATGACTAACCACTCCCTTTACCCGACTAGGCAGCATTTGGCTGTACAATGTAACTGGCCCTCAGAGTTAATGTTCTATCTTTAACAATAGAAGGTTTTTCCTCTTCTGTATTGTCAGTGGCAGCCTCTCTTGGGTTATGAACCTGGAACGAATGACGGCTTTACGATAAACCATGAGATTGTCAACATTTGTCACATAAAATAATTTTCAGCCACAAGAAAAGAAATGTGCCACACTGGGGAAAATCTGAGTTAGAGCAGATAGCACAGTTAACCTCTCACTAGAGATCTTCAAACATCCAACAATTTGAGCCTGGTCCAAAATGGGATTAAAAAAAAACACGAAAAGAGACATGGCACTGATAAATGGCCTGAGGATAGTGAGAGAATACCAACGCTGGCAGCAACATCTGTTAATAAGCAGCAACATTTGAATATTGGTAAGTGTAGCAAATGCATCTTGAATTTATTATTATACTGTATATAGCTGAAGTCAAAGTTTACGTGGATCCACTTGGATATAAGACATATTGTTACCACAGCTTGAGACCCGTTGCAATAGCATTGGACCCTCATTCATTGGATTGTTGATTCTGAAACAAAAATGAATATCAATTAAATCACAAACAAACAAAACAAAGGGTATCTCAAGGCACTTTTCATACAGTGTAATTTCAACAAACCCAACATTCCTTCATGAGAAAGCACTCTGGCGACAGTGACAAGGAAAATCTCCCTTTAACGGAGTTAACCTGAACCTGTGAGACGAGGTCGCACAGAACTCTGAGGAGGACGTTAAGTTAGTGAAATGCATTAATGATACATAGATATGCATAGATTGAGAGGGGAGGGGGGAGAGAGGAGCTCAGTGCATCATGGGAAGACCCACCTCAGTCTCGGCCTATAGCAGCATAACCAGGGGTCTGAGGCAATCCTGGCCGGTCCTAACGATAAGCTTTATCAAAAAGGAAAGCCCCCCCGGACTGAATTGGAGTTACAGTAATCCAGCCTAGAGATGTAGACATGCTTTTCTGCATCATTTTGGGACAAAATGTCCTTTTCGCAATATTTCACAAGTGAAAAAAGGTAGTACTTTAAATTTGTTCTATGTGGATGTTCTATCTTGATCGAAGATGACTCCTTATGATTCCTTGTGTTGGCAATGGCAGCCAGGGTAATGTCAGCCACAGTGGCTATATCATTAGATAATGCATTTCTAAGGTGTTTAGAGCCAAGCACAATAACTTTGGTTTTGTCTGACTCAAGTAGGAGAAAATTGTGGGTAATCCAGATCTTTATGTTCTTAAGGCATGCTTGGAGTTTATTTAACTGACTGGACTCATCTGGCTTCCGACTCATCTGGCATCCGCATAGCAATGAAAGTTTATGGAGTGTTTCCGAATAATATCACCTAAAAGGAAGTAGATGTAAAGTGAATAGTATTGCCCCAAGCAACCTTGAGGAATGCCATCTCTATCACATCATTTTGTGACACAGAATGTGGTTTGCTTGTTTATAGGTGGTGGTAATGTGACCTATCCTACAGTCAAGGATGGAATATTGCAATCTGTTTTAGAGAAACAATATGATTACCCTCAAGGAGGACAAGATGATTGCCACATAAATGGGCCCATTGCCTATTTGTCACATCATAAACAATGCAATACGTAGGCCAATGTACAGCCCTGCTGAAAGCAAGTTCCATACATGGGTCCCTTGTCAAGTCTCTGCAACTAGAATGTAGAACCATGAAAACCTCTACCTCACATTTATCAATGGCTCAATTTAAAAAGCACAGGTTGTGGAATGAATTACATTTTCAATTTGAAGGCTTCTTTCAAACCCCCCAGAACATTGTATATTTTGCTTACCATGAAGAATTAATTATTTCACGAGTATGAGCACTAAACTTAAGGCATTTTGAGAGGAATTTATCCCTCAGTCTGTCCAAATGCCATGCTACCAGAATACCATTCTTATTGTGATTGTAATTATTTCACTGAGGAAGATTCTGTACTTTACTTAAAAAGCCATATTTCTTAGTTTTCCAATCAGGACCACCAGCCAGCTTCTCCACAGGGTAAAGAAGCAGTCCAGGCAGAGAATGCCTTTCACTCTAGAATAAATTGGCTTAAGTTCTGAAAAGTTTTCTAATAGTTAAACTTTTCTTTCCCCCAGCTATTGGGTTTCTTGGCTCTGTTTTGCCATCCTAGAGGTGGCAGTAAATGTTTTACATTTTGCTGTAACTAATCTGGTAACTTGTCAGGCAGAAGCCATCACAGAAAAAAAGACCACTGCTACTACTAATTTTAACAAACCTTTGGTTTCATTATGACATGGGGAATATACCGGGTAAAAATAAGGAAAGCACTATAATCAGAAGTGACACTTTACAGTATCTGTATGCTGCAGAGTGGAAACTTTTCACCTTGACTAAAATCACGGCATCACACATGATGAGTAAATAAAATCATGTCACCCTTTGACTGTTACAGAATAGTGTCAACTAAAAATAGCACTAAGGGAATCAGTTCTCTCTAGTCTTGGTGTTGTCAGTAACATTAGCTGCCACTCCACTCTCAGCAGAGCTCCGTGGTGTTTCTCGCTGGCAGAAGGCCCAAGACGTATTAACTATTGAGCTCCAAAGACCTTTTCGCTGGCACAGTTCTTGTCTCTTGCTCCTGTTACCCCTCGACTTTTTAGGAGAGGCAATTTAGGAGTGCTTGAATTCTGATATAGCCTGGTAGTTTTAGATAAATTGAACCAATAGAACAGCCCTCATGTTTTTTTTATTGCTTTGCTGGTTCTGCTGTCTAAATGTAGGCAATGTTGTCATTCCTGCTCAGAGCACCACAGTTACACACACACATTTGTTCATTTGTTGAAGTGAATTCATCAAAATTATTCCATTATGTGAACTAATATATGAATCTGTTGTAATTGAGAATCTCTGAAGTATGTGCTGAAATGCCTTATGGTTTGAAATCTGCGCTGCATACCTGTTATATATATAACAGTTATGTTATATATATATATATATATATATATATATATATATATATATATATATATATATATATATATTATACAGTGCACCTGTTTGCATCAAGTCTGTTTACTTGGTGTTGCAATTGAGCACACTGTGTGTGAGACGGCATTGAATGAGAGCAACACAGTAGATTCTACTGGTGCTCCATCAAGAGATTGCTGTTTTTCAGTGGTAACATTTGTTTTATTCTGTCTTTAGACTTCTGTGCATTTCCCATTTCATTCTGCCCTCTATCAATGAGGTTGGCGTTGTTTTCACTGAAAGAGGCAGATCCAGGAATTTGAAAAACTGATTTGTGATGAGGCACTTTTAGGTGCAATTTGGTCCAGATGTGGATTTCAAGGACTAAAGTCTATGCTTGAACAGGGGGAACATTGATAGAACTGCTTTACAGTAACAAGTCTATGTTCAGCATGTGAAGTTATGCCCTCTACAACTCTTTAACTGTTCAACTGTACAGCCAGTGCATCTTGTGCATTGTCATGTTGGACATTAGCATATTAAAAGCTTATTTAACCAGTGAGTTTATTTGACATTCCTCAGAATGCCACTGTGACCCAATTGTCTGCCTGTGATGGAGTCTTTTGAATGCAGGGAAGAAGCAATATTTTCTGCTTGACGATGAACTTAGGAGATGCTGTATATTCAAGTCCGGCTTACGTAAGTGGAAACTTTAAGAAAAGCTCTGCTTTGCTCCACTTCCTAATTTTAGCACCATCCGGCCCTGTGCTCTCCTCGTACCAACACAAACTCGACCAAACACCACCTTAAGTGCAGCCTAAGGCTAGAATGTCACCCAGAGACTAGATGCATGGATTGGTCTGCGCTTTCACTTCTCTGTGCATGGCAGGGTGCATATTCGGATCATGCCACTTTCACGCCTGTAATGGCAAAGCATTAATCACTCTCTGTATCCAGAGTCACCAGAACCTGCAGCTTCTTTTCCGGTGTATTTTTAATTTGACCATAAATCAAGGTGTGCCTTTGACAAATGACTGTAATTAAAGGAAAGGCCATTGCTCATACGGGTATGCAAGTACGTATGTGTGTATAATGTGAATGGGCGGGCGGGTGGTTATACATACGTGTCCTCATTGCACAAATATGTATTGTAGTTTATATTTGGGTTTAGTGATGACTGAGCCAAGAAAAAGACAATTCCAGGTGGGTCCCTAGTGGACATGTCTGGCCCACAGCTACATTAACTCATATGTGGGTCAGCCTATGACTGGAGGCTCATGGTAGATAGTAAGGGGGAGGGAATGGCAAAGGCAGCAGAGAGGAGAGGGAGAATGGTATGTAAAGCTGAAAGTCTTAGCAAATCATTTTGTGGCCGATATCTAATCATTAGCGCCTAAATGCCACAATACCATGGTCACTATCACTTTATCTTTCTGTATGAATCTTATTTAGAGACATCTTTGAGCCATATTGTCATTTATTTTATGTCAATGACATAAAACCCTGGAGTTTTATTTCCAGGGTTGAGTGATCAATGACGTGATCGTAAAATTCTTTCAACACCCTAAATGAGGAATGCATTATGTCTTTCTTAATTTATCATATGAAGACGGACTCATCAATCAGTGCAGTCAATAAGTTAGACAACTAATACTCACAAAATTTCACACATAGGTTGGAGGTTCCTTTTCTTAATGCTATTTACATTCTAGCTGGGCGGCACAGACTACATACAGTAGAATTCCTGTCCTTGTTGCAGGCTTAGGATAGAAGAGAATACAGTGTTTATGTCATTAGAAGGTTCAGCATTAATTTGAGCACCTCAACACCGCCTATCTCACAAGCTATATCAAAAGTGAGCTGCTTGCTCCTTGCCATAAAGATACTGAAGGATTTCGCTGGAGCGTGAACCGAATAAAAGTGCACTGCCAGCAACATTTCTCTCTAAAAATCCGACTTGTACTTGGCACTACTCAAAAGATGCTATGGGTGAATACATTCCATGAGTTAATTTCACATTTAAATAAGGGATATGCTGATATCTGATTAGTTGTATTTATGCTTTAGTGATACTAACATATGTTTGCAATAGCAGCAGAGCATAGCAGTGCTGTCTTGTTTTCAGCTTGTAAAGCGTTCAGTGGGATGTCTCACCGTTGTTACAGAGCACCTGCTCCTAGCTGTGAACTGACATCTCAGTCCACTGGCACTCAAACTGGCATTAGTGGCCCTGAGTGGCTGCCTGTAGAGGCTGCAATCACAGGACAAGCAGGGCACAGGGACACTGGTGCCAAGGCCCCATCTGCAATCATGGTGCAATTGGCAATACTTCATCGTTCTCTCTCTACATATCTCATTTCTTTCTTTTTTTAAACCATATATTAATGTCTCAGCTCTGCCCAACCTACTTAATGTAAGTCTGGCCATTCCAGATGCAAATCCCAGCACTCTTGCAATGAAAAATAAAACAACCCCATTTAGTTAAATGCAGAGGCTGTTGACTAAGATGGCGTTCATGAATTAATAACATGTTTTTAATTGCAGCTTTGAAGGAATGCAGACAGCAGATTTTGACAAGCAGATATTAACTGTCAAGATTAATATATCGTTTTTTCTGACCAAGCACTGGCTTATTATTGTTACGAGATGGCTGAAATCATCAGAGACAGTCAGTCAGATCAGTTTGCAGCAGCTAGGAACAAGCTCTGAAACATTCAGTGCATTTGTTGCTTCAAATATGAATGTATTAAAAAAGTCAGTAGAAGTTACAATTTGTCATGTTTTGCTTTGGCTGTCATTGATGATGTCATTGAATGATTGAGTGTTTATTTTATTTTACTTCTCCCAGAGTATACCAAAGTATATACATATGATACATAAATGATGTAGTGGTGGGTAGAGGCCAGTGCTTAACTTGTTTTTTTCCTAAATTCCATTTAAGATTTTCCCAGATTTTGTGTTTAGTTCAAATGTGACCAAACCAAGTATATCTCGTCCAACAAATTCATAAAGTTCAGAGTTTGAACAGAGCTATGTGTGTGTGTGTTGCGAGACAACACCTCTGTTTCGTTCTTAACACTCCTTCCTTGTCTTAATTCTTTTTTAGTTTAATCCTCTGTCAAACAACAGTCTGCATGGCATGCCTTTGTCGGCGGTGTATTATCCCCGCTGCTGAACATTTTCTCAATCAGGTTTGGCTGGCGGTTTGATGCAGGTTTAAAATCACATAGTGATCCCCTCACATGTGCATTGTACCGATACTGTAGTCTGTAAGTACTGAATACGTCAGCAGGTGCGCGGGGCAGCCATCAAATGTGGCCCATTGTTTCTTTTATTGTCTCAAACAAATGTACCTGCATCATAGCTCTCTCTTAATGGTTTATTGGCTATTTCACAGTAAATTTGTAATGATGCTTATAGGTTGTCAAAATCTAGTTCTTCTACTTTAAATGAAAGCTTGACATCCAGGTCACAAACATTCTATGATTGTATGATCCACTTTCTGTAGCATAGAAGAATTCAGCCCGGGGCTATTGAAATTAGAGCCATTATTGTGAATTTGATTCCTTGTAGTTTGAGTCGCCTCTGCTGTAGCGGCTTATTGAGATTCTGCATCTCCCTCGACGAACGCTATATGCTGTGTCAGAGGCCATTCTCGAGCTTCTCTCATATTGGTTGCAGATGTGTTTTCTCATTGTTTGATGGTGCCTCTTCATCCCTGTGTTTGATACTGCATATGTGCACTGACGGGTAGTTAAGAGTGATAACATGAGAAAAACACTTTATAGAACACTGAGTTGATAGCAAAGGGCTTTTTCTTAATATATCAACACATTAACTTTTACAGTATGTCCAAAAACACTGACTGTGTGCAGACGTCCAAAATGTTTTTTGAAAGCTTGAACCTTTAAACTTTAAAAAACTTTGACGGTGCACTTTTAAGTGTTCCTACCGCCAGAGGACCTTCACACAGACTTTCAAGTGTACTGTGCACAGGCCGAGGAGATAATGGTGAGTACTGTCATAGAAGTGACAGAATTACTTTGTGTCAAAAGTTTTCCCACTTACCCATATGCTTCTTTTTTGGCACTTGTGTTTTGGCCAAAGGCCCAGTATGGCTCCCTATGAGTAGCCAAGAAAAGTGCTGAGTAACTTGGCCAGAATCTCTCAACCTGGGTGTTATTGGCTTCCTGAAAGCTTATTGATCCGCACAATCGCCTGAATGCGTCGCTCAATGCTTGTGTCAGCCTTTGTGTGCATTTAGGTGTGTTTATCCAGCATACTGTACACGTGAGTGCAAAGATGTGTGCGAGTGCGTCTGTTTGTGCTTATCGAGCTGTGTATTTCTGTTTCCTTTGAGCGGAGTGGTTTGATTGACAGGTTGCTAGTGCTGCTGGAAGTAAGTTTTCTACCTGTTATACTTAAAAGGTGAAGTGGGTTGGCAAATATGACACCTTCTGCTTTGACAAGAAATACCTTTAAAAGCGTTGTGAAACACACACTTTTGCGCACATGCTGCACATGCACTGCTCAGGGAAGCACCAAATGAAGTCAATCTATACTGTTCATTGCCATACATCTGATGATTTTCTCACACATGCAAAGTGCATAAGCATAAACGACACTCGGATGGCGGGAACAAGTGTGTCACTGACGATCTTCTATGGCTCGGAGGTCCTGTCGCAGTAGCTAGCCATTCAGTTGGCATCACCCTGTATGATGGATAAGGATATAAAATTATTAAATACATTATTTATAGCTTTAAACATCTAGAAATGAGAATGGTCTCATACCTGTTTTCCCTTTTGTGGAGTAACATTTCCGCATAATCGACTTTCTAAGCAGTCATTCTGAATTGATTGATGTCATTAAATGCATGTTTTGATGATGGCAAAGGATAGATTAGTAATAAAATATTGATGCATTGCATGTGTTAATACAGTTTAACAGAATAATTGAGGAATCATCGGTCTTCCCTCTTTCTTAAAACATCCTTTCTACAAATGCCGTATGTAACCAGATGTGGCATACTCTGATTATTACACGGATGCCAAATTTTTAGGGGTTTGTTTCAAACAACTTTGTCAGAATTATATTGAAGAAAGTCAAAAACAGATGTGTCTTTTAGACAGTCTGTTGGATACAACATCTGCCACGCCTGAGAGAAGGACATCTCAAGGCAATGGTGCAGGAAAAAAACACATCTCCAGCTCTGCAGTGGACTCTGTCAAACATCTCAACTGATTGACACATCTCTGCAAAGTCACTTCCAAGTCGCCAACAACACCTCACGTCTGACCAGCCACAGCTGGAACAGAGCCATACAAGCCATCAGAGGGTCAGCTTGCTTGACCCCTGCTTCTGGTCCACTTCATCTCATTAACTGTCAGAGGAGCCCCAGATGTGTACATTTAAGGACTGATGTCAAGATCATTCAATATTTCTACATTTTTGGTTAGGCAAGATTTAAATAGCTACAATTTGTTCTATTTCACTTTTTTTTTTAAACAAAAATCCCAATTATCCTATCTGGCATTGCTATTGTCAAAATCAATCATTCTAAATTGGTTCCATTCCATTCACGCCGTTCAATTGTTGGTTTTTAACAGTGATGTGAAGAATATATGCCGTCCTCCATGCCGAGAGAAGAGAGAGAGATTGAGAGAAGCAGACAGGCATGTTCACCATACTGAGATCAGAGAGCAGTGTAAACTTCATTCAACTACTTGTGCGTTGAGTGTGTCTGTTTTGTTCCGTTTTCACACACTCTAACACAGAGAAACACGCTGCGAAATATCCAGTTATCAAACTATTACTTTGGGAAAAGTTTTCCAAGTTTTGATGGTAGTCGATGAACTGCATGAAGGCGCTTGCTGAACATATGGAGGCTTCCGTCTGCCATCGAGCTGCAATTCACCAGGCAATCATCACTCAATGTGACAAGCGTCAAACAAATTGTACAGTCTGTCTAAGATTCCCCACTTGCTCAGACATGTGATGAACTTCTAAGATGGCTGTTGTGCCTCATTTTAAAGGAACCTTAACCCTGTTGCACTGTGGAAGTGGCTGCCATAGACTCTCTGCTAATGACTTACTTAGATAGATGGATAGATAGATAGATGGATACTTTATTAATCCTTAACTGGGAAATTGTTGAGTTGTTCTTAATTAGTATCTGATCACTTATTTTTCCTTTTTCATTTATTAATCATGAAACATATTTGGTTTGCTGACAAGGTTGTGTAATGTACCTATGCTATAGCCTTACTATCATTAACCATCAACTATCACTGTTCTGATCCTGTTGGATTCAAAGCCTCCCGCTATTCCACACAAACAAACACATGGGAAGCAGTTTGTTATGGTGCTAAAATAACACTTCAGATCTCTTGCAGTGGTTAACCCTGTCAAGCAAGACCCGGTGCAGCTCAACTGCAATGATACTTCTACTCACAAACACAGGTTGACGAGAACAATAACTTGTATATCATTTTGAAGCAGCTGTAAACCTGTAAAGCTTTGGGCTCAAAACAATTCCAGCTTGTGCGGAGATGCGAGCGGAATGTTTACTGATGCTGTCAGTGTTTTGGTCTGTGTATTTATGTTGTAGCGTGTGTGTGCGCAGCATTTGGTGTGAAGAGCTCAAGTGGCTTTGTCTCTTCACAGACTGAGTGGCTGGGCCGCTGATGAAACAAGTCAATTATTTTAGGAAATGTAGGTCATCATTTTTGCACACTCTTGTGCTTATGAGCATTCTACAGCGATTTTATGGCGACTGAAATATGCTGACACATTGGCTCACTTCAACCTGACACTACACCTGATCTGAAGCATATGGATGATGCCCGGATTTGCGGTCAAAAATGGAGCACTGCAACAAGTATAATTTCCTGTTCCAGCCATCTCAGGTCAAAAGACAAATCTGCTCCTATGAGATTTGTCGTGGGTTTGAATTTGTAAGTGCTAGTGACGGATAGACCACTGTGCATCCTGATGAAGGCGAGGGATTATGAGCAAAAGTGCTGCAGCTCATCAGGGGAAATGCGCATTACAATTATGGCAGAGAACCTTGTTAAAATCCAATAAGCTCAATCTTCTGTCTTGTTTGCTTTGGTTTGTCAAAGTTGAACATTTCCTTTACTAAATACAGTAATACTGGATGGATAGCTAGAGAGAGAGGGGAGATTGATGCGATACTGATCTACAGAGTAGGTAGCACAGCATACTGGCAATGTTTCCTCATAACAAGTAATGAGATGTGTTTGAGTCCCTTTGCCTCATTTGTAAAACAATGCTTTGAATCCCAACTAAATCATTGTGTAAGATGGGAATGGAGAAATGGCGAATGTGAAGAAAAAAAATCAGATTTATAAAGCGTACGCTCGCATACCTGGACGCAATTTCTCCATCTTAAATCACAACTGTTGTGAAAACTTTTGCACAAAAAACATTTAGAAACAAACTTTGGGATGGTGCCCAAAGAGCAATAGAACATCTTTTAGGGGCATCTTTTATGTACTGGTGGGGGGTGGAAGTAGGAACATTTTTTGTGATTTTGTGGGCTGTAGCAGCGGGATAACGAATAAAAAGTGATCAAAATTATAAATGACTTGAGTGGGGAGATTGTTGAGAGCACGAAGTTGCTGAAAACCTGCTGTGTTATGAGAGACAACACAAACTCCCCAGGATCTAAAGAGATCTGAGAAGGTTTGATTATTGTGCAGGAGGGCCTCATGTATTCATGTAATGTCGATGCCTCACGGCTGTTGACTGAAACGGCGTCTCCAAAAATACAATAGCACAGCATTGGAGCAGGCCCTGGCTCTGACACCCAAGTGTCTTTGGAGCACTGCTACTCTGTGTTGCAGCTGCAGTTCCACCTGTGCTTCATATTCTAACATCTGCAGGGAGCCGCATCAAAGTCATCAGTTATGCTGCCCACCACGGAGAGCTTTCCTATCCTGTGTGAGTGTGTGTTATATCTCCACAGTTTGCCACAGCAGCATCTATCGCAGCCTTTCATGACATGTTCGTACACAACTGCACTAACAGTTAGATACCTGGTGATCCATTTGATAGTTCACATGGTGTTGGTTGTCCTTCCATTATATCCCATATATATGATCTCTTGTGTCAGCTTTATTTGATTGCAATAGAATTGTGGACACTAGTCATTATTTTGTCCAATGTGTGTAGGTGTGTTGTGGTGGTGGATGTCCCTGCTTCGATAAAAAAGACGGGATGACCTAAGCAGTAGGCTGGCCTTCAGCATTTCACTACACTCACTCTTTCTTTCTTTCACTTGCTCGCTACTCTTTTCTCTTTTTTACTCTCATCCTGTATCTTACAAACACAAACCTCAACCCACCTGCAGACTGAAGGCTATAGCAGCAAGCTTCTAATGTAAATAAGATACCAGGTTTGCGTCATGACTTCAAGTCTGTTTTTAAGCTGTTAGTGACTGATCTATTCTGAGTGCCAGCTTATCATAATCGGCTCCGACACACGTCTAAGCTGGTGATTCACTGCAATCTCTGAACTTGAATTAAATAATTTGAAGAATGCCAGCACTACTTGCTTAAATTATATTGTACATTTAGTGAGTGAGGTTTTTTTTGTGACGATAGAAAGAAAATACAATAACAAATACAGGATTATGCTCAGGGCGTATGCTGACAGTGACATTTTAAAGTACTTTCATTTGCGCAGACAATCAGAGAGCACAGTTTGTGTGTGTTTGTAATTACCCACTCATTTTCTGTAAGCTGAAATAAAAAGAAGTTTGCATCATGACAGAACACACCCCCTGAAAAAGAAAGAAACATCACTGAACAAACACTGAATGCTAATTATTGTGGTCAGAGTAGAGTTGGAAATGAAGATGTTTCATCTCACACTGACAGTACTGTTGAGGATTTAAAAAAAAGCTGCTATTCTTGGGCAGCATTAGTAAACATGAGCTATGAAATGTATGAGTGATTGGGCGCACCTACTTGCGTATAAACACAATAGAGAAGCACAGCAACGGTTTGTCAATGTGTGTGGGATAGATGTACCTGAAATATGTTGCCTTTGCATTTTAACAGCCAATCAGAGAACTGTGTGATCCTGTCTCAGTTTGTATTTATCTGTAGGTTAACTGCCTTCAGTCTGGAATAGAGTGGACGTTGCAATAAATCAAAGGACCGTAGAACACATTTACCTTGACATAGACACACCTCTGTGGATTTTGTAGACGCACAATTGTAAAAGCATGATTTCCCTGTTGCGAGTGACATCAGAATATACCACATGCTTGCTTGCACGGTTCACATTTTCAACACGTTTCTGCATTCCCATGTGATCAACAGTCTGTCTGACATGCACACTTTACTGGCATGAATGGTTGATGGGTTAGGTTGAAGCAGAAGTAAAGACAGAGGTGGTGGTGGAGATTAATCTCCTTTAAAACCCCAGATGAAAGATTCTACCATCAGGGCTCTCAAGTTGCCAAAAATTCATCAAAATGTTATCACCCCAGATGAAAACTCTGCGCCTTGTTACGCCTGAACACTGTGTGCTGTGACAGAAAATTGTGGGATAAAATGCAATTCGCCACGTTAATACATTTTTCAACACAGCCTCCCCTGTAACGCCAGGTGATTATTTGTGTCTCGTATTCTGAGCCTTTCTCATGGCCCGAGTACACCGTTTGGTTAGACACAGCAGCTATCAGCTCAGACAAAGCCGTGCTGCTACCTTGGAGATTACGTCGCTGATTACCATCTTTCCTATCATCGAGACTTGACATTTACTTACAAGACTGAAAAATGCCTTCAAAACATCTTAAGGCAAAGCTTTTCTGTGTGTTGGGTGGGTGGGGTTATAGTTTATGTTGCCGACAGAAAGAATGGAGCAAACGTCTAATATAAATGGATATTTTAGGGAGGTAGTGAATTTGATCAGGATTGTGACATGCATGGTGAAACTCGGATCGTACACACAAACATTTAATCAGAATGAAATAAGCGCACATCAGGATTGCTGTAACGGATTACACCATTGTAAATGGATTTACTGAAGCATTTAAACTGTCAAATGATTCATAATTGGCCCAGGCAATCTCTGCGTGAATTTCCTCCCCTTCCTTCCCTCATACACTGATTAAGCATCATTGCCTCAACGCAGTACAGTGCCCACGCCTTAGTATGAACATCATCAGAATGTGAAATTGTAAAAAAACAAACCAAAAAAGGGCAACAAAGGTTCCTTGGTTTGATTATTTTGTCATTTATTCATGTGGATTTACAGTAAAAACTTATTTAAATCATTTGGTGGATTTTATTATTCTAATAAGCAAGTTCTTGAAAGAACTTTTGAATCGGCATAATAGCTGACGGAAGGCCAAATTCGCCGTGGCCCTTGTGATCAAGCTTCCGGAACTATTTGCCATTCACTGTCTCCCCGGGAGATTCTGGCCTGAAAGAAACTTGAATATGAGGCCTGTGAGAAAATTAGGGTTGCGGCTGCTCATGTCTCTCCTCTTGAGTCATCAGTACGGGATTTTGCCATAATAATCCATGCCGTGTGCAGTTATTTCAACCCTGAGCCAGCACTCATAAGACAGAAAGTGGGTCTTTTGGGGAGGTGGTGGTGAGTGGGCTAAGTCGCGCCGTCATTTTTGCCTAACTTCAAAGCCGCCAGCTCACTTTCTCTCTCCCTGAAAACCCCCCCCCCCCCTCCAAACCTGACAACATTACAATTACATCAAACACTGTCTGGCTGCCTTTGAAATGCCACTGACACTGTTTGGCGCTGCAATTTGCCGGCTCTAAAGAGCGCGTCCATGTTATTGAAATAAATCTGAGGTTTGTAATGGGAATGGAAATGAACAAATCTTTCATGCTTTGGCTTAGGAGTGAGAGTTGAATATGGAGATGGAGGCTTGTTTCCCTCGAGAGAAGGCTGTTGACTTTCTCTCTCTCTGTGTCCATTGTAGCCGCTCCTTTCATTTCTTCCTTTTCCATTTCTCTTGTTTACGTCTTGCGTCTACAGTCTTTTATTCTGCCCCTCTCCTTCAGCTGACGGAAAAAAGATACTATCCAGTGGGAAGATCTTATAATGTTTGTAGTCGGGAGCGAAAAATAAGGAGCCACTAACCAGTTCCTGAGGTTAAGGGCGCTGAATGCGTTCTTTGATGAACGCAACTCTATTGATTGCATAGTCATGCAATACTAGTCATGTGCTTTTCCCATTTCACTTGGTGCTAAGGTAATTGAAGATGGACAGGGAAGACTGAAGCTGTAAATGGACACATATCTGCAGCTTTGGCACAGGAAAGGGTGTGGAGGCTGCTGAAGGATGAAAGATAAACAAACGCACACATGTGGAAACAAATTCCTTTCTCTTTTTGCTGAAAAACATGATTATAACAGTTAGAGCTTGAAGAGCTACAAACTATATTTTAACCATTTGTTTGTTGGTTTGATAGTGGAGGGCCGGACATGATCAAAGGAGGACATATTGTTTCAAATAATGCACCAATCTAGATGGAAATATCAGATTTATTTGTCACTGCAATTTGGTCTGGATCTTTCAAACTGAAGACAGTCCCTGGCCTCTTCTGTGTGGGGTTTCCATGTTCTCCCCCATATCTGTGCACAGGTTCTGTTTCACAATTATTGAGGCATGTTTGGCTTTGGCTGAGACATGCCTATGAATTCCATTTTAATTAAAATAATATATAACCATAACCGCATAAACACACCACTTGTTTTGGCATGGTTCGAATACTCCATCCTGAATCCTGCTGAGGTATTGGTTTCATCTTCAGTGGACTGGTTCCTCAGCAAAGACTTTTGGTTCAAGCGGTAAAGACAGCAGCTTTTCTTATCTTGAGAGAGGCCCTGCAGATTGACAGGCTGTTCTGAGAAACTTGGTATATATGAGCTCAAAACTAATTTCTTCTTCTGTGGAAATATGGCCCTTCATTTCCCAGTGTGAAAAGAACTTTGACATGAAAGAGTTCTACATCTTTTGTGAATAAATTCCTCCAGTTGGTCATGAGCACAGAGGATCACATCCATAATGGATAAAAACGTGTAGGCCATTGTCTCGATGTCCTCGCAGCCCTAGAGGATCGGAAAAACATCTTTTTCATTTCAGTTTTTGCCATTTTCACCATGAACTCTATCATTCTTCAACTAACTTCTTTGGTCATGTACATTTTCTTTCTGTCTTGCAACTCTTATTTCGAAAAGAATTAAAAATAAACCCAGCATATGTCTGAAACAAACCCTTGGAGACATTGCAAATGTGCCTGTATGTGCAGAAGGAGTCTGACAGATGCACCATTGGATTTATCTTGCACCAGCTTTACTAATCGGCATCACATGTACACATCATCCACCCATGCAAACATGCACACTTCCTGAGATACTACCCCCCTGGATCCAAAAGCAGCATCACAGGAAGGGGAGGTGAAGAAGTGAAGGAGAAGGATGGTATATCAGGGCTGAGGGTGGGGGGGCAACACGAGTTGGGCAGAGAAAGATTGTGCAGAGGGGGAGTTTGTGGGAGAGATAAAGAGGGGATAGACATGATCAGAACGGATAAAGGCTGGAAGTCTTTGGCGCTATCTCCCTCAGTCAGACCAAACTGGTTCTTACATCTGTGTGCATGCTCACTGAACTCAAAAGTGACCCTTTCTCTGTACCATAATACTTTCTTCTCGTAGTTGCTCCTCACAGCAGCCCTGCAAAAGGCAAAGGGAAGTCACATTAGTGAACCTCCAATGCTCTGCAACCTATGCGGTTTGTCATATACAGCATACAGAGATAGGATGTGTACACAGGGATCAATGACTTCTGTATCTTACCTCACAGAGGCCCTCAGAACATTATTCTCTTTTTGTGGGGCATCTGTTTACATCTTGTCTTTATAGCTGATGTGTTCCTCTATGGCATATTTTAGAAATGTGGCAGAAAATGTTTTTTTTTTTTCACAGCAATATGTCATAACATCTTCTCGCTCTGTTTCTTACAGTTGAGTTTGACGATTGTGCGGGTGACGCGGATGTGACGTTTGAGGTGTCCGACCCCAGATTCTACGTCGATGAGTATCTGAATCTGGTTCCTCAGCAGGACATCCTGTACACCGCGCCGATCCTGTTCATCCACGGGCTCAGTGCATATGCAGATGACATGGCACAGCTTGACATCAGTGGACTGCCGGCTCAGTCTCCTCACGCTCTCAGGGTGAGCAGTTATTGCTTTTTTGTACGTGTTTGAGTGAGTGTTTGTGAATCAAGTCAATGTTTTGCAGGTTATTAGAACGTTAACCCAACTGGCTATTAATGTGTTCAAGTCCTTAACAAATCATAATGGTTTTTATTAATTTGTTAACCTTATATTTTATATCTATATATATATATAAAATACTTTATAGTTGTGTAATTGTATAATTTTTAAGTCAAAAAGCTCAAGTCCGAATGAAGCAAAGTCGACTTGTATGCCTTTTTTAATTGTGTCAAAATCTGTCTTAAGTCAGCGGGAGGACTTGAATAGAAATAGATCCGGAACATATAGATAAATGCATTTTTAAGTCTAACTCAGAAAAATAAGAAACTGTGGCAAACAAACAGAAATGTTAGTGGATAAGGCAAGATGAGGGTCTATGAGACGGTTTATTTATACCTTCCATTGAAGATACAAAAGAAGGTGGTATGCTTGACCTCTAATCAAAGGAAATTAAACAAAAACACCCGGTCGCGTCTCAGTTTTGACACCTTTGTGAATTATTTTGCATAAATAATCATGTTGGCCACATTCACATGCATCTGCTGATGATTCCTACTTGCTTAGAAATGCAAAGCACATTCACAGGATCGTAATTATCATGAATTGCCATAATTGTTTCACATCAGATGTGCCATATTAGGCAATGGGGAACACCCACAGCCACCATTTTTTTCAACAAAACAAGCATTTGAAAAATGTGGGGAAAGTACTTGAGCAAAGCAGAAATAAATGTAGCCTAACACACACGGCGGCAGTCAAACAAAAAGGAAAACTAGAGTACTGCTCTGAAGCAGAAATGGTGTCTGTCACAGTCAGACTTAAAGATGACATATGGAAGGAGATGAGAGAAGGCGAATGATTTTACATCCTCCTTGAGAACTGCACAAGAAGCGAAAAGAGATGGGTTAGATTTAAAAGTGTTCACTAAAAGGGAACATGAAAGCCGCAGGCAGAGACCAGGGAACAGCTGCTGGTGTGATCTGCCAAACCGACAAGCATATCTTTGCCATCACGACAGTGTCAGTCTCTAGCACTGCTGCAGATGGCGACAGCAACCTGATGGCCATAGCTGAAACTGATCCTAAACCAATGGAATTATTAATGTTTGATGGTGAGGGATGTTTGAGTCAGATTACTGACACTTAAAAATATTTACTCCTCAAAAGAGGCACTTGTCCCACTTTCATTTGGGCAGTATTTAGCCCTGAAGTGAAATCTTGACACCAGAAAAAAATTGGACAGTGAATTTCACACATGCTCAGACAGCAGGGGGCTTTCACTCCAAGGATTCAGAACCACATTCGGAGCCAGAACTTTCTGGAGCAGGGATGACGTGTAAGGCTCATGGAAAGAAGTGCAAATGTTGTGTACACTGCTACAATTGTGTCATAGAAGCACAAACACAACACTTCATGTATAGTGTCTCTTAGATTGCATTATACTTGCTCAGTGCTCCAACTGTTCCTGCCAGGTCGTCTATTGTGATTAATGTTTTCGTTCGTCTTGTTTCATTGATTTTTCTTTCTCATCTCTGTCTCTCATGAGTAATTCAGAATTCTGGTAGATGTAACATTTTTAGAGTCAGAGTTTTACTCCATTTTGTACAAAAACAAGCTAAACGCAAGGATTTCCCCCCAAAAAATCAATGGTTTATCTGGAGAGCTCCACACAGCTAAAACTAAAACAATAAAGTTCCTGAGGTGCAAAGAGTCTGAGAGTTCCTGAAAAGGTTACTGGTTTTATGAAAGACTTCCATCTGTGCTCTGACTCAGCTGCTAGACATTCCATGCATCGATGTAAGAATATTGAGTTAACAAAAACGTTTTTCAAATTTACGTTTAATACATACATCTGACCGCTTGAACAAACTTGAACAAACTTCATCATTGCGCTTTCATATACATCATGTAGCTCAATTCCCTGTCTGTTCCGTGCCAATACCCTAAGTGGATTAGAAGTTGTTTCTGGGGATTGCCGGTTCCATCCCCTCTCAGATCATCTGTCTTCTCCATTGCAGCACTCAGTTTCCCGCTGGTATCATTTCTCCAGCCCAAAGCTTAATGACTGTCCCCATCCCCATTCAATATCATGTGCCTCTCATTAGTTTGTTGCCGCATCACTTATTTGGTTAGCCGGTCCATGGGTGTTACCTTGGCAAGTCACAGAGAATGTAAGTGAATTAGTTTTTTTGGCAAGTTGGCATGTGGGAGGTGGAGCGACGTGTGACTGATGTGACCCCGTGGTCCATTCTCTGTGTGCTCACTACCCAAAACGTGGTGTGTTTTGCTGTGTTGTGTTCTCTCGTTGGTGGATTACTTTAACGAATTTTAACCCATCTAACGGTACAATGTGAAAATACTAAATTGGAAGAGAATTGGTGTTCAATGACATGAAACATCTAGAACATTCTGAAAAGATTAAATGCAAAAGATAACCTATACTACATCGCTAACCAATGTTAGTGGTACCATAAACTGACTGTGATCCTCTCAACCAACATTTTTTAGTCCCGTACATTTGGAAATGTGCCCTCATGTGTATAACGAGGTTGACGGGTGCACCATTGGATTTGTCCTGCACCAGCTTTACTAATCGACAACACATAAACGCATCATCCACCCATGCAAAGACGCACACTTCCTGAGATACTTCCAGGATCCAAAAGTATTATCACAGGAAGGGAAATGAAGGTGAGAGGAGAGCAAATACTGCATTCTGTTTTAGTCAACATTCACTCAGCAACCAAATGATTAGAAATGTGATCATAGTTATAAAAGATTATTGTATTGAATATATTAGACACATTTTCCCTGTCTTAAAATCTTTCTCTTCCTCTTGTGAAACATCATCAAGGTGCATCAGGGGATATTTCTGGTTTCTCTGCTGTGTCCCGAATACGTTAATGTCTCTGTCTTACTGCACACGAGCTCATGAATTAGGCAAAAGACAGAATAAGCAACATAGCCTTTATTCCCTTCCCCTTCTTTCCTGCTGTCCGGCTGGGATGAAGATCTCTGAAACATATGAGGGAGATGATCCCTCCTGTGTTTCGCTTGTGCATATTACTTAATTTGCGCGGCGGGGCTCTGGAGCGTGATCTGCCGGTCTGCAGAAGTGGGTGTGCCTGTTGCTTTGTTCGTTTCGGAAATTTAAAAATTTTGTCAGATGCAGCCCCAGCTGGAAAAGGGGTTTCAGACGCTATTGGTTAAAGGATACTAAAGCCCCAGGTCGCCAAGTTCTAAGTTGTAGTTGTCAATTGGCGTTGACGATGCTTTAATGGTTTTTCAATTACTTAATCACAGTGCAACTTTCTTTCCTGTAAGTTTCCTCAACATCACATTTTCTTTCTTTATTCCCCCCTTGTTCTCGCCCTAACTCTCAGTGGAAATGTTCCATGGTGACTTTATTGGCAAAACAAATGATATTATGGCAGAAAGTATTGGCTTGTGATAATTGATAATGACTGTGAGTGAAGGTAGAGGGAATCGTTTTTTAATTCCTTTGTGTGAGCTGCTAGTTTGCTGTAACAGAAGCCCAGAGGGGGAAAAGTGCCTGATGAATTATTCCTATTATGAGCAAAACTCTGAATTCAAAGAGTAATTTATTCCCCCTTTTTTGTGGCCGATCAATACGTGAATTAATGGAAGAATGCATTTCAATTTAACAAATGCATGCACCAAGATATGGACTTTCTATGTGTTTTGCTTGTGTTCGGAAAGCATTTTCTTGCCTTCAGGGGAAGAACAGGCACCATTCAAATGTTTACAACTGATAAAGAGGAAAAATAATCTGAGTCCAATACACTATTTATTTAGCTTTTGTTGTGTTCCATCCATTTTCTCACACTGAATTGAAATGTAACATTGCATCCTGAGCAGAATCCTCGTACTGTAGTGGCAAATGGATTTCTCCTAACAAAGCTCTCAGTGTTCAGTAAGGCTGTTGGGGGATGACTAAGATGTGACATCTGGCTACCACAGCACTACGGCACACATTATGTGACACCACACAAATAATCTCTCTCCTCCTCTCCCCTATTCACTCCAATCTGTACATAGCTTGCTCTGCCGCTGCCATTTACTAATTCTGTTTATTCCCTTTGTTTATTGTTTGGCTCTTTTCCTCACCGTTCTCCATTTTCTTTTACGATGGTGTAAGCTCTACTAAATTACCCATTTTGTGTTGGGTTGAATGTTTGGGATTGAGTACACTGTAAAGGAAGCCAAAAGTCTTAGAGTGCGGATTATATAGATTTCCATGTTCTTAGTCTATTTTGAAACTTAACTGTGAAAAACCACATTGACTTCTGATCTCTCATGCTGCAACTGTGCACTGTGCACTTTGAGAGACACACACACAGGCTATATCGTCTTTTCGTGGCCAGTTTTCACAGTGCCGGGAACACGCACAATGTGAAAAACACTCCAGATATAAGAGTAAATAACAGACCTAATGTGTCCCCCAGTATGCAACATTAATATACAGTAGATTGAAAACAACCCTTTACTCCCACACTCAAACGCTTGGTCTGCATCATAAACATGTGCTCATTACAACAATGTTTTGCTTCACATTAATCACAAAGAAATACCAAAGCTGTAATTTGGCAATGAACCTCCTAACGATACCTTGTATGCTTTAATGATGATCATAACATTTGCACTGCATTTCCTTTGATTCTCCTTCACAAACACATGAACACGCTCAGATACGGCAATATGTATAGACTGTATATCGTCAGTCCATTCCTTATATTATGTATAATTCCCAGTTCCATTTGATATACTATGTTTTGGCGTTTCATTCCACATAGTCCTACTTACGTCGGTGTCATTAAGGGTATATCAGCATTTCATTCCATATATATTCAGAGTTCCATTCCATATTGACATGAAGATGTATGTGCTGTTTTGATAATACACCTATCTACCAACAGCTATATACTGTACATATGCAGTATATGCTTATTGGTTATTTTCATTTCTGAAGCCGGCCAGCCATTCGTTTTGAAACAATGTTTGTTCGTTCCACACCATTATCTGAAGCTACGTTTCCTCTAATGTTGCTCAGCAAAGAAAATAAGCAATTGGGTTTGAGACCAGTTCAAATGTTTCAAATCATGTACCTTTGGATGATTCTTAATGGGCACACAACTAGAATAAGTATGTACACATATTGAAACAATGATGCTAATTAATTTAGCTAATGAAGCATTTTAATTAAACATCAGCCTTGTGTGCCTGTTCCCATTCAGTTTAGTAATTCACAAGGATGTGCTTGACTAGGATTTTTATTTTTTACGTTTGCTTTCTTCTTTATTACCGAGTTTTAAGCCGCTAAGTTGAGTGACATTCAATGGCAGGTTGTGTGTAAATGTATTAGTTTGTTCATAACAGGGGGCCTACTGCTGACACTAGCACTTACAAAGTGCACTGCACATTTATTAGAACTGACTGAGTACCTGCTTATCAACTTGCTTATCTGAAACAGAATGGCTGCGCATCGCTGTCACCATTTACCCAATTCTGGCCTTGATATTCCCCATTTCCTACCTGGTCTCCGGCACGTTGTCAGAAATGAGTAATGACACTCCTCAATATAGCATCGAGAGTGAAAATGGCAGAATGGACAAGGACGTGACTTTGCTGCCACAGTAACTCTGCTCTCAGATGACAGTGACAAGGGCTTTATCTTTCTCTCCCTCACACACACACAAACCCACACACACTCACAACCACATATGTGCATTTCACATGGTCTGTATACTGTCTGAACACATGCTTTCAGGAGTCCGTGTATATGATGTGTTTTATGTGATGCTATCAACGACACTGAAATCCCTTTGTGATCATGAGAGAGAGTGGGACAGACAGAGTCATAAATGAATGCATGGTGGGTGGATTGGGCAATAATTTATGTATTCATACATTACACAGTACACATTAAAGATTCATGGTTACTTTCTTTGAAGGTATGACCAAGGTGTGCGAGATCTAAAAGAAAGAATGGCAAGGTGAGAGTTGAGAGGCTAGAATGAAGGGCTACAGGATATCTTTCCCAGAATACCCCGGGTTGAGCCATCCTTGAATGCAGCAGACGTGTCTGTATCCAGCTGAACACGCGGCTGTCAATAGCGCTCGCCGTCATGATCCACCTGCAGAACATTGATAGGTTTAAAAGCGGCATCGCCCTGGCTCCATATCCACCGTATCTCAGCTCAGTTAAGACGTGGATTTGACAGCATGTTCCATCTTAGCTGCAACCCCTGTCACCACGGCCGGAGTAGGATTAATTTCCAGCCCGGGAGTTTCACTTCACAGAGCAGCTCTCTTTGGTAGGAGTGAAAAATAGACCTATTTAGTGCTTTTGATTAAGTTTTTATTACCCATTTTACCCAAGTATTTATCTCTCTCAAATTGTAAATAGAAGAGGAATATCGTTAACACTAATGAATGATGAGATAAAATAACAAAAAATACATAAAATACAATTAAAAAATCATAAAGAGAATGAAAACAATGAATAAATATTGTACTCTTCTACAATCATGTTAATTCAGTGTGCATGGGTGAAACGTCACAAATTAAGATGTCTAAGAATAAACTAGACTAAAACAGTAAGTGTTACTTAATTAACAACACTCCCATGAGCCTTTGCACTTCACTAGTGTGGAACTGTCAATGAATTGAGCAACACTCGATCGCTACAGTTATCGTTTTAACTAGAGCAGCTGCATGATGGCCTGCTTGCTGGGTGTATGCGAGTGAGATGCAAATGGTTAAAGAGGACCTGGGAGAAGCCACCAGGATTCTTCCTGCCTCTCCCGATTAGCCGCTCCGGCACATGCTGTCACCATTCCCCACACTCCAGTAAAAATACCCCATGTTGTGTGTTTGCTTCTCAGTTCCTCTTCCATTACTAATATCAGACAGCTGAGCCCTATGTACGATGGGATTGATGTGGTCATCCCTTTACTTTTCAGACATGGCCTGGATTTTCACAGGGCAGGGCTTAAAAGTCCATTCGCTCGATTGTGAACCAATCATATATATACACACCCCACCGATTGTGGTCTATAGACACATAAAAGGTTGTTTCAGCTCTGCTTTCTCTTTAATCGCCTCAGGTGCAGTTTTAGATATATGCCTTTGACATTTGAAAGGTCACCCCCCAGTGGATTTGATAACAGTGGCCATTTCTGGGACCACTTGGTGTATCTTTGGTTTGTTCTGGTGGAGCTGTGTTTGTGATTTCCGCCTCATTGTGCCCCGTCTGACCTTTGTGGCCGGCAGGGGCGGCGGGGTGAGGCATTTAGTGGCCGAGTCTGGTCATTGGCAAGTGGCAGCGGCACTGCCCTCTCTGTTTCCGAGTGTTGGCATTGTGCTTTAAACAAATCCCTTGTTTTTTTCACTCCTACCTGTTCTCTCTTCGTCAACCTGACAGGGGTGAGAGTGTTGCCAGAAATGCTGTCAGCCAGGAACCCCATTGAATACAGTAAACACGCAAACAGCCCCCTGCATACACACATAAAACGACGTCCATGTGTATGCCCAGCGCTTTGCTCCATGTGTCAATAAAATGCAGCACAGTAGGCTATAAAAGATGAAGGACAAAAGAGAGGATATTTGCATTGCAAATGAAATGACAAACACACAGGTTGGTATTTTCATTTTCATATTGCTCGCTTGTGGCTGTATTTCCCCGCTGTTATTGTTCCTTTAGTTTGCTGTACAATTCTTGCTCTCTCTGCTTCCGTGGCGAGGACGGACCGAAGCCATGGGCTGTGTGTTGTCCAGATCGAGTCAGGCTTGATTTTGACCAAGATACAAAGTATGCTGAAGGTGGACTGCTGCAGGACCATGGTGAACTGATATGTAGAAACTGAGGCAGGATAACAAAAGTAAACTTGTAGTGCAAAATAGACATTTGCCAAAACAAATCTAAACAAAACAGCACATTATTAGGTTAGGACTATATATATGTAATATACGAACGGGGGCGGCATTGCTCTGGAAGGTAGAGCAGTCGTCTACGGAGTATATGAGCTCCATTGATTATCCTCGGTCAACCAACCTGTATTAGAGAAGTTGCTGCTTGCTGGTAGCTTGCGCTGTAGTGCACTTTTGCTCCGTCTTGCAGTGTGATTATCACCTTTGGAGGAAACATCTTCTCTACTGCATATATGGGGGTTTGCAGGTAGAAATATTACCAGGGAAGATAATGCCTAAACCATGGAACCCAGCCAATGAAAATGTTATTTAATGTTTTGTGCTGAAGAGGAGGAAACCATCCGTCTTTTCCGTTCTTATCCTTTTCAAATAATGGCTGAGTAGTTCTCGATGCATGTAATCTCTTTCCCTCTGACTCCACTTATGATTACTTGGGGAGATTTCTGTGTGAAAAAGTGTTTTTAACAGCCTGAGAAATGTTAGCCCTACACAGGTAAATCTTGAAATATTGTAACAGAGCCAAGAAACCAATACTACAGTTTAAATAAGAACGGGTAAAAGAAAAACAGGTTTCTTCACTCTAAGCATGGATCTTTGAATCTATGCCGTGTGTGTTTCTGTGTGTGCATCTATAATGATGCCACTACATGTTTTGTTCAGATATTTCCATTACTGTGTAAGAGAGAGAGGAGAGTGTGTGTATGTGCGTGCTGTCAGCAAAAGGCTTGTTTCCAGGTTACTTGGATCGTCACCAGCCTGTCTTCACCTGCAGGTTGTCGCTTCTGTGCTAGCAGCCAGAGCCCAGCTTCCTATTCTTAGTCTCGGTGACAAACATCATTTCACATCCAAGTAAAAAGGCTCTTAATGTGGCGCAGTCACAAACGAGAGAAAACCCAGCTGTATTATGTATATTATAATAGCAGGGGGGCGTAAGAAGAAATTCTTTGCCTGGCCATTACCTCGGAATCTCCCATTTCCTCATTTTGCCTGAATAAAAGTTTCAGATGGAATGAAGTCTGCAGTCACTTCAAGTATTTTGAAGTCTGGGTAACTGTGTTAAACATGTAAATGGTGGATATGGTTGCTTATCCCATTTACATTAACCATATCATTTTCTTCTTATGTTCATAGGAGATAGCTCCTTCAGCATGTCATCTTCACAAACACATACTCATTTGATTGAACCAACAGCGGCAAAAATCGTCATCGGCTCAGCTTTTACAGTTCGGCATATTTCAAATTAGATGTACACACAGTGGACATTTTCTGCCAAGTTTTCTTTCATTAATAAAACTCAGCTGAATCATAGACGCCTCACTTCACTCTGTTGCCCATAAAATGCTGAACATAACACACCAGCATTTCATTCACCACCAAAACCACTGCAAAAAGAACAAACACACTTTTTCATGGAGAGAAGCCAATACTAAAAGCAAATGGGCTGTTCAGTCGTTCGGAAATAAACCTTTTCTGTTCTCTCTCATCTCAAAGCTTTTCCATCACAATATAGAACAAATTGGTAACCTTAACCTTGTTTGGAAAAGACAACATTTTATTGGCCAGTCTGCTTCGGATTTACTTGGGTTTCCTCCAGATGGATTTGATTGACAATGGTTTCAGCCAATAGTTACACTGATGAGGGATAAAAGCCAATAATGCCGTTCAAAGGATACATTTTGCACTAGTTCACATTCAGTGATGGAAGTTCACCTCTTAAGTTTTCAGCCGTTGTGATGCAGATTAGGGCCTTCGTTTATATTCAGTATTGGAGCTTTTGTCATTTAGCTCACAGAGTACATGATTTACTATTTCATGCATAAAATTGATTGATGATTACTTTGGTCCATCAGCACATATTAAGAATTTGCCAACTTTGTTCCACTTGCAGCTTGAAATATTGTCTTTTTTATTACTTTAACTAAATGACAGAGAAGTTATATTATAAGATTATATGATTCATGCAGTTGGACTTGGTACGGTTGTCACCTTTATTTGAACGAGTCACACAGGCCTCTCCAACTTTTATATCGGAAGTTCTAAAGCTTAACATTTAACAATAACAAATAGGTGAGAATTTAACTAATTCTATGAACGTAAACAGGGACCCAGTATACTTTAAGAGACAAAAGATGAAGCACAGGTGGCGTTAACATACGCTAGTGCCCCATGCTCTGTATTAAAAACTGCAGTTAAATTAAGGCTATAGTCTCGAGACACTTGTTTCCCGAGGCGGTGGTGACAAAGGCTTACAATTGGCAGAGCGAGGTGGTTGCGGTGGTTGTAGTTTATTGTGCAATTTTGAAAGGGCAAATAGATAGTATGTTCAACCTCTAAATCAGAGTGGGAAAGAAAGTGGAGAGGTTTTTCTTTCAATTTGAAAATTGCAGAGTTACAATGTCTGCCCACAACAGCAGAGTAGTGAATGAATATTGTAGTCTAAAACAAATAGTTCAATTCTGGTCCCCTTACCAGCCATGTGAAATCTGTGTTTACGAAAAGACCCTTTACCAAAGTCACAACCATATACAGTATATGTTCTGTCTATGCTAGTGGTTGCAATGTCCACTGTATTCTGTTTGTGATGTGATTTTGTCACATGAATCTTTTCCCCCACATTCTTGCTATTGTTTACATGTTCAGTTTTATACTTTACAATGAACTTTTTCAATTATACTGGATCTTTAGTTTCTCTCTCTCTCTCTCTTTATCCCCCTCTCTCTCACCCTCCCTCACTGCCTCATGTCGTGTTTTTACAGTGTTCCCTGGGGTTGGTTTAAATAACATTTTCAAGAAGTTTATGTCTTTGGGGAATGTCTTGTTATCATGGGAATGTAAGGACAGTTCCGAATAGCGAGAGAATTGCTCTTTCTGATATTGGTTTGACATTTTCTTTTCTGTGTATTTTAGGACATCCTGGGTCTTGGCCATGTGCTGCCCTACAGATCTAAGAGATCCCTGCTGGTTCCTCCTATTTTCATAACTGAGAACCAGAGACCTCCATTCCCCAGGTTCATTGGCAGGGTAAGAGAATGACTCAAACTGTATTATTTAAGTAATACTTAATAAGTCTTTGTTTGTACAGATACATGTATGTGTATAATTTATTTTGTAGGGTCTGTGCATTACATGTATGTGACATATTACTTACAGAATGCAGTATGTTATGTTGCATGCAAACTATTCCTATGTTCTATGCAATCATTGGTGCGCTTACAAATCAAAGTTAATTCTTCTATTTGGGGTTACATCTCTGTTTTTCAGCACATGTTCCTATGACAACATGTCATGAGATAAGATAAGGTACTTTATTTGATCAGATCGCATGCAATTCACACTGTAATCACACGTGATTAGACATTTTTCGCGGGAGTGCAGCGCAGCCATTCTACAGCGCCTGTGGAGCAGTTGGGGGTTTGGTGCCTTGCTCACGGGCACCTCAGCAGTGCCCTGGAGGCAGACTGGCAACTCTCCAGCTGCCAGTCCACTTTCTTGGTCCGCACGGGGACTCGAACTGGCAACCCTCCAGTTCCCAGCAGAGTCCCCTATGGACTGAGCTTCTGCCGCCCCCGTCGTAACAATAACAGTAACTGAAAAGCAAATTGTTGTAAACCTAAACGTGTGAGGCTGTGGCCATATTGATAACTCACTATCTGGTTTTTAGAAACTGAAATCTGATCTCAGCCCTTGGTTATCTGGACATGCTGTCTGCATTGCTATCAGATTGCAATAGGCGTGTCATCATCCTGCCGTCTTAATGCGTGGATGATCATCATTCATTCATCAAATAATTAATACATTTTGTGCTTCCATATCACAGCCAAGTTTCAGCGACAGGTCACAACTCTCACTCAATTAACTTTAATGAGAGCGAGCGAGTGAGTTGAGTCCTTGGCTGATTTCATGAATGAAGGTGTGCCCACTATACACAAAGTATAAAGATTTGGAACACGATGTGTATGTGGCCAGACCGGGGAGTGATCACATCACTGTTATTTCAATAACTTATCTTGATAGCAAGGATGGATGTTAAAAAGGGCCCACAGTAGGTGATGCTGATACTAATGTAAGAAAGATTATATCTTCATCAAACAAGCAGATACGCAAAGATACTGAAACTGGAAGCCACAGACATCTAACAGCTGTTGTGTTGTGATTACAGCTAATGTAATTTTGGCTACAGTGCAAAGCTGCTTATGTTGTCAAAGGCACACACACCACATGCGCTACAGGCACTTTGGCAGAAGTTAAGTCAGACATGAAACACAAATTGTTTCAAATAACAGTCAAAGCTGGTTTGTGGCGTATGTGGTGTGTCTAATAAGCAATAAGAGCAATAAGAGCAACGGTGACAGATTACCTCACATTATCTTTGATGTGCTAATAAGGTCGAGCCAGTGAGTGAGTTGACAATGTGTTATTGGTGACCTACAGTAATACCACATAGACTGAATTTAAGAATGTATTTGGTTACATTCTCCCAGACTCACTTAACCTTTTTACTTGATAATGTGTCTGATTCAACAGAACAATTACAAGAACAACCTTACTGTATTTCACCTGCTTAAACAAACAAGTGATGGGAATCATTTTATCATTTATTTTTATTTTAATGCATTTAAAGTAAGTGTTTTCTGGAAACGAGTGACAAATTGGCAGAAAGAGGGTTTCTTAAGCCAAAATGTCTTGACCCATTTAGTGCAGCTTTTTTTTAGGACAAAATCAAAATGGAAAAGTGACACAACACTCCTGAGGCCTTAAGTCTCCTAAGGCATTGGGATTAGTCAATCTTTCGGCTGAGGAGACATTTAGATGCATGGTCACATCCTGGGTAAACAGGGTTACCAGGTGAGATATGATTTGTTTTCTGGTGATCAAAGGGAGTCTTTGGGCTGCTGCGCAGGATTGATGGATGAACGAGAGAAGTATATTGTCCAGTGTCAGATAGTCAAGGAAGAGGGTCTGCATCCTGGATTAGGTTTAGTGGTCTTGTTGTAAAGTTGTTGGATCTTGTGTAATGCTTTATCTGTCTGCTCTGAGACCAACTACGCAATACATCTACACGGGCCACATTAGCTGTAAGGTCACCAAATAAAATGGCAGTGTGAAAGTGGATTTAAGATACACTTTATGCTCCCGCTCAGTTTGGTTTCTTTGGACAATTCTTAATGAATGAACTCTCACTGGATTACATTTATATAATATACTTAACCTACATTTTAGCTCAGCCAAGTTTGAGATATGCGGCTCTGCTCTGTAAAGTTAAATGGGATTCTATGCTGTGAATAACATGAAGAATAATTGTGTAGGACTGTGGTGTAATATTCTGAGCTCAAATGATCACATGAGAACATTCAAATCCTAGTGCTAATTAGGGACGGGCATGACTAGAGACTAAAATGAGGTTAGGTTTCCTGAGGTTGGTTAGCTTTCCCAATTTGTTCACTTTCAACCATAGCACACATATCACAGGTCAAGGGCAATTGTATTGAATACTTGAGAATTCCTGTTTAGAATACTTTCTCATTAACATTGGTTTTAATAATTGTGCTCTATTTACTATACACTGATTGATGACTGACTTGGCAAATGCTGTTTAGCATTTTTTTGAAGTTCCCACACTTTTTTTTATCAAAGTTTGACAGCTGAGAAAAAATAAATTGGCGTGTCCCCGTCACTCTTTGACAGGCTGTGCAAAGGGATCACATTTCACAGCTGTTCTAATCTTTACATATTATCAAACCTGCGTTGTATAACACACTTTAGAATTCTAACACACTTGTCTGTGAACTGATCAGAATTAATAATTTAACTATACAAAGTATCCTCAGTATCTCTTCAGTAGATAGATAGATACTTTGATACTGAAATTGTATTAACCATTGGTGAAATAGTTACTGGATTCACATTTCCCAAATGCTTATCCATTACATTACATTACATTACATTACGATCATTTGGCAGACGCTTTTATCCAAAGCGACTTACATTACATTACCACCCTTCGCAGAGGGGGGAGCAATTGAGGGTTCGGTGCCTTGCTCAGGGGCACCTCGGCAGGGGCTCGAACCGGCTACCCTCCGGTTCCCAAGCGGAAGCACTACCCACTGAGCCACTGCCTCCCATTACCTTATGTTCAACTCTAGGGGTCCGCTGTGGAACAAGATATATCTAATGCGACACAAGTTATTATTTTTCATATTGACACTGATGAGATTTACATAAAAGCCCAGTGGGTCAAGTGCGTTTGGGAGGAATTTGGATGTTTTGGTCGAAGCATGTTTTTGCTGTCTGAATTAAATTAAACTTGCCCATTAGAAAGCTTCTAAAAGCATTTTGTCTCCCACATATGGAGAGCATTGGGTAGACTTGATACGTGACTTGACTTAGCTCAATATTCACATGTGTCACCTGAGGCCAACAGAAAAAGGGTTACAAAAATCCTTTTGGACCCAGTTTACGGTTCCACATTTATTTCCGCGTATGTTACAGAGCTTTGATGTATCTGTGCATGTCAAACAGCTTTGTTACAGATAAGGCAGGCACACTGAGAGATCCAGCCGCATCTCCAAATGCCCAGAGAGCCCAACATAAAAAAGATATCCCACACTGAGCTCTGCACATGATAGATAATTGTACCCTGGAGAGCACAGCCAGAGCACAGAGCCTGGGCTTCTAGCTTATAGTAACGGTGCTCAGAATCATCCCTGTGAAGCATCCTGTGACGCCTTGAGGTACCAGGTTGGTGGTGAAGGACAAGTAGATTGGGTGTGTGCGAGTGGTACAAGTGGGATGTGCAGATCCCCCCTATGGTGGACCACAGGAAGAGAGAGTCAGCAGAAAACGTTGGTCCAAAGCAGAATCGAATAATATCTAGGTGGTGTGGATTAAGTGGAAGGTGGCTAAAGAGTGTAGCCACTGAGCTACTCACACCTGGTAGGAGGTGAGGTCACATGACATTATGATTATAACTACTTCTATTATTACCCTTTGTGTTTCCTTTGTGTTCCAATGAATGTCCCAATTCAAAACCCCTGCCCCTCTCCTCCCCACCTATACCGGGAGCTCTACATGAGATGGCTGCCTAATGTGGGCTCTTTTACCTTAGAGAGGCGAGATGTCAGAGAATGCTGAAATTGATTTTCCACACCAATAGCTTTCCCTCTTTTTTATGCAACCTACTACTTCCATATGGCAGCCATTCATTTTTCATTCTCCCGCCTCCCTCCCTGGGAGATAAGCAAGAGGAAGCAAGCGAGAGGTGAGATTGTGAGGGCTTGGATTTGACACGAGCGTGCGTATGTGTGTGTGTGTGTACATTCGTGCGTATGTGTGTGTTGAAGGGGTGGGGGTCAGAGGTGGGGGGGAAGGGGTACTGTCAGCTGTACTCCCGGTGGAAGGGTAGGAACCTTGTTGTTTATGTCACACCTCCTGCTAGCTGTGGAATTGTTTTGATACAGAGGTCTCCCCCGTGTCCTCTCTTGGGAGGCGCACAAACAGCTCACAACAATTCACACAGTAGCTGAAGCATGCAACAAAAGTGGAGCGCTGAAGTGTGTTTCTACTCAGTCACTAATAATTGGATATCTATCTATCTGTCTATCTGTCCGTCTGTCTATCTGTCTATTTATCTATCTCACACTGCGATTGGATTAAACAGTAGAATCTAAATTATTGTATATGAACACTACACATGTATAGTTCAGGACACGTTTCTGCAGCAACCAATTGCCTGTAGAAGGTCTTTACCCCCTGCAATGGGTCCACTTTAATATTTAAGTGCAATACTACCAACAACACACATAACCTGATAGAAAATAGGATTGATATGTCCGAAGTATCGGCATGAAACCTCAAGCGCTTCAAAGGCGTCTACATTTTTCATGCTATGGTGGAGCACCAGCTGTTCAGTCTGTGGTCGTCCTCTGTTACATCAGGGTCCAGGGGCCTGTACTACGAAGCCAGATTAAGGGGTTAGGTAGCTTAATTCAGGCTCAAGTCTGATTTCTGGATGTCACAAAGCTGCCTCGCTTCTGATGGCCACGGAAACGTACGCTCCAATGGTACGGAGCAGCATATATTGGAGCTGGACAGAAATATAAAGCACCGCCTCTTGACCAAACAATTTGTCTGGAAAATAGCATTGCCATTCCTGGATCCCGTTGACCCAAGTGCATGTAAATTTATTATTGTAATCACGGTGCAGGGAACGCAACTAAAACAATAATGATGAGAATAATGCCGACTCTAAGGTACTTATCACAGATGATATGCACTCAACAAGATAAAATAACACATTGATTAAAAGTCAAGTCAAGCTTTATTTAAAGCGCAATTAGCAGAAATGTTTACATAGAATCACAAACAGTGAAAATAGAGACACACGTGTTGGTTTGTTCCAGTAAAAACAAGAGTAGGGGCTCAGTCAAGCATTTCAGAGTACATTGAGTAATGACATACTGTAACTGACACATTTACATGAATGAATACAGTTTTCTGCCAGCTCTCCCTGTCTGCCATTATTTGCTGCTGGTCTTGATTTTTTCTGTCATGATAGCTTTTTTATTTCTCACACGCCTCTAATGTAATTTTTTGCTCCTCTGATGGGAAATATGCGGCACGTCACCATTCTATCTTGTTCCTATGGGCTCATCTTTGCACGCCCCCTTTTATGGAAGCATGCATGTTGGCACATTAATGTAAGAAAGCCGGTGTTAATAAAGTGAGTGACTTAAGCCTAACAAATCAACACTACACTTCTGAAATGACATGACGGCGCCTATAAACGGGCATTGTAGGAGTGCCTGTTTTGTTAGAGCACCGGTTAATATAGCAAAGTATATTGCTATAACCTCTCTCTCTATTATATTATATTAATCTCTCTCGCTCTCGCTCTCTCTCTCTCTCTGTGCGTGTCTTTCTTTTTTCACAAGTTCCTCTCTTTTCCTCTTTCTCTGTCAACAGTTTGTTTGTGGCATATTTCCTCTGGCTGTTTGTTTGCCAGAGGTGAGCGAAAACAATCAGCTAGAACAGTTGATCAACAGATGTCTCCCAGATCTCTGTTAGCTAAACGCACCTGATTCAGCTCAACACCTGACACAGAGTGCGGGAGAGGTTTAGAGTAGGCATACTCCAATTTTCTGTCTCTTCTACAAATAAATAAATATGTGGAATAGGAAGGATTGAGTTGTTTGCCGGGTTACTTAATCAGTTTAGTTGGGAAATACTCCAGGTGACGAAAGGCATGGAGGAAGGGGTTACACTAGTTATTAGTCAATGGATAATTTACATTTACATAGGCAGTATTTTCAAATGTCTTTCAAAACGTAATCTTTAGTGATCTGGACAGTAATCTGGAGGCAGGACACGACGGACATTATCTTCACTGACCTCTTTGAGCCATATGAAGGTGTAATAAGAGACATGATGGCAAACAAATCACACACAGTCAACACAAATTCATCAAAGTTTGAGTTTCAGAATCAGAACTCCAATGAAAAGAGAGCACAGGGGGGGCTGACTTGTCATACACAAACTCTAGTTCACGGAATTGCACCCTCAGATGCATCAAGTAAACACACAGATATGATAATTCATCACCAACGACAATATATACAAGCTGTTAAAACATATTCACTGGGTGTTAACTGTGCCATCCACATGTCAGCCTGAGTGAGATGGAGTGATTGCTCATCCTGTTGACTGATCAATGCAACACAGCTCTTCTTCGTGGCTGCTGGCATTGAAATCCTACTTCATTACTTTTCTTCATGCTCTCCTTTTACTTATCTCTTTGTGGTATTTTGATCTGGCCTCTTTGCCAATTTGAAATGAGATTTTGTGAAAGACTTTTCATATTCTGTAGAATAGACTCTGCAGTTTTCAAAGGCCAGCCTATTTCCTTTGTGGTTGTGTGAAGTAAAAAATCATTCCGTGGCTGCATTGAAAGGAAGATTAAAGAAAGTCAGTTTGAAGAAGCGAAGAATGGCTGGACTGTGCTTATTGAAGCTTTCCCTCTTTCTTTTGAAACATTTGTCATGACATCCTTCCTCTTGTCGCAGTCTTAGTTTACTCTGGATACTATTCCAGGGCCCTATACTATATAGGAAGCTCAACCGACCGCCGCCTTGTTTGCGTATACTGGTTTTACAAAATCAAAACCCCCCAATCAGGCGTAGTCGGTATCACAACGCTGTTAATCAGCCGGCCCTCTTGATGCAGAGATGTGCTCGCTCCCATATCTGCAAAGACGAGCCCATAGGAGCAAGAACGATCACGTATGTCTTCCGCTGAGAATCTGTAGCATTGATAAAGAATATCCTGTGGGAAATCTGGGGTCAAGGGGATCCTGCAGGAGCGGTGACGTTCTTTTCCAAACAATTGATCAAGAGACGGTGCTTTATATTTCAGCCCGAATAACCTCGAACATTTTCTGCTCTGGACTAGAATTGCCATGGAACATAATTTACCGTAGGGACAGAGTGCAATCAGAAGTGAGTCAGCTTTGTGACATTGAAAAATCAGACTTGAACTTCAACATAGCTGACTATAACCCCTTAATCTTGCTTTGTTGGACAGGCCCCAGAAGGATCCCTCGTGTTTGTTTCCCCCCTCAGGCTCATTGTAATAATAGCTGGTGGTTAGTGATGTGTGCTTAGTTGGTTACGCTGGTTAATTTGTGCCACTGGTTTCCTACCTCGCTTTGTTAGGGACACAGTTGTTTTATAGCCGCTCCATACTGCATCTTTACCAACCCTGTCCACTTTGCCTCTCACTTCTCTTTAATAGGCAGGAGAATCAACCACAGCACCATACTTACCTGTGTACCTGCGAAGTATGCATACGTGAACAAACATACACACACACACACAGACAGATAGACAGACACACACACACACACACACACACACAAACGCGTACACACACAAGGCCTGGCCTGGCTTAGCCCCAGGAGTCTTTTCAGGGCCAGTGATTGTCATTAGCAGCTGGCTGTATGACCTTGACAGGGATAACTGAAGTACCACTGAGGGATGCTACTGCAATCGCGCACATACACACACACACACATATGCATGGGAGTTGAAATTATCCCACATCCTCGCTCAAAAAAAGGATTTATGCCGTGTGTTTATCTGGTCTGTGTTGTTGCATGACAACGATTTCTGTTTGGCCCATCATTACACAATGTGTTGGCACGTTTGGTTTCACAAAGGCACAGAGAGAGACGGTGGTGAATTCTTGTGAGTTGTGTTACTCAAACTTTTTTTGTCAGACAGTGCGTAGGACTGTGGTTGTGTGGGCTACATGTGTCGCATATTTGCACATCTGTGCTCACACACGCGTTGTTCTTCTCCTCCAGTGCCAGATGACAGTAACACGCACACATAGGTGACAATCAGCTGCTCTAGCGCTCACTCTCCCTCCCTACTCACTACCCTGAGAGCCACACCCCCCCCCCCCCCCCCCTGTCATTCCTCTGCATCATCACAAGGTCTCTTTCATGTCTGCTTGGCTGCTAATGAGAGCTGATAGAAAGAGGTGAGAATCTCCCAAAAGACCTCCCACACATACGCAGAGGAAGACAGACTCAGTGGAAACAAAGCTAATCGGTGCACCTTTTTGTGCCCAAGTCGCTGTGATCCTGTGTCTGTGTGTGCGTGTGCAATGCAGATTATCACACTTCACTCCCACAGAGATGTCTCCTAATCACGCTAAACTTCTCCTGACACTTTGCTTGCTCTTCAGCGAAAGTTGTTGTCTTTACCGGGGATCTTTTTGTCTCTCCCACAATTTCTGCACACACTACCCTTTTCTGCGCTCTCCCTCCTGTTGTTTTTTCTCCCCGTCTATCAAGGTTCTACACCACACCATCTGTGATCATAACTAATGCTGCCTCGTTTTTTTCTTGCTTTTCATAATCTGACCCAGTTTATCACTAAAATATCAGCTGTGACTGTGATTACTGCTTAGAAATATCTCTGTCCGGAATGACAGCTTGAAACTGTGTCTGTATACGTGTGTGTTTCTGCGTGTGGCTATAGTCCACGAAGAGCTGGCACATGCTGTGTTCTCAACACTTGGCTCTGATCATTCAGTGTGACAAATAAAAAGAATAAAGGGTATAAGCAGAGGAAGTGGGCAGCACAGGGAAACTGATGAATGGAGAATGAGAAAAGGACACTTCATGGCACAGATTAAAGAATAATAAGTGGGGGAGCAAGGAGGCAAAGGATGATGGGAAATAGAGGGGAAAGAATGAAGTGAGGCATAGAGATAAATGGTTGAAAGAGACTGAGAGGCTTTAAGGGCTTGAGCTTAGCGTGGCATGGGCTTGTAACACTACAGTCTCATCTCCTATGCTCTTTCAAGTGCAGAGGAGAAAGGGCTTCATCTTAGCTGCCGTCCGATGAAAGGAGTGAAGAGTTCTCTCATTAAAGCCAACCTCTTGTCACCCAGCTGAAGTTGTGCTACAGTGCAGAGGGACCTTTTAGATCTTTTTCCTGCCATTACAGTGTTGAGATTCAGAGGTGCACTCAGAGGTCCTCCACCGAAGCCCAGCAGTCCTCCTCTGATGCCCCAACGGACAAACCAACAAACTTCTGATTCTACCATATCCGGTTAATTAAGTCATTCACAAAATGTAACTGTTGTGAAAAGCACCATCACCAGGTCGATTGATGTTTTATATTTCAGTGAGTGCACATTTTAAAGAATAATCCACACCCATTAAATTCGTAGCCAGGTAGAGGAAAACACTGAGGAATATATAAAAAAAACCCAGACAGTCTACAAGTAAACCTTTGTGACAAATGACCGAAACGTGGAGGAGGAGAAGGAAACCTAATCTAGGTGTAAATGGGCGTGTCTAATTACTGCACCACCATAAGGCCGACGGGTACCAAGATTGGTACCTCCCAATAGCACAACCTTCTTGGTTGGAGGTTAATAATGTGCAGCATGTTGGGCATTATTTAAGGGCTTTTCTGTATTAATAATCTGTAAGCATGAATTTTCTTTGGAAGCAGAATACATGCTTCTAAAGATTCAAGGTGTGACTTTGGCTACAAGTTTTTTTCCAAAGTCAAGCACCTCACCTCAAGCACTGCAAAGATCTTAAAGACCTGCAGTGGTGTGTTTCTGCTGTACTGTGTGAGTCTAACATGCTCTGGTGTGTTTCTGTGTGTTTCTGTTTTAACCTGCCTGCTCCTGTTGCTGGGGTTCCTGTGGATGCTGCTGGCTATGACAGTCTCATGTGAGTACACCCATTCCAAATGTCCGAAGGTCAGGACATTCCTGTAAAACAGAATAGGATTGTGAGCCAACAAACTTGGCAGGACAAACATCACTGTCCACATCATTACTATCTTGCTAACACAGATTTGCGCCACCGAAGGCACAGTTGCAATTATGAAAAACTGAAATCTACATTTGAAGAGCTGTCGCAGTTGGAGTTGTTAATGTGTTTGTGTGTTTGTGTCTCCACAGGTGATTTCAACAGAGCAGTCAGGGAACCATATCTTCCGACTGACGGGGCCTGGTGCTGACCAGGATCCCAAAGGTCTCTTCACCATCGACATAGAGACGGGAGACGTGTCTGTCAGCCGTTCACTGGACCGAGAGACAACGGCCGCCTACCAGGTCAGTGTCTGTGTGTGCGCACGCATGTGTGTGGGATCTCTTTATTTGATCGGACATTTGTGTTTGTGCACATGTTTTTTTATGTCCACCCGAGGACACTTTTTGTCTTTTTTCTGACACATTTTGTACTTTTGCTGAAGATTGAGTTTATGATATCCCTGTTTTCTGTTCTTGGAGTTCACATTTCATCTTCCTGAAGGTGAATGCAAAAATCGAAAGGAAAACAATAAAATAAACATGCTTGATTCATTCTCTTAAAAAGAATAACGATTCACTTGGACCACTCTGATCCAGATCATTCTCACATACATATGAGTGATGTATAGAAAAGTATAGTCTAGTTAGGGCAATATTAATTATTGGTGAGTGTGTGTATATTCATCAGGTTTGGATTATGGCCAAGTCCCCTCATCACAGAACTGGTGGTTCTGGTTTTTGCACATCCAAACACAAATAATGCACATTGCCTTAGACCAAAAAACGAAATCCCACTCAGACCAGTATCACAGTCTAGACACAAAATAATACTCTGGAACAGTTTATTTGTAATGTGAACATGTTTCAGATGAAAATAGTGTGCCAGATAGTCAGCATTGCAGGCATTGAGTGTCAGAGCTCACCTAATGTGTCATGTCTACAGATGAACATGTTGAAGGTTAGCATGTTGTTGTATGCATGTATTCAGTACATGTATCTCCCAGCCATCTCAGGTCAGCGTCTTCCTCTCTTGATGTCAAGCAACATGGTGATCCAGATCAAATTCTGCATTCTGCTGGCATATGTTTACTTATAATATGACCCACATGATGCTTAAGTCTATGACCGTGTGCCAGACATGTAGCTCTTCCATATAGTGTTGCAAACTGCAGTGAACTTATCGCTTTGTTTTCATCACTCCTCCCCAAGGCACCTGGCTTTTGCTGATGTTTTTTGAAACCAAACTGAACCAACCATAGAACGTGTCTATTAAGGTTTCCTGTTATCAAGATAATTGGATATGGAGTTGTAGTATTTCATAGAAACTGAACTTTTTTTTTTTACAGTCATGTGAGCATTTCTCTGTAACAATGTTTCTAACATGACTGTCATTGTACTTGACCCTCACATCCTATGTGACCTAAGTAATCAGCTGGCCCAAGACTGTCACCGACTCTCAGAGTGTTGCTGCCAACCACTGATTCAGAACTGAAGAGTTCCCTGCTGAGCACAAAACAGAACTTTTTTAATCAGTCAACTGATCTTGCCCTGTTGCAGCCAGATCCTTACCTGGGTCTTCAACTGGTACAAGCTGTTGATAAGCTAACTGGCTTTTCTAAAGTCTCAGAAATTATTCATTCAGCATACACCAAGAAACGTGGGAGACGCGGAGACCCACAGATGCCTTATCTTTTAATGTATTTCTTGTCCTCCCTTGTTCTGGTAATCACTGGCTATGTTTCCAGACACAGAGTAACAGTGACCCCTGCTTTGTGGTCACTTACTTGACTCGGGCCAAGCTTACAAATAAGTTTTAACCCCTAGTAAATGGGCATCCATTCACAGCACAACTATGCCAGTTAAAAGAAAATATAGTCTCTCAGAAAGCATGTCAGCCTTTCAAACTCAGCACTCCACATTACCTCTATAAGAACTGATGACTCATTTCATCTCTCTTAAATTACACTATTAATGAATTTACAGAGGGAGTGGAAACTAAAACAAACAAGAATGAGATGTTTACAGACCACCTTTAACCCATATGGTACAGCATTAATGGAGGGCAATTGTAGTGTGAGGATGTTCAATTCAGAATTTTGCCATGTAGATACTTTGAATAAAAATCAGGTTAACGTCATAAATGTAACCACTGGGAAAGGTGGGTCGTAAGTGCGTTTGACAAAGAAGCCTCCATTTAACAGGTCACCGAAGTTGCACTGTTAGAGAAAATTGGCCTCTTGGCCAAACCGTAAGATGATAATGGACTGCATGATGCATTGTTGGTACATCAAGAGGAAGATAATGACATCAAACCATGACCTTTATATTCCTTTGGCACATCTTTCGTGTGCTTTACTTAGTGTTGTAAGGTTCATGTTACATTTTTTCATTCAAATCTCGTTTCCACACACAGAGAGAGAGAGAGAGACCAAATTAATTTGTCTGAATCCAATATAGTTGAATGGTTATATTCACACACTATCCTTTATGATGTGTATGATTTTTCAGCTGGCTTGTACCAATTTCTGTTATTTTAGATACATTCTAGATACACAAGAGAGAGAATGCTGAGGACACCTAAAGTGCAGTGTAAATCTATCAATGAGAGCCTCTCTCCTGGAGCAGCCATTCATGCCCACCAGGTAGATAGGTGAGCAGTCTAGGTAAGCAGTTAGAGATGAGAGGGAACTTGGTAGTGCGGATGGTAGAAGGTTAGGTGAGGATGAGGTTATGACAGGGTTGGAGGAGATAGTCGTAGAGGGGACTAACATGGTGGAGAACATGGCTCACTTATCTATTGATTTCATGTGATTTGGATTACAGATATGCCTGTAGCCTGTGGAAAATTCTCCCAAATTTCCATGAATAATATGCACTTGAGTTCCCTGCCCACAGAGTACTCTATATATTCATATTCTATATGAGTGCCCAAAGCTGATCGAGAAGAAACTCCTGTGTGTAGCGTATCCTGTTTCTCTTGTCTTGGATAGTGAAGGCTGCTGCCCATACAAAAGTTATAATCAACAAGGGATTAAAGCAGAAGAGCTCCATCTTGACTTGTAATTTAGCCCTTCTAAACATTTCCACCAAAAATGTATTGGTTCAATTTCGGAAAGGTTAGTTACCAAAGAGCACCAGAAAATAGAGGGACCTGAAGTGGGAACGGTGTTGACATCACAAATTGGTGTGTCTTACTTTAACCTTGCACTGGTGCCACAACAAATTGGGGTAAATGCAGGCAAGTTTGCTAGACTGCACCTTGGTTGGATACTGAACAGAACTTTTTAGTTGTAAAATCTGCTTGCGTCAGCATTGCTACTGTATGATTTATACACAGACACACAACCTCACACACTGTTGCGGCAGCTGTGCTTATCTACAGTAATAATTCTTGCTCTTATCCTGCAAATGTGACAGCTCTGAGAATTAAACGTTTTGTGGGTCTTTGTTGGCTACATGACAAGATGGTGTGTACAACCCTGAGGAGGACGACAAAGAGAGAATGGGGAACAGAGCAAAAGAGGAAAGAGCAGAGAAGGAGGGTCTGGGGACCACTTCCATATGCAGTGTTCAGTATGGGAAAGTTTAGCTCAGCACAAAGGAACTTAATGACATAGTGACAGAGCTGGAATACGTACAAGAGGGGAGGGAGAGAGGGAAAGGAGGCCTTCAACAGCCTGACACATTGGCAGAGCTGCACTCGGACAGACCAAACAGACCTGCGAATAGAAGGTCACAAATATGAAAACTATATAGTTGAAATCATGACATGTTTGCAATGTGTAGAAGTAAAACCTGATGCCTGTCACAACATGGATCTTTACCACCCACACGTCGACCAACTGTCAGGACATTATTGTCTTTACTGCAATTAAAGCAAAACGTGGAGTAATGAATATGCGTTATATTAAAAAGCATGATAAACATCACTCTCTGCTTAATGGATGAGATGAGGGAAATCATGCCGGGTGAGAAAATGTATGCAGAATTTTGATGCTGATTACAAGGCAGTGCATCAATGTTGTATTTCAGAAATTCAATTTACTAATGCATAATCAAATGCACATCAGAACTGGAGCAACATTAAGATGACTGAGCTAAGCGATAAACCAGGTATTTGTTCATCACTGACCTATGAGTGCTAATTGAGGGTTACACCTTGTTCAAGCCATGTTTGCATTGTGGCTCCAAATCTGTCTAAATCCACAAGACTGGATTTAGCCAATCACACAGTTTAATTGTGGGCCATAATTGAAATCAAAGCTAAATGTACAAAGTGCTTTGTGATGTGAGCAGTTTAATTGAAGGCTTCATTTAGTGGATAAACAGTTCTATCACAATAAAAAGACAAACCACTCCAATACACTATTGTTTCAATGGCCTGGAGTGAATTAGCTTCTCACATCAATTATGCCATTCATTGTGCCGGGGCCATCACTAATTATCACCATTATTTCCAATCTAATGGTTGTAATCCCTGAAGGCGAGCTGCCTTGACTCCCCATGTGCTTACAGAACGTTTGCACACAGCCTCACATTCTCTCTGCTTTTCTTTCAGCATCACCCCGCCCCCCTACCGTGTGGCATCTTTCTCGCTTCTTTTATCATTAGGAGATAGAACAGCCCGTGCCCCAATCAAAACACAGAACAAGGGTTCCTTAACAAATGCAGCATTGCCTTTTCATTAATTGTGCACAGAATAAAGACAGTGTAGCTGTACCAGTGGTACACGGATGTTATCGGAGTCACATTCTTTAAGCATTAAGCCACATCCTCTGAGGCTAATGACTTGTGTGGAGATGAAACATGAAAAATTCAAAGACAGAATAAAATCTCCATTACCCGCAACGACACTTTTCCTGAGAGCGCTGTGTCTTTACTTAAAAGTTCTGTATTGTACATTGGTGACAAATCAAAGGATTAAATGAAATAACTGGTTGTAATTACTAAATCTACTGCAAATTTCTGCCAGGTCAATAAATTAAAGAATTGTGTTGCTGCAATGAAACACTGCTCCTATGAGATTGCAAAAATGCCTGAAAAAGTAATAGATGAGGCTGCTTCAGGACTACGATTTAAATGATTTGGTTTAGTTTAAATTTTTTAACACTGTTAAACGTCAGAAGCATTAGCTGCTCCTTGATTCTACCAAGGCCTACTTACTTAAAATTCTAGGCTTTGCATTGCAGGCCAGTTCACAATTCAGGTCAGGGACAACATGATGTCACCATCATTTACCATTACCTCAGGGAGACTTTCATTTGTAATAAGAGCTATAGCTAGTCCCATCTGAACATTTTGGCAACTTTGACCGAGGTGCCTTGAATCCATGCTCAAGAGTGAAAGAGAAATCAAGGTTTTAGTTTTTATCAATCTTTTGTACTAGGAATAGTACAAAATAGCAACAATATACATAAGGAATTTACTAAGTCATTACAACAAATTCCCAACCGTGTATGGATCTAGCTATAAGAATAAATGCTCAGTTAAAGCAATGTTCCTGGTAATGATATATTTGAAATGGTTGAGATTGTCTGGGTACAGCGATTCCCCACAGCAAGGCGATAAACACACAGGCGTGTGCAGGATTTCTGGATGAAGAATCTTGTAACTCATAACAGAATGATTCACACAGAGACATTGGCGGAAGTTCGGATTACAGAAAACTCAACAAGGCTTTTGCTGTCTCTGCTGAAATACTCAAATCAGACAAAGACACCAATCATAATGATGGATCTTCCCCTGAAAACCCCTGGGGAACCGAGGTGAGCTGAGTGAATCAATATGCCAGATTATGAATTTATTGGGAGTTGGGGTGCTGCAGTACAGTGCAGGTTTTTCATACCTGCCTGGATCCACGCTATTATTATTTTGGAGATTATTTCCCAGTTACCCAGAAGCCATTCATGTTGTATCCTTTCATTGACGTGATGTAATTAGAAGAAATTAGTAAATTGAAGTTGATTCCCAGAATGGCTCCAGCTTGAGAAGACATTGAAAACCAAAATCCTGAGAAAGTAAATCTTCTATTTCCCAGGAAAGGAAGGTGTGTAAATAGCCATAAACACAGTTATGATCATCTATTATGAACTCTCAATTGTGCAATTATTTCGGATGTTACGGTGTGCATGTTAGACACCACTCTTCACACCAGTGTTCCATCTCACCAGTAGATTTCCAGAGAAATGAAGATGCATCTCTCACATCTATCACAGCATCTTAGCCTGAGTCAGACCTTCACGGCAGATTCACGGTTACTCTCTGCCAATACATTCAGCCACAGATTACCAGAGGAAGGGAAGACGAGGGAGAAATTTGAGATAATGCATCTGTGCGTCTCTTCTGATTTCCTCTCGTTCTCCTGCATCTGTTGGTGTTTACAGAGTGAATTATTTCTGAGACTTTACAAAAGCCAGTTAGCTTATCAACAGCTTGCACCCCTCTGAAGACCCAAGCCCACGTCTGGCTTCAAAGAACAGGATAACATCAGTCGACTTATTGAAAAAGTCTCCTTTTCTGCCTTTATGTTCGAGGGGAAATGCTATAATTAGGTAAACCCTGAAGGCACCAAACTCAACAACAACCTCAAACACCTCTTATGTTTCTTCCAGAGTTGTTTTCAGACCTGTAGTTCTGAGTCAGTGGTGAGAGGTAAACCAGCTTTCATACTCAGTCATTGACTCAGTCATTGACACCTTTGGCAAGGTGGTTCCTAAGGTCAGATAGGGGTGAAGTGAGGGTTGTTGGAGTTTTTTAAGCTGGCATGAACAGAGGTAGGAAGGATGATTCATCTGACCTTATCCTATTTTTGTCACGATTTCTGTAAAGCACTGCCAATGGTTTTGGAACACTGGTCGCTTCAACAGTACACTTCTTTCAATTGGAACTCGGCTAAGTTGTTAGGGAAATTTTGCCCCAACGATCTGGATTCACTTGTCCTTCTAGAGAGAAGAGACACTGCAAATCATTAAACAATCCTTTTTACAGTAACTACTTATTAGAGTGGTCTCTTCCATGATGACAATGCTCCCATTCTTAGGGCACCAGGGGTCTCTGAATGCTTAGATGAGAATTAAAATTATAAGATCATATACTATGGCCTTCAGAGACTTCCGGTGCAACAAATTATGGAGTAGACACAAGTGTGGTGGCTCTATCAGGGCATTCTGAGATTGTTCTCTATAGACCACCTGAAGCCACAATCAGAAACACACCTGCAACATAACACAGCAGCTTGTGTCGTGTGCGGCACCTTTGCCAGCACAGCAACAAGGGTAATGACTAAACCAATCTCAAAGCCAAGCTTTTCGCAACTCCATTTGGCGCTAGAAGAGAGACTTCCTCAGACAATGCCAAGGTGCAATGAAGCTGTAGTGTGATCATACTTTCACACAATTCCATTGAATATGTGCATATAGATGTTACTTTTTTTTCACATTTGCACGGATTGAGTGAGAGACATGTAAAATAACTATGACACAAATCTCCAATCCATAATATCTTTGAAGCATCTAAACCTAATATGTCAAGCAATTGACGCAAATGTCAGAAAATGTCATGGCTGTTATTCATCAAGAGGAATCAGTGCACAGAGCACCGTTCGTTGGGATATAGATCACATTTCCCCACCTCTGTTGGGTTCCTCAGGTTCAGTGTTTGACATCAATCTATTGTCCCTCCAGCTGATGATTAGTCAATATACACTCTCTGGAGGTCTTACACTTGAGGCCTCATAGATGTCTTTATGTGTGTTTAAGTTGTGGACTCTTCTGTAAGTGCCTCTGTCAATATACAGACCAGTGCTGCATCAATGTTCTGTCATCACGTCGGCCAAGGTTGTATTGAACAGATCCTCTTTCCTTCCACTCCCTTTCCTTCCTCACTCTTACACCATAATGATGATTGATTACTATTGGCCAGTGCGCTATCCTCCCCACAAGGTCACTGTATCTCAAACTAATATTGGCACTAGATTTAAAGAACAAAATGGATCAATTGGGTTGACGGCTTTGACATCTAATGCAGGGGTTGGAGTTTTGTTGGATATGGACACAGAATATGTAGACACCCAACTTAAAAGTACATACTAATCAAAACTTGGATAATACATTTTTTTGAATCAGCCAAAGTGAAATTACTGCAAGAGGTCAGCACAAAATTGCCAGAAACTGAGAATTGGGATCAGGCTATTACAGGAAACACAGCACCAAGCCAGGCGAACAAAGAGCGGAGAAAGTAAACATTTGCTGTGGAAGAACAAATAGACACAGTGATCAGCCGGGCCACATGTTCACAAGGATTTAATGTCAAACATTATTTTCTTATTAAGCTCAATTAGGCTGAAAATTAATGTTAATGAGATGGAAAATGGAGCGGCAGGGAGAGGGGAAGTGGGGAGGAGCATGAGCCTCATCGCTGTGGTTGTGACAAGCTTGGGTCAGGTGAGGAGTGGTGGGGGAGAGCTCTAATTGGCTTAGAACAAAGGAAAGATGGAATGTGAACTGATAAATAACATTCTTGTTTACACAGGTAGAGGGATGACCTTCTGTAATGCAGGTCATCGCAACAATAAGTATGGTGTCCTTTGTGCGTGCACGCCTTTGAAATGTCAAAATTTGAGGCGGACAGAAATCACACTGCTTATATTAAAAGCTAAAAGCACTGTAGAGGACTGTTTTGTTTTTCTTTTCGATTTCAAAAATTACATTGGGAAATTACATTCGAGGCAGTTGAATAATCCAACCAAGCTAATGAAAAATCCTTTCTTCACAGGGGAGAGTATTTATGTGGTTGATAAGCATGCTTTATTAAAATGAGCTTATTTACATGTTATTATGGGACTGCAGTGTGTTGCAGGTCAGTCATTCTGATCATTGAATATGAGATGTTTATCTCATTCACTGATGGTGTTTCACGTCACTATCAATCCTACTTTGTCTTGCTAATTTAGATTGAAAATGCAAAAATATGTCTTTGGTGAGGGTTTTTGATGCTTTTTGCCTCAGCTTACAATGTTCCAGCCAGTAGAGAGAGGCATCCATCTTTTGACAGCAGCTCTGAAATGACTCATGCTTTGTTCCCTATAGTCTGTCTGTCAAGCCACCATAGGATGGACTCACTAAACTACTATATAGACCTGTCTTTGAACTAAAAAGGCCAAGTTGTGAATTGACAGCCATTCAGGATTTTAGATTTTAAATATCTCTGCCTTCAGAAATATCCAACGTCATCTCTTCAAACCAGCTTTGTTAGGCTGTCAGATCTGTTTGAAAAGGCAAAATATTTTTTTTACTGTATTTACCCATTTTTGCTCCAGTAGACATCACATAATGGCTCTGGCAGATTTTTGTCATAAAGGACCGTCAAACTTATTTCCTCTGAAGTTATTTTACTTTCTAAATTCTAGATTCTGGTCCAAGTCGTGTCGTCAGTGACTATCACTACATCAAAGCAATTTGGCATCCCATACTGATTCGAACAGACGGTACACAAGCAGAGGTCTGCCAAAGATGTAGAAGTAGTAATAATAATAATAAATAATTTGTCAAATATAAATAATGACAGCTTGCCATAGGAAGCTCAAACTCCAACCATAATTGTTTGTAACACAACACATATCTGACAAAGAAGTCTGGAGAAGTGTTTATCCTAGTTTTATGCAATTTAATTTGATGTATATTTGAACTGGTACTAATTCAAAGTCGTGCCTTATTTGTTCATCTTCTATTAAATCACGAGTCTTTTGGCAAGTTTCAATCTTATAATCAGTTAGTTCAATTAAATGAAGTAAATATTCAAAAACATTGCTTGTATTTATTCCACAAATATACTACAGCTCTTCAGCACAGCAGTTCATTTAGGCCCATTGTTTATCTATTCTGTACCTTGCATTAGATTATAATGTTTACCTACATGTATGGCTTTAGTTCAGCTGCTTCATAATCTTATAAGAGACTGCAGCGGCAAGATGCTTCCTTTTTCATCCAAGAATACCAGGCACCTGCTGACATAAGCCACATGCATGACAGCGTGTGCCAAGAAAAGTTGGTTGTGGTGTTAAGGGTAATTTGTTCTCAGATACCACAATCCCTGAATTAAACTTTTCACCCTTTATGGCCTAGTATTACACATGTGCGTATTTTCTCCGTAAAAATACATTTTATGTATTTATTTATATATGTACACATGTACTGTAGTACAAAGATCATCATTTCCTTTCATATTCTTTTAGATACCTAAGACCGAATCCAAGGCCTTAACATGTTGTGAGTGTTGGATGTAGAACGATTTAACTAACGAAACCCAGTAGAAAAGTGATGATGCACCTTTGGGACACCAAGGGAGGTGACACTTACCTTCAGGGTCTTCTTCATAATCTTCATTCCTGCTTGGCTGGATGGTCCTCCCTCTGGTTTGTCTTACCCTCATGTGAGCTCATGCAGTTTGACATCTTTTAAGTTTTTAGTCTTTTGTTAAAAACAGTGTAGAAAACATTGTGCATATTCCCTGCACTGCCCATAAATTGTGACTGCAGGGCAGATTTTAAACATCAAACCTTTTCACGTCAGGGCTTTACACTATGTTTTTCATACACAAGGTATTTTCCTTTAATAGTATTTGAGGCATGCATGGAATCTAACATACAGTATGTGCCGCTTCACACATGCTGGCCTAGACACTTCACCGGACATCCACCTCTGTATAGCAATCTAATGCCCACCTCATTTACAATTGGTGTAACTTTATGAGCCCAAGGCCTGAAACAAGTGAAGCCTGTTGCCCAAATCCCTCTCCTGTTTTCTGCTTGGCTGGACTGTAATTTTCTGGGATTTGGAGAGGAGGCCATGCTGCCCTGCACACAGGAAAACAGGCCTGATGTGCACTTATTCCCTGTGTGTGGGCAGGAGATAAAGGACACATTCTCTCACACCCCATCAAGACCACCACCTGCGCAAACAAACATCTAGCCTCTGTAATACTTCTTACCTTGAAGAAATGTAGCAGTAATACTTTCATAGCACTAGGTCGCACACTGTTGCACTCTGCTGATAACGTAAGGGCTCTATAATTTGTTTGTTCACTTACATAATTGTCTAGTTAATTATATTTATGACACTGCCTTCCAGGGTACGAAATGGTGTAGTGCCTCCTCTTCTGCTGCTGTTCATTTAGTGAGACAACTGCATGGTAGATATTTTATGGAGAAAATCTTCATTTCTGTGTAACATTCAAATCATGAAATAACAAAAGAAAGCCGTCCTTGTTCCTGTTTCAGTCGTTTAGTTGTATTTAGTAGCCTTTCCATTCCCGAAACCATCCGTTCTTGATATCTTAGAGTCGTGCCACTGACCTGCTGTCCTTCTAGGAACCCACACAAACCCCTGCAGACATCCTGCCGTGGCCCTACTGCCAGATAACCCGATTAGGCGAGTCTCGCGTTGCTAGCCTCAGGCTTTATTGCTAATTCAGGCTGTCTACTGTCCGCAGAGACACATGGCACAACCCCATAATACACTCAGTTGGTACAGAAACACTGGCAAAGAGCAGAGACTCAAACACATAATGTTTTGTGAAATGGCTTATATTAATCAAACAACATTGTAAGTCGAAAAGGTTTTATTGTATAGTCCAATGTCAATGTTGGATTACAACCATTCATGCTAATTTCAAACTGACTTAATATTTGAAACAGTCTGAGCAGAATCTAAGTTTTAACGTGCATGTAAATGTATCTGATTGTTGCACAGTGAGGACCAAAGCCATGATTACATCAACACTGGTTATCGCTGCCATCCTCGATAGAACAAATGTAAGATTGTTTTGTGGGCCCATAATCGTGAGTGCTTGACGTTAAAAGCACTGAGAGACCTTTCTCTCATCTATAATGTATCACGGCAAATGGGATCTGTGTCGCCATGGCTGAAAGTTCTATCACAACAATCACAACAATATCACCACCAGAGAAATTAAGATCACGTTGCAAGTAGTGGTTTATGTGTAGCAGCTTCCACTTTCATCAGTAAATGAAACCATTACCTTAACATTTTGCCTTTTTTTCTTTGCTTTCTACCAGCTGTTTTCTTTCCAATTTCCGTGAAATGTGGCACTACCAACCCTTTCCACTCATTTAACTCATTTGCATGTCCCGTGAGCAATTCATAAAAGCCTAAGTCTGCAAGGGAGTTTATTGGAAGGAACAATATCTAAATTCCACCACAGTTTTGTTGTATTGAGCAAACTGAACTGAATTGGTGCAAACTTTTCTATGAGTAAAGTAAGAGAAGGAATCCAGTTTTGTGTGTAAAGTTCAGAAGATGTGAAATGTTGATTGTTGATAGCCGCAAAAGTAATGTAAGTGCTTTTTTATGCTATCTGTGGCACTGTGACTGATGGCCTCGCTCCTACGAAAATGTGTGCCACCGGCGCAATCCAGCTCAGGGGGTAGGGGTCGCCTGCTGTGGCAGCTTGGTGAGATGGGGTCACTGCATTTTCGCAACACGCCTTACAACATTCTTTGTATTTCCAGAGAAAAATAAACACCAGTGATGAATTCTCAGTGTCACATATAGGCCTATTGTATGGACAAAAAGCCCAGTTTTCCACTTGCCCTCAAAACAGTGCACCACCACCAAAGGGAGATTGAATTATACGTCAATGGAGTGGAGCTATTCTGAGCAGTGATACTCCAGGGAGAGCCTTTGTGACTCTTTCAACACCTTTCAGAAGCTGGATTATTATTATTTTTATCTTGCCAGGCGGCCAGCAGAGTGAAAGATCCTTTCTAGCATTTTCAATGATAGAAAATGCTAGAAAGGACTCTCAACCTACATCTTTCCCTCAATCTCTCTCTCCTACCAGATCCATTTCTATCTTCTCTCAAATTTTCAGGGATTTCCCTTGCTTTGAAATAAGGACAAACATTTTAGATCAGTGGCTTTTGTAACCGATAACATTTTATTTTCAGTGTAAGTCTCCATAAAGGCTAATGTGGGATAAAGATAATAATAGGCGTCATGATAACTTTATCTTATAGCACCTTTTCAACACACACAAAGTAACAAGGTATCATTGGGCAAATAGAATCGGACAAATGGAGATATTTGAAAAAATAAAACCATCTATAGCAACAAGTAAAGTAAAACAATAACAAGGGATATAAGAGGTAATATTAATGAAAATAATTTATTCCTCAAATCATTTTCCTTAAATCAGTATTTTACGAGATGCTACCAAAAGAAGAATATTTTTCTTTTACAAAATATAAAGACAAATATAGCTATTACCATCAGTCATTTTCAGTTTCCATGTTATCCATTCATTCACATAAAAATTCCAAGTTCAAACAGCAAAAATTATGATAAATTCACATGCATGACGACATACATCAGCTTTAAAAGCATTAATATAGGCAAACATTTAAAAGCATCAGAGAACATTTAGTGCGCTCCAAAGTGCCCACATTAATTATATGATTTTAAATGTTCTCCTGAGAGTGTGAGCAGTTACCCTCCTTTGACAGCCAACATCCAACATATCATCCTGTTTATCTGGGGAACAAACAGACTCAGCTGGCAAAATAAACTATAATAAATGCCAGGAGGAAACGGCCCACAAATAAAACACTGGCTTTAATATGTAACTGAAACACAAATCTACAAACTCATTCTTGAATATTAGTCAACGTGGCAAAATGCCCTCGCGTAGCCTTTATTCATCAAATGACCTGCGGCTCTTGAAGCTTCGGGTTGTTGCTCTTTTAGGGTTATGGTTTGGTATTGTAATTAACGTAATGCACATTATGAATTTCACCACCAGAGAAATTAAGGTCACGTTGCATTGAGTAGTTTATATGTAGAAGCTTTCACTTTTATCAGTAAATGACACCATTACTTTATTTTTAACCTTTTTACCAGCTATTGTTTGTCCATTTCCGTGAAATGTGGCACTACCGGCCCTTTCCACTCATTTAACTCATTTGCATGTCCCTTGAGCAATTCGTAAAAGCACAAGGCCATGTTACAAATTAGATGTTTCAGGCTAGCTGCATTTCTACTGAACGTGCAATATTATTCCCTACATTTAAACATTTTTAATATAATCAATCCAACATACAGGCACAATTGTTTGGTCCACAGTGGGCTGACGTTAGTATGGTCTTAACTCACTTGTCATTTTACTCCATTTATGAAAATAAAAAGTCCTTTTCCAGTCTCATAATTCATTTCAGTGTTATACGATCTGATTGAAACTACATTTGAGTCACATGTGCTAATTTATCAGCAAATGTTGTCTATACATTGAAGTGGCACTGTAACCTTTCCTCATATGTCAACCACTGCACTCTGCCTGTACCTGTCTATCTGTACACACACATACACAAACTGTACAGAGAGGTTTGACCTTACTTACTCCAGAGGAAACTGCATTAAGTATGGTTCTTAATGTATGACGGCTCATTAGTATGGCAGTTTCCATTGTCACAGACATGAAACGCTATCTGATCAATATATAATTATGTCATTATTTGGAATTATGTGTGGTGATGCTAAATACAGAAAGCACCCACAGAGTCTATCTCAGACACAGACCTAATGGCTCAACTATGGGATGAACACAGACAGCCCATACAGCTCATTATATTAACTTAGCTCCAGCTTCTAAGACTACATTTAGTCTTAAATTAGTTTGTTAAATTAAGCTTAACTTTTTTTTTCTTGGCTTGAATTTGCACATAACTAAATATCATGCATGTGTCACAGACATTTTTAGTCTGCCACCAATGGCTTAATTTCACAGTCATAGGAAATGCAGTTTTCAGAAATAGATGCAGCAGATGTGTACAGGATTGGTGAATGAACATCCTCAGGTCCCAGTGGGTATTTCTAGTGGAAAGTGATGCCTCGGGGTCTATGCTTTGAGAGGAGTAGAGGAAGCAGTGGAAGTCTTTAGGGAAAGAGCGAAAAACACTCACCTCTCTTGTCAGCGCACCTTGCTTAGGCTCACTGAGGGAAAACGAGTTATCGCAACACTAAAGAAGAAGGATGTGCAGTTTCAAATGATACATAGACTCGGAGGGGAATTTCTATAGATAGTGAAACAGATTTCCATCATCACATCGCCCACACTATATAAATTAGAACATTCCTGTACTTCCCAGCACCAACAGACAACCAAGATTTCACACATTTATGTCTCATTATCATGTCTCATTTTCAAACACAACCTTACAGGAGTTGTAAACTAAAGCAATGCCATGAATTTCCAGGTGTTAAAGTAATCTCTCTCTGTTGCTATTTTCAACTGAGAGCATTTAGGGAGGGAAGCTCTCCATCCTCAGGTCTGTCTGAGCTATATCAGACGCAGGGTTCTGTAAGGTGGACAACAGCCTGCTGATAAAATCTGAGCCCCAGGAGTGTTTTGGAGGTATTGAATACCATTCACCTAAGAGCTACTGCTGAGTTGTTTCACTGGGATCTCAAGAATGTAGCAGACAGACAGAGCCTCTTTAAATTCACCTCCCTAGTAAGGACTTCTTGAATGGCTCAGGAGGAGATGAATGCTGGGTGAATGTGAAATAAGGCTGTGGAAGGAAACTGACACTTTCATATGCATGACTTTGTCCCTTTTCACCACTTCCCTTTCACTCTTCCCATTCTTGTCTGTGTTCATGGCTGTGATAAAGCTTCCCCAGCTCTGCCACCTGCTCATCTACCTCTGCCACAATAAGCCAAGCACCCAAATGACTGGGACTTCAACCCATACCTCTGCCTAACTCACTCCCCTGTAATCAGCTCAGATTGTCCTCTGGGGCACAAAAGGCCTTTCAAAAACTCAAAGCTAGAATTTATCACTGGAGGAGAGGAGAGGAGAAGATAGGAGAGGAGAGTTGCAGCAAGCAAAGAATAAAAAAATACATATACACTGTACATGTAATCTAGAGCAGTGTTACAGTGTGTGTGTGTGTCATGGCTTGTTGCCGTTTGAGAAAGTTTTGTATGACTATGACTTCTATGATTATGGATTCTTATGATGAATAGTGATAGCTCAGCATTCTGCATGCTGAGAGGATCCCACCACAGCCCTGTTACCATCAATATTTAAAGAGAAGACAGTGTGAATGGGCTAATTCTCCCATTATTTACCCATTACCTAAGTGGTCAGAGGTGGCCTGAGTGTGATCACTGAATCTTGGTGCAAAGATAAAGACACAGACAAAGTGAGAAGAAAGAGAAAATAAGATGGAGAGACATTTGTCAAGACTTTTGATGACTTGTGACTCACAAAATAGACGCCAGATGGCTTTGCAGTCACCGATCCAACCTCTGAAAACGGGCCAGTTCAGCCTTTAAACGAGAGGTAATGATCACGGAATTATCATATGCACTGTGACTGCTGATGATCTGTGCGAGCAGGGTCCATCTTCACTCATTCTCCCCGCCTTAAATAAGTCATTTACCTCTAAATGAAATCACCGCCGCCCGTTACGCACACAGATACTAATTTTCAACTTGAGGAGCAACTGAAATTGCTTCTTCATTTTACTCACCGTCAAGCAATGAGCCACATGAGCAAATTAATACAATTTAAGATGATTTTTACTTTCTTTCTAGACAATTTTAAAGCACAGAAATAGCTCTCATAAAAGTTTGTGGTGTCAGTGGGTCAACCCTCAGTGGGTTTAGAGCTTCCCTCTTCAGCACAACCTTTACGTTAAAAACGAAATCCTGCTGACACCTGGGCTTCAATTGTAGGCCATATTCTATTTATTTTGTACATGCTCTGACTTGACATTGTAATGTGAAAACACAATACGCCATGAAACCTAGTGACATCACTGGCCTTGCCTCTTTAAAATCACTGTCCTTGCCTCTTTAAAGCCCTGTCTTGAATATATTAAACACCGGATGTCCCATCATTTTTTATCAGCTCACACCTTCATTACCTTGGCATTATATTGGCTTTATTGTTGTCTTCAATGCACAATCACTTCAATTTGTCCCGACACTGGCTTACAAGATAATTGAAGATTTAATTGATTTGACAAATAACTTAAGCAATGTATGGTCTGGATTCTTTACAGTCAATACCGCCATTAAGAGTGTGTGGGGCCCTAATGCTTATGTCTTAATCTGAAGGGAGACGTAGCTTGCTCAATTTTTCAATCTTCCTTGTTACACATGCTTTTCGGCACTCCTTATATATGTATATTTAACATGCCAACTCCCTATCTCTTTCTTTCTCAAATCCACATGGGAATATCTCCCTCAGTTAACTGTTAACTTTGACTGTTTGATTCTTGAGAGAGGTTCATTCCCTGGAGGTAGAAATAACCTATGGATGTGCTATGTACAGTGCAGGATAACTTATACATGCAGACTGATTGGGTCTCAGGCAACCATTTTTCATGGATTTCCACATGCACATACTGCACATACTGCACATACTGCACACACACACACACACACACACACACACACACACACACACGAACATACATACATACATACATACATACATACATACATACATACATACATACATACATACATATGCACGTACATGCCACATGAATATTTTCATCGCTCAAGAAGAGAGGACTGGTGTTTGGTAGGAGATGTGGACATGAATTCAACTATTGCAACTATATTGCAAATATTAGACACGATAAAGCACTGTGTAACACTGCTGAGACAAGTGTTATTTAAGAAAAATAAATGCTTTTTGATGAATATACCCATTATTACAAGGACATTTGTTCATTCAAACTGAATATTTTGCATTAAAGATTTAAGGAAAGCAATTATATTATTTGAGATATTGTAGTGAAGAGAATTCCTAATATAGTCTTGAATTTGTATAATTGACCACCCACATTTTGTATTTTCAGCATAATGTATTTATAATGCATTGTAACTGTCACATAATATAATGCAGTGGATATTCTGGACTGATTTCCAATTTGCCTCAACCACTTAGTATATTTAAGGCCTGTTAGAAATACTGTGAATGTTAATGCAGGGAGAAGGAAAGAGGACAGATAAAATAAAGTAAGTAAGATCTCTGAAATCAATGTGAAACCAGTCAAGACATGTACATGTTATTGTTCAAAGATAGTCATGCATCATACAGATGGTTATGGCTGTCCGTGTTTAAAAAAATGGCAGCGTCTGAATATGTTTTCCTCTGTCTGATAAACAGGTTTAAGTAGTGTTGTGGTGTGATCATGGAAGGAATCACAGCTAAAGTTGGCATTACAGTCCAAACATGCTGAGATGAAAAACCATGCCGACAAGAGAGAGAGGAGAGAGAGAAACGGAGAGAGGAGCGTGAAGTGATGCAAGCTTTTTGACATGAGTTTGGATGTGTGTGTGTGTGTGTGTGTGTGTGTGTGTGTGTGTGTGTGTGTGTGTGTGTGTGTGTGTGTGTGTGTGTGTGTGTGTGTGTGTGTGTGTGTGTGTGTGTGTGTGTGTGTGTGTGTGTGTGTGTGTGTGTGAAAATACATGTGGGGTTGAGAACATCATTAGTTGAGAGTCAGCAACTCTACAGGGAGGATGGGGGAAATGGTCCCTTTCATAAAAAGGTTGCAACGGTATATTCTCAAGGAAGACAGCGAGACAGGGAGGGAGAGAAAGAGACGAGGAAGCAGAGAAGAGAGAAGAAGGATGAGATGATGTATGAAACCATTAGGCATCTAACACCTAAAACACTTAGTTCAGCTGCATGTGTACCATTACTACCATTACACCATATGCTCAGGGCACTATGGTAATGGAGCGATAGGGGGATGAAGAGAGCGGAAGAGAGAGGAGGGAGATAGAGGGACCTGCATGACAGCGAGGTTGTGTGATGTCATGCATTACTGATCATAAGAGGATAGGCTGGTAATGTGATTCTGTAGATAAAAGGAATGATCTCTCTCTCTCCCTTTGTCCCTCTCTCTCTCCGAGCGTACTGTATCTCTTTCTCCCTTTCCCTCGCTTTCTTTCTTTCTCTCTTTCGCTGATAAATCTCTCTAGTGCAAATAAAGGAAGTGTGACGATCTCATTAGCCATAGATTAGGATCGAAATGGAGGTAATGCCATTACATATGCTATTTTTATAGGATACAGATCGCTGACTTCCTTGGCTGCAGTGTTATCAGCAGATAGGATTTCTGCAGGTCCAGAAGCATGTCCACTTTGTGGATTGTGTCAGAACTGATCCTCGACCTGGAATAGTAAGCAACATTCACAGCTCATTATGTGCACATTCATCATCACTGTGATATGCCGCCGTCATTACAGAGTCAATACAATTACTGTGTTTTAATTTCTTTATATTTACATTTTTTGTTGTTATTTCTTGGAAGGGATTGTACATGATACACATACCTACACACATACCTCTGTCCGCTCTTTCGCATTTTATACTTTTGTTGGTGATGATTCTTGAAGCTTTTAAACCAATCATGATAATTGAAAAGGGAGATTTTGAGTTTTTTGGTTTGACTTGTGATCTGTACCCCAGACACAGACTAGGATTCAGAGGAACCTTTTAACTGTGCCATCCACTCAACACATCAAGTACTTTAACTCAGAATGGTCTGACCCTTGACCCCTTCTCAGCCATAATGTAGGAGGGTTGCTGTTGGTGTTCAACACTTCCAGCACAAGTTATCATTCATTAGTTTCATTCTGTACAACCTTAATGGTATATGGTAATATCTATGCAGTATTTTATACTGAGTACAGCTTCCTTTACATAGTTTCCACACTCGGCTAAATTGTTCAACCATCTATCTTGTTCAATTTCCTCCTAAATATAACCCCCAAAGCCTTTTTATGCTGGTGAAAGCCTTGCATAAAGAACCTCAGTATTCCAGTATTGCAGCTAATTGGGCTTTTTCAACTGATAAGCAATATAGTCTAGGATTGGGCAAGGCAAAGACCTCCTTTTTCTTTAATGGTGTGCAATTTACTTAGGCTAATTATTTGTCTTTTCCCTTCCCACAGGGAATGCTTAATTGTGGCTACATAGTGAAAGTTTTATTTTTACATGACTAATTTTCCCCAATATAGTAAGTTAATTTTTTTCCACTTCTGCAGCAAAGGATTCAAATTTAGCTGAGGCATTCGCTCCAGATCTTTGCTTAACTTTATGCCTAGATACTTTATTCCCTCGGAAATCCATTTGACGTTAAATTTCTCCAACATATATGAAGGGCAACATTTTGAAATTGGCATGGCTTCTGATTTATTCCAGTTAATTATGTAACCTGATTGCTCTTAAAATGATTGCATAATGTCCAGTAAGTGTGGTAGAGAGGTTGACGGGTTTGTTACCATGGCCAAAATATCGTCTGCATAGAGCGATTAGTTTATGCTCTTTACCACTATCCTCCATACCATGAATATGTGGGTTATTTTTAATGGCAATGGCTAATGTTTCAATGAAAAGCGTTAAAAGTAGAGGACTCAGTGAATATCCTTGATGAGTCCCTCTAGTAAGACGAGGAAATGTGAAGCGATTATACCATTTGTTATCACTGCAGCTTTTGGTTCTTTATTCAATGTCCTCACCCATTTAATAAAGCTGGGCCGGAATCCAAAATGTGACTGAGTAGAAAAAATAAATTCCCATTGCACCTTATGAAAGGCCTTCTTGGCATGTGAGGAAACATCAGCTATGGGGACTGTGGAGCTGGAGCATCCTCCCCTTTAAAAACGGTTCTTGATAGATAAATATAGGTGGCAATAATGTTTTTGCATTTTTCACAAGTAAGACTTTTCCCCCTTTCAGTTATGGGGGACCCCAACTCTCCTTCCATATTGCATATTGCCATCTGCAATTTGAGCATTCTAATGTTAAACATAAGCGTTTCAATTGTTCTTAATTTTCATCTGTACATACAGTTGCTGTATACAATTTCTAATAATATTGCTGAAAAACAATTTATCATTAGCTGCTGACATAAGTCTATCTATCTATCTATCTATCTATCTATCTATCTATCTATCTATCTATCTATCTATCTATCTATCTCTCTATCTCTCTATATCTCTCTCTCTTTCTCTGTATCTCTCTATCTCTATCTATAATGTGGTGTGTTCACTTACAGTCTGTGCTCAACAAGAAAAATGGTTGCAACAAACAAACACCTATTTTAGCTAGCTAATGTTTGTGTTTGTGGAATGTTTTGTTTTTGTGTTTCTGTCTAGTTCACAAATGTCCAAGCACAAATCCATATTTACTGTTACCAATATCAGGACCTTAGTTTGGTTATGAGCTTCCCTTCTTGTTCTGCTAATTACTCACTCTCACAGCTAATTATATATTTAGCATATTCCGGAATCCTTGATTACTTAGCCTGCTATCCGAGCTGTTTTGAATCACATCTTTACATTTAGCAACTCCCTTCACTTGTACTGCATTCTCTGGGCGTACACACAAGGTAATTCATTATACAAGTCAGTTAGAATCGATAATGTCACTCAGCCCTGTTCCTTCATTCATTACCTGCCACCTTTATGATTTGTGATAAAGAGCTGTTACTATGGTGTGTCCTCTTTTTCATGTTAGTCATCAAACATGTCACACAAAATCTTACAAATGAGATTCAGGCATTAGCCGTTGTCTATGAATCACTACTTCATGCAGTGTACATCAATGTATTGAATTCACTTATGTGATGTTACTCGAATTTAACTTAAGTTATTTCCTTTACACTCCTGCCTAATTAGCTGTTCTACCTCCAAACCCCTAGTCTTGCTACAGTAAGAGACAGGTAGAGCTCATTTAGGTGCCAAGAGAGGGGGACTGGTCTCTTGGTGGGCTGACTAAAATGAGAACGTTGTGCCTTGCTGTAATTATAGCTGTTTGTTTATGTGATAGCTTTGCGGTGTGGATATTTTGCATATTTTAACTGCACTCTGCAAAGATAACACGGTCCCATAGGTGAACTAATGGGATGACTAGCAATTTTGCAGATGAAGGGTAAGCAGAATGTTTAAACATATACAATAAATATGAGGCTATGGTGCTGAATGGATGAGGTGAAGATGGAGGAGAGGATGAGGAGAAATCTTACACACCAGGCCATTTTCAAACGGTGTCTCTTTATTTTTCTTCCGGAAAATGGCTGATAATATTGGCTGCACTGTTGTGTACTGTTTCACTGCTGTGCATATTCAGGGATGAGTTAGATGAGACTTCCATAAGTTGGAAAAGGGAAATGAGGCTTGGCAATTATCAAGTGACAAGCGTCATAAAGGGTTGAGGTTGGGTTTAACACAATATGCTAAGATTGTTGGAATTCAGATTGTCTGCCTTGCTCAATAAAGCACTGGCAACAAAGATGTGCCAATGTGCTTATCTGTCTTAGAACAGATGTTGACAATTCAGGTTTTTATCATAAGAGAAGATAAATGGCAAGAACAATGATGTTTGTGGGGATAACAGTGTTTTGAACTGTGGCTGTCATTTTGTATGGAAACTGCTGTGGCACTGGCACTGTTTTTGTACCAGGAACACAGGACAGAACACTGAAGCAGCCACTCACCCACAAGCAACTTTAATATTGAGAAAGGCCGATGGTTAACCCAAAGCATTACCATGAAAAATAAAGTTTTTGTCATAAGGTGACAGATCACTGCCAAAAAGTAACTGAAATACAATCTCGTCTGTTTTATCCGCACAGCTGGAGGTTTCAACCGCTGACTTCGGAGGGCACCTTATTGATGGACCGGCCAACTTAGTGATCACTGTCATTGATCAGAATGACAACAGGCCCATCTTTAAAGAGACACGGTACACAGGAGAGGTGCTTGAGGGATCCCCTACGGGTAGGTGACATTGTTGTATTGCTGTCTTGCTGTTGCCATCACTGGTTATCTCCTCTGACATGGGGTATACTTAAGATAATATGTCTATTTCCAGCAAGGTCTGTTTGTCAGATTTTGTTACTGCCACCTATATAAAGATTTATATACTTGTGTTTGCATGTATGTATCAGACATCTTTGGCACATCCTAGAGCCTGCTTGATGCCAATTTCATGGTTGCAGCCCATGTGCTCATGAACAAGTCACGTTCCAAACTTAGCTTTTTTTCTGGATGATATCCAATTTACAAGAAGCAAAGGTTTAGTTCAGCATCTTCAAGCCACATAAGGTTGGAAGTGAATGAGTCATCCACTCTATTGTAGTCAGTATGTATGACCATGATGTTTGAGTAAGAATTATGGAGGCAATTATCTTCTCTCCAGAAATAGGCAAACTGTTTACAGTGTGTTGCCTACGGCTGGGTGATACGGATGAAAAATATTAATCACAATATTTTGTATACTTTGGCGATATTCAGTATATATCTCAATATTATTTGACGATCACCCACACAGCTCGTGCATTCTCTGTCCTGCATGGATGCTGTTTGGGGAGGTGAAATAGATTGCTTTCGTGTCCAGATTGGGTAGCTTCTTTCTTTGCTCTGAATTCCATTGCCTAAAACCCAAACCATCGCCGCATCACTGAGTGTGTTTTATACATCACTTGCAGCACCATCTCATGCCCCAGCCACACTAACATGCATACATTTGAAAATCCATCTTCTTAAATATCTGTTTAGGCATTCAATTTATATCAAAATTGGGTTTTCAACCGCCATAAACTGAGCTTTTTGAAAATGCATTCCAAAGTAGATGAATCTGAAGATGACGATTCATCGTTTTAATGTGGAAAGAGAAGCTGGAGTTTTCCCTAATGTGCTGTCAGACAGCTCTGGCTGTCACACAAACAAATAGAGGTAAATGAGCATGCCAGACCATTTTTCTCTGTACTCTACACTGCTTAATCGCTAAAATCGCTTGTTTGGCATAAAATTTAGCTTCATGTAACACGCAAGCAGGAAAGACTAAATTCCTCAAAATCACAGCTGCTGTGGGGCAGTCTGTGACAAGCTCAGTTATCAGCCCCGCAAAGAGTGTGGATTGTAGAAAAAGGTCTGGATGGATCGCCGCCTATCTGTACCCTACTGTCCCCTGCACACAAGGAAGAGGGCAATTATGCATTTTCAGGTGCTGTCCTGTGTCGCCTCACACTCACAAGAATGCCTCAGAAGTCTCAAGTCTAGACACACCTGGCCTCACAAGACTATGCAGAGTATCTGATAGATTACTAACAGCACAGCAATGGGTTGAGAATAGTTGAGAAGCAGCCCAGCGATGTCTTTTCGAAACCTAATTCGGCAGTTGCTTAACGCTGAACTTTTTACATTCCCTACCAAACCAAATTTATTGCAACTCTCTGCCTGCATTTATTTCATTTGGCTTACTTTACTTTTACTTGGGGTTGTTTTGCACCTCTAAAAACGGCAACAATTTCAGTGTATTTCCTCTCTGGAGAGGTGTCGGGTTGGACCTGCTCTGTAGTGTGGTAGCACATTTTGCACTGCTTTTAGAGGAAAACAAAACATGTGACCTGATTTGTCATTAGTGATGCCAGATGCTGCTACACCTACTGAAATGTATACCTCTTATGTGCACACTACTCTCAAGTATCACTGTTGCACTACATGGAACTGATGACATTTGCGAAAATCTGTTAAGAATAAAGCCCCAAACTAATGTGGGTGTCCTAAGGGAAAACATGTTGAAACCTACAGTTTGTTTGAGAAATTCTGTATATATGAATACATAAATTAATAGTTAATAAATAAGACAAATCTGGTCAGACATTTTAACACTTGGCTTGAATGTGACCTTGAAACTGACAAAGCTCAAGGTCCAGCAAGTTTTTTTTTTTACTGCTAGCTTTAATCGTCTTCATCTTTAAACAAACCTTAATCCAAGTCATGCAGCCCTCTGGGAGTCCTATTTTACCCAAAACGAGGTCTGGGCTCTGACGGTGCTGAGTCAACACCTAATTCTTCTTTTTTTTTAAGCCAATTCTTTGTTGACTTGGATGGCTGCATTTTTGATCATCACCATGTCAGCAGGTCAATATCTTTCACTTTCAGCATCCAGGCAGAATCCATGTTTTTTTTCTCACATATTGTAATAATTTTAGCCATTTATTTCTCTCTTCTTCTCTGAAATTCAGTCCCTGTCCCGGCTCAATGGAAGCAGCTTCAAAGCTGCTTACTACTAATGCCCTCTTCTTTGGGTGATTACCTGTATACTGCAAACCAGTATTGTGCATTAATGGCCAACAAGCTCTACATTGGTCCCCTGATACCTTAAGACACTTTACTGCATGGTCTAGTGTTTTGCCCATGTTCTGCTCAGAAATATTAAGACATGCCTGGATGTTCTTTTTTAATACTGTGTAAGAAACACTTTTGTCTTGCCACATTTACTCATCTAATGCCTGAAATGATTTGATACTCTTCCCCTAATCAGTACCCATGATCAGTTATCAGTTTATCCCCAATAAGTTTAGCAATAGTGGGCCACCGATGCAACAAAAACCTAAATTAAATTCTAGAGTAACAGTTTTTAGTTTGCTGTTTCAGTGTCGGTTATGTCAAGTGTGTGTACATTCTTACATTTGTACAACCACAGATTAAAACAACAAGAAAAATACATTATTAACAGTCAACTCTATATCAAATAATATGATACTAAATGAAATAAATACACATGCACCCTGAATGCTGTGGTCATTCTGACTGCTTGTGCTCACACCATGAGAACAGACCATACGCAAGCACACGCACACGCACACGCACACACACACAGACACACACACACACACACACACACACACACACACACACATTTCGAGCATCTGTCAACTTTTATTCCTGAACTTGTGTTGTGAATTGCTAATGGCTGCTGCTTATGCAACAGTTTATATTATGGAAGCAACAACGTGTCATTACTCGACATAATCAGCTGACAAAGTAACATGGCTGTACCTTGTTAGGATTATCAAGTCAAACTAAATATAATTTTTTATCCTGCGTTAACAGAACTCAAATAATGGAATCCAATTTCCACAAATCTCACTGTAAAGCACCTCTTCTTTTCATTCTTTGTGAGCTTCATTTCAATTGCTAATCTGTCCACAGAAACATGCTGAATGTGTTTTGGTGAAATATTGCTATATGTGTTGTTGTAATATTACGGTGTGTGTGTGTGTCTGCGTATCTACATTTTCCTGCATCAAATCATTCATATAATATTGGATTCTTACATATTGCCTGTGTCTGAGTGTGTGTTTGTGTTTGTGTGTGTGAGAGAATTAATACTTGTGTACTCTGCTTCACAAAATGAAAATAATCCTCCTGGGAGTAAATCACATGAATATGACAAATCCACAGCAGGTTTCGCCTCCTAATGGTTTGGCCCCTGCGAGGACCAGGCCTCACAAAACACCTGAATCATCACAGCGCTGTAGCTTTTAGCCCTGACTTTGTTTTTACCCGAACAAGTTAACTTTGACTTCTGCGAACTCAGCCCCATTAAAAAAAAAAAAAAAAACTCATTTATTTTCCTTGGGTTGCATCCGACATCATCCACCAGAGACCTTTTTGTGACTTGGTCTGATAGAACTGAATTCAGTTTTGTATGCAATTATGTGATATACAGTTTTTCTTTTAATATGTTGTGCTGGATATTTCTCTCAGAGACTCTGAGGAAATGTTGTTGTACCCCACGGCCCCTGTAAAGTGCTTTGTGTGAGTATATTACAGCCTGGTTGAATAACCAAAACTGAAGAAAATAAAATTAAGTTTTATTTTATTGACTGGATGCTATAAAAATGAAATGAGGGGTAGGGTACAAACAATTCTATAATTTATGATTATGACCGCAGATCTCTACACTAAATTCTCTACTTTGCCAAAATGTCAGCATAAGTGGTCTGAATTAATCCCTCAAATTACATTTAACAACCCATGGTTTCTCCATCCTGGTTAGAAGTTCAAAGTTCAAAAAAGGATCTTTCACACATACCATACCATGTTAATCCGCTCATACAACTCCCACCTCCCACTCTTCATGTTAATGACTTCAACTGGGAGACGGTAGGTCAAGTGGTGATTGCAGGATATTCTAGATTGGTACAATGGACCTTCTGTCGTCAAATCCAACCTTTTGACCTCTCTAGTGTGAAATGTGAACTTCATCGACTCTGTTTAGGGATCTCTTTTGGGTCTTAAGGGAAGTTGGTCCATCATATAAAAGGTTCATGTGTTGCCCTCATGCCCTGTGCATTCAGTAAGTTTCCGCATATTCAGAAAAGTAGAGTTGCTAGAGGGTGCGGTATGTATGAGTGTATTGGTATGTTTTAGCAGTTTCATTGTTCACTGTGTGTGGAGGTGGACTTGAACTTGGAAAATACATGGTTGGCCATGAATATTCAATGTTAAGTGTACTTTCTATTTTTCACTGGAATTCTAGTAAGTATGTCAGAACTTGATAGCTAACAAAAGCATTAGAGATGTGGGTGTATTTGTGGCAGTGGAGGACTTAGTTGCTTTGGTTGCCTTAGCAAAACCCCAGAATTGGCACCTTTTTTTCGGCTTTTCCCTAACAGAAGATATTATTGCTATTCAAGGTCCAAGGTGCGATATTAATTGAAATACAAATGTTACCCCATTACATTTGTTGCATGTAAATATGCGCTAAATTCACAAACCATCTGAAATACAAAGGTTCCAGTCAAGTTTGGAACCAGGTCTTTTGGTTTGTTTCACCTTGGACAAATTCGATTGGGAGAAATACTCTTTATTGCTCCTGTATATTATGTTGCAGTTTATGCTTAATACATTTATTTTTATGTTTAGGCACTTCCTCACCGACATTAGGAACTACTTCACACAGAAAGGTTCCAAACAGAAAAGATGTGGTTTCTATCTCCTTGCTCCCATTTGCGCTGCACTTATAGTAACAATGGAGATTATGGAAATCAGGTTTAGTGACATTTATGCAATGGTGTCATTCTCACAACATGAACACACAACCTGTCTACATCCTTAGGGGCCAGGTAGCCTGTCTGATGTCAGCCTGTCAGTGTTTCGGAACAGCTCTCTGCTTCAGAGTAGTAACTGCTTCACCTGTTGGAGCCACTTTGTTTGCTTGAATTATTGTTTCATTATTTATGTATTTCTTACTTGGCACACTTTGTGTTCAGAATAATTCCAGATTCCAAAAAAGCAACATCTTGTTATTGTTTTCACTCCCAGACAATGCTCAGTCAGACCGACACGATACACAGCTCATGTTGCGGTGTGTGGATGACCTTTCTGGTCTAGGGTGCCTAAGAGAATAAATGGAGTAGAATGTATCATTAATATGTGAACTTTTGACTTTTACCATACATTTTTTTCTTGTTTCTGTTGTTTCACCTCCTAGTGAACTACGAAAATGTGAGGATTAGAAATTTTACAGTAGTAATAATAAGTAAAGAAATGCATTAGATTGCTTATATGCTTTTTTGATTGAATCTTTGAACAATTCTGGCAGTCATATGTAGCATGGTTATGGATTTATATATGTTTGTGTGTGTGTGTGTGTGTGTGTGTGTGTGTGTGTGTGTGTGTGTATATGTATGTGTGCGTGTGCGTGTCACAGCAGTAAAGCAGTAGCTGGGCAGCAGGGGAAGCTGTAGGGGAAAATGTCACCGTGCTCTGACATTTCTGTGCAAACTGATAACAAAGGCAGCCAAAGCCCGAGTCTCCTGGCAAGTCCTCTCCTCCCTCTCTGTTTACTCCTCCACTCTTTCTTTTTTTCAAATTTCTTTTTATCTCTCTCACCCCCCCCTTCGGCCAGCCCACCCCCACTCACCCACCCACACACACACACACACACACAAATGCCCTGCCTTCCCCTGGGCTGTGCATATACACCGACCTACTCAGTTCTCTCTGCTTCACCCTCGCCCTCAAGTCCCCACTGTTTGCTGTCTGTCTATTGTCTCCGTTCTAGCTGACTTCCAACATCTCCATTTTTTTCAAAACCAAGTTTGGAGAATCATTGGTGTGCAGCCATGTCATTGGTTTCCCGACATTACCTTTTTTATAGCACATTTTGGTAATTTTTGCACATGTTTGATTTGGTAAGACCCAAACAGGAAACAAAAGGACACTGTTCACTATTTACCTTTACTATTTTCTATATGTACTAAATTTGGTACTTTTGTTGAGAAGAAATATGGAAACCACAAACGTAAAACTCGTGTTCAAATGTATAACTCGTTCTGGAAATTTAGTTATTTTTGGATATTATTAGATTCAAAGTCATTTATTAGTTTTAAGTTATCTTTTTCTAGTTAAGTTTTACCTTCTATGCGTAATGTATAATGTTCAATATGTGGTGAAGAAATGTAAAATACAGCACATTACCCACTACAGCATTTAAGTATTTGACCTCTCTTTCAGTCAGCAGGAGTTGTGACTCCGCATTTCGGAGTCGTTATTGCCGCCGCAGCTAAATGACAGCTGTTTTCACAGAGGAAATTTTGTGATCGAAACTTTCTGATTAAAATTGGATGCCACTGGACATGTTAAGACTGCCGTGTTATTGGGTTTATCTTTCCTCTGACAAACAACATGCAGATGAGTTCAATCCAGCAACTAGGTGATATATCTTGTATAATTGGACATGATGGGGTATAAATGACGTTATTACTCATAGTTGAGTCTGTGTTTGTGTTCCAGACTAATTTGTGTTTATATCAGAGGTAATTAAGGCCTGGGCTCCTGGTGTGAGGGGGGAAGAGGGATGGATTTGGTCTGCTCTCTGCACTCATACACACAGAGAGAGAGAGGGAGAGACAGAGAGACTTACCTTTACTGCTGTATACCAGTTACAATTTGCTCTCTACACCCAGTGCAGTATCACTTACGGACCATCAGCATCATTTCTCTCCTCACCACATCGTCTCTTTCCACAGATGATCTCAGTTTCACCCGCAGGGACCAATTTCGCGAACCCATAGTGCAAAGTATGGAGACGGTGCACAGGATGTGGGGAATATGTTTGCCTTTCTCACAGCGAGAGGCATGTAAGTGCACCTGCAGCCCTTAACTCGAAAACTTCATTTGCACTTTTAAGCCTTTTTCAAGTATAATTTTAATGTGCATTTCACACACTATATATATATCAGATTTGATTAAGATTCGATTGATACCTGGAATGCACATATAAAATCTTTTGGCATAAAAATATTTAAAAAAGTTTGTGCTTGTGCTTTATTTGTGCAAATGAACTCTTCAGTGGGACAGAGTTTGGGATTAAGGGTACGTTATTTTTGTGGGGGTTATGTCAATCATGGCTAATCAATTCAGCTTGATTTTTAATTTACCAATATTGCCTCGTAAATACTACTGGGTCTTCTTTCCCCATGTTTTTTTCCAAAGCCGAGCTGAAAATTGGAAAAAAATAATTAGGTTAAATCAACGTGGTAAACACCGTATTACAAAAATGCCATATAGGCCAATTACCAATACTTGTTTTTAGGTTTTACAGGATTGTACCATTTTTAGACTGCTTCTGCCGAGTTCACTGTGAGTTCACAAACTGCTCTGGCTTTCTATTACCTGAACTGCAATAGTTTGTATTCTGTCAGTCCACACTCACACACTCACACAGACAGACAGACAGACAGACAGACAGACACACAGACACACAGACACACAGACACACGCACACACACGCACACACTCTCACTTGCTGTTAATGCTGTCATATATATAATTAGCAGGATGTTTCTCAGCCCAATCTCAGTGTACTCAACACTTGTGCTGTATTGAAAATGCAAAGTGAAAAAATGGGGAAATTTAAAAAATAATAGGCACAACCACACACCTTTTGTGGTGGAGGATGCAATTTCACCCTGCCACCTAGAAAATAATATAAATATTGTGGCGACATTTCTTTATATCTCTGATTCCAATTTTGCTCTATAAAGTGTACATCTGTTTATCTCATCCCAGTGGTCTCTTGGACTTTAAGCTGTAACAACATTGCAGACAGAATCACATTATCCAGTGAGTCTTATAATGTATAATATGATGAGCTCAATTATGTTCTGTTCTCTTCTGTTCTTGTCCCTGTTCTGTTTCTGGAGTCCCTATGTCACATTTATTATTTTCCCTTGTACCAAATGTTCCACATGTGCCGGCTACCGGGAACCTCATACTGCACGCATGTCCAAAAATAAGAGGGGAACAAAATCAATACCTAATTTGTCGTGTACAGGTATCTTGAGTTTGGGGAAACCTAGTGGAGACAGATGAGGTTGAGATATTGCTGCCAACAGGAGTGGACGGGTGCAAAGAAAGTATGTGATGTGAATGAATCGGCTAAGAGATTACAGCGAAACTATGAACCATTACGGTACCTGTTTGCCTATTATGTTACCTGGCTCTCATTGTTCCTCTTCAATTTCCTCTCTCTTTCTCTTTCTCTTCCTCTTCCTCTCTCTCTCTCTCTCTCTTTTCTATTCCCTTTGTTAGCGGGAGAACAGTCTGTCCAACACCCCACCAGGTGACCCAGTGTCCCACAATGCCTCATTATCAGCTTGTCAGACTGAGAAAGCCTTGCAAATTAATGTCCGAGGTATCCACTGAGGCTGGTGGCCAATTAACTCTAGGGCATTGTTGTTAGAATAAATCAACGTTCGTCTCCATGAGCGTGGGTTGCAGGTACATGATGTCATTTGGTACAATGCAGTAATAAGCCCACCTTGTTACTTTTTCACAAGATTTCTAATTCTTAAATTACTCAAATGTTTCATTGCTTTGGTAACTCGTGTGAAGCATTGATGAGTTGCCGTGTCAAAATTGGAAAATATGAGATGAAATGCGTCGCTGTTTGAATGGAAGACTGCGATAAATGGCCGAAGAGTGAAAGTGCTATTTAACACTTTGCAATCGATCAGCGCAATATGACAAACGTCTTTATGATACGATGATAGATATACGGCCTCCAATACAGCAAGAAACTGTTATTCACTCATTTATATGCCTCTGTTAGGCATCATTGATTTTCCAGAGCCTTCTTAACTGAGCTATCTTCTTTTGAATTACCACAGGGAGTGATGTGCATTACACCACTGAGAGGGCAGAAATGCATTCTAAACAGGCTTTATTTTCAGTTGTGATTTGATCTGAATATATATGAATAGAGCTTTACTTCAATACATTTCTGTGGCTTGGGGTAAATGATTTTGCTCCCTTGTGGCTCCCTGCGTCATTCCAAAACTAAATGGCATCAGCATCTTTCTGTCTGTCCTCTAGCCTTCTGTCACTTCTCTCTCCCTCCCTGTCTTTCACTCTTCGTCGCCATGCATGAGAGTTACGCAGATGAGAATACCGAGACCAAAGATATGGTATAAGGTATGTATGGTATGTATGTATATGATGGTTAGGAATTCAAAGGTATGACAGTGCCTCGTGCTGGGCTTCCCTGGTGGCTGTTCTTCTACATGAGTGAGAGTAATCTATTAAACCGTTTCCATTCTCTTGTGCCCGACACAAAGTCCCCCACTAACTTGGGCTTGATTATCTGTCCCGAACCTGAGGTCAGCTGAGACTGCAGGGACCTTTTCCTCCCGCTCATCCACACCCTCAAAACTCTCAGAGTCGGACCAGACAAACCAATCTCATCCCATCTCACCATTTCCGCTCCCACTCCCACTCCCTGAAAAGAAAAGACAGACATTGGCCCTTTCAGAACACCCGTTGCACTCCAAGTTCTCCAATTTATATTATCTTCCCTCTTTGTTTCACCACGGTGATGATGGCCTCCATAAGTTTTATAAGAAGAACCCACTACTCGGTCTTAAAAGGCCTGAGAGTGATAGAGTATTCTCCTGAGGAGAAAGTGAGTATTATTATGCTGATTCTATGGTAGTCAAGTTTTTACCTCCTTCCTTTGTAAAGTAAAGTTCTGAACAGCACAATTATCCAACTCAGAAACGTGTCCTTGAACTTAAGTTTGAGATCTGTCTTAGATGCTAAAGTTACACGTTTTTATTTCCATAGTAACCGTGTCAAGAGCTGCTTGTTTAAACATTGAACATTGCCTACTTAGAAAGTGGTTAGTAGCAAAATGGATGTATTTCTGTATTTTTTCATTCCATTCCATTTCCATTTTTAACACTTTTGCTTTGGTGATATAAAGCACAGAAATAGTAAGAAAAGGCTTGCATGTTTGCCAGTAGTTCCCCAACCCCCAACAGAAAACAAGAGGATCACACTTGAGGAGGGCGACATGAACGACCTGGAACATAATTTGCCGACGTGTCACAACATGAACAATGCAAAACCCAGGCTTACTTACAGCATGACCCGACTGATGTGTGTCAAACAGTGCAGAAAACCTTTATACCTTCTCTTTATACCCAACTGTGGTAAATTAATCAAACCTAGGGCTTTTTCTGAGATCAGATTGCTGCTGTCTAATACCAAAACACAACACATACTGTATGTACACGTCTCAAAATTACGTGATAATTAAATCGGAAAGTGACAACATCAAGCGTCAAGTACTGCCTTGCCTTTGCTCCCATTTTCAGTCACAGCATAATTCTCACCACATATTTTGGAGTCGCCAACAGGTCGAAATGTTAAACACACTAGATTTCTCCCAGGTGTCTGTGGTGCTTCTACAAGCCTCTCAAATTGCATGTTTGACCGATTTACTCTTACAGAAGCATGCCCCAGCGTGCCTCTGATCTTTTCGGTGATCGACCAGTATATACCGTACCTCGAACACAGTGTAAGGAAACTCAAGACAGTGGGAATGGAAATCGGGAATCATCTGTGGGGAGCCAGACCCACTTGCACTTGAGAAGAAAAGGGAAGAACAAGACATCAGGGGCCGGGGAATCAAAATGAGCAGTGACAAAAATGGAACTCAAAACTTTGGCAGATTTATGTCTAGAAATCCAGAAGTTTCAAAAGACGTTCTGTCGGGCTCCTAATTATCAAATTCGTACCGATGGGCATGTGAGTAAAGCAGACAGTCCGCCTGCCGCTCTCACTCCACATCCTTTCCTACTTATCCCAAATTACTGCTGCGTCCCACTGTGTTTGAGTGAAGTTGTACTGTACATGCACACTGAGAATCTCTTGCTCCTCCTCTGCATTTCTCCCACTCAACTCCCCTGCAGCGCTGTTTCTTTTGAAATGACCACACACACACTTTCGCTCATCCTTCAGTTTCTAGGAGTGAACACATGGAAAGAACATCTGCTGAGGGCAATAAACGCTTTGATTGAGTATTGATCTGGGATTGTCAGACAAGCCGAGATGACAAAGTTCAGACGTGCGAACAAGGCAGCAGCCTGCCGTGTATTTTGTAACATAATCACCTCTGCGGGGCAAAGTGATGTATCAATCAGCCCAGAATTACATGTTCCTCTCATCAATGTAGTGAGCTGTGATCATGTGGTCACTGATCTCGTCACAAATCAAAGCCAGCTACAGTAATGGAATTGTCAAATGCTCAATATCATAACACAATATATCACCTCTAAGCAAAGGAATTTTTGTTTCTTCTGACATCTTACCACAACGTAATGAGAATGTGGACAGAAATCAATAGACATGGGACAATGGGAGCTGCAAGTATGTGCCTGAGGCTGTGAGAAAAGTCACACAGGAGTAACAGAGGGATGGATATATTGATAAGAGGTTTGAGATGGATGTAGCCATGTGAAAAGTGACAGGGAGATGGATTTGAATGTGTTTCCAGTCTTTTCTTCATTTGTTTTTATTTCATACTGACAGCCTGAAAAATGGTTTGGCGATAAAAACAAACAAACATATAATCCTTGATAAAAATAGAGCGCTGTCAGAGTCATATTACCCTGAAGCATTGTACAATTGCTTTTTCGCCGCTTGTTTGTGGAGAAATGTGTTGGTTTGTTTAGTCATATGAGAAAAGTATTTATGTTTTCGGCATACAACAGAAAGTCTTGTAATGGCTTCCAAGAATGCTTTTATGGTTTTGAGCAGAAGAGGTCATTTCGGCAATTGGATGGATTCCCAGGTATAGGCCTGACCACTCCCAGCATATTTATGATTACTGTGAAGTTCATATTTTGCATGGTATTTTACTGTTACAATACATTTTTGATGATTCATATTTTAATATTTTTTACTTTCCAAAGATCAGCAGAGTCAGTTTGCAGTTCCAATGAAGTCCATATAATTGTCTCTCACTTTAATCACAGCATGAAGAACCTTGATTTGGCCTTTGTCCATGATTAAACCTGTGTGTGTTGGGTGAATGCTCCCACCTTTACCGTTGACCAAAACACAAGCCTGTAGGCCAAGAGCTGGTCCTTAGTGGCAACGTTTAATTCATTGCAAGCTAAATTGCGTCTTGTTTGGGCTTGGCAGAAGTATGCGGCGTAATTGGAGTTGTTAGCGAAGTGTTTGTATGTTTGTCAGAAATTTGACTTCCATGAGGTTTGTGAGCATATCTGCCTTGAGCCTTCATCACAATGGTTGATTATTCATATTATCTGAAATAAAAAGAGGTTTAATAATTGTAATACTACTGTCAGCCGGCTTCTCACAGACAGGCGCGCTCATTAATTCCTCCGACCTGTTTCGCATTTTTTCTGGTAACTGGCCTTACAGTAATTATGTCCTCAAGGACTTCCTGCCGAACTCTGCGCGCTTTACTTTACTTCTCACTGCCTCATGAAAGAAGCTGAATAATCCAGAGCATAACAAAGCTGTCAGCAACTCCAGACTCCATACCCAAACTGCATGCAAACTTATTTGTAATGCTAACGCTGGAGTGACATTAAGGGACCTCGGGCAATATGTTTTCAGAGAAAAACAAGAAAGAAGTAGGAAACTTCTACATGGGCACTTGATGAAAAATGGAAACACTGAATGAATATAAGTATGACTGCTTGTGTTAGTATTTGTCACTTCACTATAAATAAACACTGATACAGCGCTGTTTTACCATTGTGATTGACATTAAAAAGAAAACCTGTTATTTTATTCTATTTTACTTTGGCTGGTCTCTTTGGAGCTCTGTCGCTCTCTCGCTCTCTCCGAGGTTTTGGTGGCACTGCTTCTCTTCTTCTGTTTGTTGTTTTGCACATTGTACGCCAAGTGCAATCCAGGGGAATTGAGACAAAGTGCCATTGATGCAGATCACTCAAAGCTTTACACAGAAATGTAGATCATTCTTTGTAATGATGCTGCTTTATCTTATCTTATCATATTGACAGTTGTAAATATGACCGATGGCCAGCTGAAGTGGAAGAGTAATCTGGACAGCCCCTACATGTTTGATGAATTTGTTTGTGCTGGCCTGGTAAAATAGTCAAGTCCTAGCGGGAAATGTGAATTTTGTATCCATAGTGAGAGTGCTGTTATTGGCCATTTGTCTGTATCCTCTGCAGCTTTCTCTCCTTGTTCACCTGGGCGTTTCCTATTCTACTATCCCAGTGATTAGTGTAAGTAGATTCCAATGTCAATTCACACAGCAGTCCAGAGCAACAATGACATCTAACCTGCATTGAAAATAGACTATTGATTAGGCCTCTAAAATTAGGCTTGTGCTTTCTCTTTCCGGATGCACAGCTTTCCTCACACAGTGATCGACATCAGCACCCTTATTTTTCCACCCATTGTGACAGCATCATGTTTTATTTCTGTATTTTTGTTAAGGTGTGGATATAAGCAATCAAAATGTGTCAATGCGTCTGACTTACCGACTGAGCCAGTGAAGCATCTTAGATGGATACGGAGACTCGGTTTGCCTTGACTGATATGTTGTTGAGTGACATTTTATCTTGGCAATCTTGTTGATCTTAATGAGATTTCTTTCTTTGTGTGTGTGTGATGCTAGTGTGCGTGAGCATGCACAGCAGAGTACGTGTGTCCCTGGTGACTATGTTTTAGAGAGAGTGGGCTTAATGACCAGAAGAGGTGGGATGTGGTGTGACCTTTGACTGCTGTCTGGATTAAAAAGGCTTATGACTCTTTCTTGATTATCTCACCATCACCACCTGTGGACACAGCTGTTATAGGACCATTTAACTATCGTTTTTAGTGAAATATCATGATGAAATTAAAATAAACTAAATAAAATTGAACTTTAAGCTTTATTTTTACACTACATAACTGAAATGGATCAACAACAATGTTGCTCACATTGTCATAGTCATGTTTTAGGTCTGACTAGCACCTATTTGTATTTGTATGGCCAGAAGCCAGAATATGAAGCAGATACATTGCAGCATTTTAATAGCCATCTGAGTTGTTCCAGGCTGTTTTATATGTATGTGGTTTTTAATGTGATTACTGCCCTGCTGGCATTTAGCAGCCATGCTGCGCGTGCCCTCACACAACCACACATTATGGCCTAGTTTATGTCTCAAACACAGTTAGACTCCAAATGAATGGGAGTGTGATCTTGCCTCTGGTTGCATCAGAAGTCCAAGTGAAAAGGTGTTGTAGGAGCGGAGCCAGGATGTCTGTCTCACGGGAACAGGTTACTGGGTTCTTAGCTCTGTGTGGCTTTGATGGAGCACTTGCTTTTTATATGTTAGGAGTTATGAGATGATTTTGAAATGTTTTTGATGTAGCTATTTAGCTTTAAATTATGGAATATTTCCGGTGCTAAACATCTGTCAGTGTTTGCATCCTCCTAAGTTTGTTTTGATTTTGTATTGAGCGAGGACTCCAGTGGTGCACAGCTTTCATCATTGGAAAATAAGTTTCGGGGTGATTGGTGTATGTGTCAAGACAAACTCTGTATCTGGAAACATGGTCAGCAGTCTGCAATACGTTAAACTGATTTTGATGAATGCGGGGTGAAACCAGGAAGGAGAAGCAAGCTCTATCATAGCTCATGTTGTGCACCAAGTTTGCTAAAAAAATAACATAAGGAATTTCAGAAATTCTTTCTCCATCACATACCTGTACATGTCCTTTGTATTTGCTTATTCCTGGTCTTCATTGACACGGCGGTGGTCGAAATGAGTGAAATGCTCAAACCTAAGATTTCTTTTATGACGACACACCGTCATTGAATAGATATTTGACATGATTTCAAAATGATGTTTTCTTTTGATTTATATTTAGATATGATGTACTCGAAAACTAACTTAACTTGTGTTTTTGTTTTTGCAACATTAGGATCTCTACTAACATTTGAAATAAATAGGCTTAATGGTGACACATTTATTTGAATGATAGTCACAGCATTGTTGAATGAGTTTTGACTTCTACTTTATAAATCTTATCTTTTGTTAGACCTCCAACAAACCCATGCCATGTTGAATGTATAGCAAACTATATAAATAAAGTGGAAACAGATTTGTTACAAAAAAATCCCCATTCTACCTTGTAGATATGGTAAAGCAATCTGGATACAGTAAATAAAATAAACATGATTGGCCATTCGGCATTAAAAAGTAATTATACAACAACATTGGAACATTCATAGAAGTTTAGAGAGAAGTGTGATCATTAATGCATCTTGTAGTGAATTTTATTGACCCCTCTTGTGTCTATGTTTATCCAGTTGTATCAGTTTATCCTTTCGTTATAAGTAAGAATCAGTGTTGTCTGTGTGTGCATCAAAGACTTCCGTGTCCTGCAACACACAATGACCCCTATTCTTCAATCTCACACATGGATTACATCAGAAATTGTGCAGAATCCCATTTGTTGCAATATATATCCCCAATCTCTGTTGCCTTTGAGTCTCTGTAGCATCTATCAGCCGTCACTTTTAGCCTGAGCCTCTCTGGTTGTTGTGTCCATGGCTGTGACTTGTCCCCCTGGACTGCTATTTAACTTGGCAGCTCCTCTTTCTCTCCAACGTCCTCTCAGCAGTACATTGTGGTCCACGTGGCTCAAGCCTGGACTGTTACAAGGTGTGATGGAAAGGTTCCCTGTGCCAAAATTAAGGATGCAAATGTGACAATGTTGCGTTCAAGAAAAAAATAGTAATCTTGGTATTTACAACAAGAAGTACTTTAACTCACGATAAGTACCTCATACCAATTAGATAAGGCATCTGCTACATAGTGTAGTCACTTTCTTTTAACCCCTCATTATTCCTCAGGCAAGGAAAAAGCAATGATATGCAAGAGTACTGCTTTATTTTTAAACTGGTGGCCTCCTTCTTTACATCATGTTGATTCCTTTCATCATCACCCAAGGGGAAGAACAATGCAGAATGAAAGCAAAAAAATACCTATTTGTGTGTGTGTGTGTGTGTGTGTGTGTGTGTGTGTGTGTGTGTGTGTGTTGCTGTTAGCGACTGACCTTTTTTGGTGGTGATATGATTAGTGACATGAAAGCTGCATTCATGTTTCTGACATTCCTTTGGGCAACTCTCAACACAGCTGTACCTTTGAGTTATTGGTTCAGTCCGGCCCGAACTGAATCTGGATGAACCACCTATCTATCAGTGTATTGATTGCTCTGGGATCACAGGGGGCTACAGTATGTTTACATCGTTGAGTTCAAGTAAACTACACTTTTGATAACCTATGGCAATACAAACAGATTGATTTTGTGATTGATATTGCAGTGATATTGGTTCTTGGTGTTTTGCCACAATCTAACTAACTTCTTTCTTTTTACCTGATGGTAGCGCTACAGCAACAACCATGAAATAACTTCTGAACCTGCCACAATAAATTAACTATTAACACTGACACATGTTATGGCTTCTTTACAGTTGCATAAACATTCAACAGAAGCAGAGCAACATGGAAGATCTTTCTCACTTTCCCAACTAAAGTTCAGCATTTTGTTCTGTCTGTTCCTGACAAACATGTCTGGACCTTGACTCTGCTCACCACATTCTGAACTTGTTTACTTCAGTTTCTTGCTCTTTGTGCTGGGCAAGCTAGCAAATGTGTATGCTTGTGTGTTTGGAGTGGCTGCCCAGCAGTTTTATATGAGGGTCAGCCAGAGCCAAAACAATGAACTCAAAGCTGCACAGAGCTGTAGACCAGTGTGTGTATTCTCAGAGGGACGATGCTACTAGCAGTCTTTGCACAGAACAAGGACGGATTTCAGTAATTTCATGTGGTAGAGCTCTACCTAATCAGGGCAAAGACACATGCCCAGGGCTTGAAAGGAGTTGTATTTCTACTGAGAATTTTGCTGACAATAAGCTTTTATTTGTGTTCTTAAACCATTGACGGAATCTGAGATGTATGAAACTGCAGCTCGTGGTAAATTACTTTGAATGGAAATTGATTCAGAGGCTCCTATTCCATATGATAATCTAAAGAAACCAAATCTATCACACCAAAAGTCCGACTGAAAGAATAATACCCACTCACACTCTCGAGCCCCATAACATCCATCCATTTTATGGGTTGTAAATGGTCACAATATCACCATAGCAGAAGCAATGTTCATAAAAAACTGTTTAGTCCCTTCAACTCTGACTCTTATTAGGGATGCTGGGATCCCCTGTTGCACCCACCAGCACCCTCATGCCGTTAGGCACAATCAATCAAATTTGACTTGAAATGTATGATTTAAATTGAGAAAGATGGTGATATTATTAATTGAATTAAGTAACCTGGATGCACTACACTTTCAAGAAAGAAAGAAAAAAAGTGTACCTACTATCTACTCAATGCTTTGTGCATTATTAAATATACACGTATATTAATCATGCCATGATGAAGATCCCCTGGTGGAAGTGCCACAAAATAATTAATGATCGTTTTTTGCACCGAGATAATTGTGCATGCCAACAAACAGCTCTCCATCAGAAAGCTTTCAGTACAGGAAGAAATGTTGTGACATAACTTCCTGTCTCAAAGCAGAAAAGGTACACACGCTGGTTTTCCGAGGCAAAAAACTAAAGAAATACAGACACCACACTGCTGCCAGGTCACTTAAAGAGCTGTAAAATATCCTTTGCCATAGAGAAATGTTTACAGTTGTTTAAAGTAAGTTCAATTTTCTTATTCTCCTTATATCTATTTTTATTTTATTTTGACATAAAAACTGTGTGATTTAAAGGATTGTTAAAGTTTACTTTTTTAATTATTTATTTATTTTGTGGAGTCGTTGAATCACTGTTGTGGCCATATGTTGTTTATCTTCTTACCTAGCATCAAATCAAGCTTCCAATATTTTTCTGAACACTATGATGTTTTCGCAAAATTGTGCAGCCCTAATGTAGAGTCTCTCTCCCCCTCTTGTGCACTCTGGCTGAAAACGCCAGGAGAGACATCTTTAGCTATTCTCCTTGTCACACTGTAACAGATGTATCCGCAATTACGTCTAAACCCCACCAGCAGCTATTTACAAAAAAAAAAGCCTCATTAAACTACGTCTGTGAGTCTCCTTCTGAGCTGCTTCATTGGAGACGGAACATTTTCCATGTACTGTTTGAGACACGGTTAAGCACAACTGTGACCCAGAAAAGACACACACCTCGCTCTCATGGCCAAATGTTTGACATTCTGGACGTTAATGACTTCATAAGGACTTTTCATCAGCGTCATCCCATAGAGAAAGTGCTGTGTGGAGTTATGAGATTCTGAAAACGTCCAAGTCCTTTGGGATTAGCTTTGCCTTGGACTATATTTGTGTATTTCTGGTGTTTTATATCTTCACTTGAATGTGGAGGTTCAGTGCTTTTTAGTATCCTGTGCTCCAAACTGTGAAACTTATTTATACCCCTGAATTTTCGCACACTGCTCACATTTGTTTAGTTCAGACGTGCAGGTTATGAATTTGGGTTTTTGCAGGTGTGATAATGATTAATAGTTCCACACTATGTAAAATGTACTGGTTTTTGTAGCAGCAAGGACAGCATCAGAGCTCATTTGCTATATTTGATCAATGTTGAGATCCTTGTTTAGAATTTGCTGCCATGGCTATAAACAGTATGTACAGTATGTGCATTATGGTCATAGTTGGAAATCTGGTAGGATATTGCAAAATTGTACTTTGTCTTAAACAAGTTTTGAAGATCGCCAACCTGAAATGTTTATTGCCTTTACACTGGAAATTACACTCTAAACAAGGTATCTTTTGTCTTTGCCTCTCATAGCAAAATTGCAAAAGTGTGTGTTCTAGAAACATCAAAGCAATTCAAACTGACTCAATGAATTTCAGGTGAATTCAAGAGTTCCTTTTAAATGTGCTTCTTTGGTATCAAGAGTGACATCAGTGATTAAAACTATAAAACCCGTTTCTCAGCAGACTCAAATATCATGGTGAAAACTGAAGTAATGCTGCCATGACTCGATTTCATCTTGTTTGTCACAGACGCGTAAATATTTATATCTATTGTGGTACAAAAGGGTGATGCTTCAGATGCTAATTAGCAAAATGACAGAGAACACACACAGATGAAAATAAGTCTCACTGTGAAATGGTTCATCTTTAATGAGATAAACATAAAGGGAGTTCTGATTTGTAGAGGATGGAAGGTTTTTAAATTATCTCAAGAATGTTTTCATACCCAATGTCTCATCTGTGTCTATTAGTTGACTAATATATATAATCAATAAGTCACACAGACAAGTGTAACATACATTTAAAGCGTGTGTGCCATATTGGAGAGGTGTGTTTTGGTGTACAATTGCCAAATAAAGCGGTGAAAGTAGCAGTTCCTTGATCTGAGCATGAATGTACCACCATATATAAAGATTTAGAGAAATGAATACTCATCATTCTACTTTTGTGACATCCTTAAGGTGAACTTTGAATGAGCTTGCCACAGTGATAATTGCTGAACGTTGCGCAGCCAGAACAGATTTTAGTTGGTTGAGTTGTTACGTGAGAGCAGCATTAAACCAGGTTACTAGGGTCCATGAACCCTGCTGAGGGTCGCTAATATCATCCACCCCCATTAATTCTGCCTTATTAAATACAAGAAAATGAATAAATAGAAGGTATAAGCAATTTTCCCTGTTGAGACATTTGGGTGCTGCTCTAGTTTGAATCTGCTTGTGAATAACGTTTTGGGTTCCAAAAAGCGTAATAAGCGATGTCTTTGTAAATATCTTTTATATCACTCTGTAGTGATTGTCCTTCAGCAGCTCATACAGCGAATAGTGTGAATGCTCATAATTGTAATCTGCTCCATCCATGGTCAGGATAGATAAATGGTGGTCCAGCATGAGCGGTTTGTTACTTTAAACACATTCAGAGGAACATGTAAGGTTTCACAATGTTACATCAAGTTAAGGTTAAGAGAGGATGACTTCATTTAATTAGTTTTAGATTTCAGTACTGTATCTTTAGTACAACTTCAGTGTGTTATGGATGAAAAAAGGAAGACTTTCTTACTTTCAAATTCTGTTTAATATATTTCATCCATTGGTCATGATGGTGGTATTATCTCGCTGGTTTACCTTATATTTATATTATATTTCCTGTTAATAAACTGTTTTTTCAACTGATAATATTATGGTCTTCATGCATTATCCGAATGAATCATAGCAAAGACGAAAATACATCTTACTTACTTACTTTTGTACATCATGGCTACACTGCTTCATTCACCAATTCTCGCTAATGGTCAGTGCAGTTTATAGTCAAACACAAACGCACTTGTTTGTATCCGTGACTCTGATGCCACAGCCACGGCGTGACTCATTCATAATCCTCATTTCTTCTCTTCAACCTCCATCTCTGTCCCTCAATTCCCTCATATACAGTAACTGGCTGCTCCACACACTGATTGCCTCCTGTTCCTGGATGAGATTAGATGAATGCCCACTAATAGGTTTCCACTTTTATTCATTGAGCCCCTAGAAGAGAGTTAGAGGGATTTTCCGGGGGTAATTAATTGAAGTGTCCTTTTAAACGGGAAGTATCTTTTGTCTTGATTTAGTGAGCAGAGTCATTAGCTGAAATCTCAGTGGTAGAGCAGAGGCGACACTGGGGATCGGTGAATTACACATTCCGAGTTACTTGGGACATTCTGAGAATCAAACAGGAGGTTGCTCTCCCTCGATTCAAGCTGATGCATGAAACATTATCATGACTCGTACATATTCAGAGAAGGAGCGTACTGATTTAGCTGTGAAGTCTGTCTCACACCACATTATGACTAAATGCTGCCTCAAACATCTGTGTGACTCTTGGCAAATGATTGTGTGTGTGTTTGCATGTTCACGGCTGCTCTTGGGAGAAGATGAGTTGTGCTGCATATGTTCCAACCGCAGTTACGGACTGGCATCAGCACTGAAATCAGATTGGCACCTGTAGTTCTACACACATATGCAAACACTTATACACAGTCACACACACACACACACACACACACACACACACACACACACGTGGACATTGGTCATGTTGCATTTGACATAAAGATCTATACACAATCTAACTGGAAACCCTTATCTAACTTTAACCTCTCACAATCCTCAGTAAAGCATTCTCTTTTTCAGGTAATGCTTTTTTTTAAGGATCACCTGAAGTAGTAAGAGAGGTGCGGCTCAGTAAACATTAAACCACTTTCTTCCCTGCTGAGGACTTTTGATTGCAGACACGCCCATGCGCACATATTGTGTGTTACTCCTCTTACTTACTGACTACTCTGTATGATTTGGCAAGCTTCCATTCTGTGCCATTAAATTTAACACTGCTTAATTTACTGAGTGCTTGGCTCCATGTCAGTGTGCTTTGGAAATTGCCATATTGGATTGTAACAAAGAATATGGACCATGTAGCTCATTTATGGAGACAAGATGCAAAATAAAACATTTTAGTAGTAGCATGCATGACATGACAGGTGAGTAGAAAGACAAAATGTCTCTGAGGTTTCTTCATCATATACTGTGGCCTTCAGACACATACAAGATACATAACTGCATGTTACTTTTGTTGTTTGTCCCTCTCTCTTTCCAAATTTTCTTTTATTTTCACTGTCAAATATGAAACAACGTCCAAATGTCATAAAAATGTTTGTAAAAAATAACCACACAAAGGCCTTCCAATCAAATGTAATCACACTTTTAATAAAAAGAAGTAAGAAAAGTCAGAGATTCATTGACAGAATGAAACTTGATACAATCTTGCCACCTATGGAGAGTGAGTTGATCTATTAAAACTGCAGGCTGATGAAGGTGAAGCTTCTTTACTAAATCTGCCTGATAAGGATCCTGCTGCGTCAACGGGCTGATAAAGGCCCAGTTAACTCATTTGTAGGCAGATGGGGTTTTGGGGTTTGACAACTACCCGATGAAGGGGCCAGTTTAGGAGCTAAAAAGGAACTGTGGGAGTAATGGATGGATGAGTTCTGAAGATCGTGATTATTTCCTTAACAAGCCTTTCTTTGCTGTCAAAGCATTTTTTGGTGGATTTTGTTGCCACAGGGGAGCAGGTAGGTGAAGATAGATGTGAGGAAGTGCCACTGGAGATTAATTAACTGACTGGATTTAGGGTGACTGAGCACAATCAGTGACAGCAACATGCTGCAGATGGAAATAAAGGCGGCAGTAAAACTCCACATACCCACCAGCGTATTCGCTCCTGCTAAAGGCAACATTTTGGCATTCATGTCATGAGCAGGCAGCAGCATGTTGGCTGCAGGTGGAGCTGCTATAGTTGGATTAATAAAGACGATGCTGATTTTTCAGTTTGGTGCTAAATTGGGTGTTGTGAACCAAGACAGACTTGGTACTTAAATTTTACCCTGATAGGCTTATATAGGAAATGAGCTAATACTGAGAGCAGATACTGAGAGGTGGGACTTAGAGGGCGAAATGAATAAAGGTATTCAGAATTCTTCCTAAACTCCATGAAATCATACCTTACTTCCCGGAGTTCTTCCGTTGTCTCACTCATTTGTGTAATCTGTCTCCTAATATTGGCATACGTACTGCATAAAACCCTGTGTGAAAGGTAGGAATCTTTCATTTAAACGGCTCTCTCAGGTCTTTCAGTTTAATGAATTGTCTTGAGCCTTAGGTTCCTATCTTTTGCCAAGGAAGGAAGGAAAGAAGGAAGGAAGAGCTCACTCAAGATAGATATAGAGTGAAAGAGAGAGACCCCAGTATATTTTAAAAGCTTTACAATATATTAAAGAAATAACTGAAGAACAACATGCTCAGTACAGAACTGGACACTATTTATATTGGCATCGGGCATAGAAGAGGCATCTGTGGTCAGAGGCAGCAGTGACTGCTGTGTGTTTAGCTATTTCAAAAACACAGGAGGGATGTAGAACACCATGGCATGTTTCTCCTCCATAATCAGAATAGGATGGACGATAATGATGAAAATGGAGTTTTGTTTGCAGCAACAGCACACAAAGTAACAACTGAACCAAAACAAATGTCGAACTTTTGCTGACCTCTCTCCAGTGATGCAATTACTGCCATGGAAGGTGTCAGAAGGAGGACTGAGGCCGAAAGGAAAAACACAACCTTGCAGGCCCAGCACAAAGAACAGAAAAGAGAGAAAGAGAAATGGCCTGAAACTCTGTGTCCCTAGCCTTGGACTTGGACTCAAGACTTCCTCTTGCCTCTAAAGTCGACCTCTCATGCAGCATATTTGAGCCAAGAGAGAGAGGGAGAGACAGAGTGAGAGATTTACCTCCACTGCTGTAAACTGGTGTCATTTTGCTCTCTATACACAGTACAGTATCACTTACGGACCATCAGAGAGAGGGAGACATAAATGCAATGCATACATGATATAGTTTAGTCAGGCAGTATGGCATTCGGTTCCTGTTTCTCTTTCAGTGAAAATATGATTTCTCATTTGTCCCAATTGCAAAGTCCTCTGCTTTACTGTTCAACTCTACTCTGCGCCAGATTTACTTACTTACTGATTCCACATCGCAATCTTAGGCTCAAATGAATGAGTTTCTCTATATCTGCTAAGCAGCCACATAGAAAACTGATTTAGCCTTCCAGGAGCTGAGGAAAGTGGGAAAAGCAGGAGCTGACGGAAGACAGTATTTTAATATACTGTATATTGCAGTGAAGACAATGGCATAATACAAGCATCAGGACTCTCTGAAAGGACTCTAATTCTCTTTCTCCCTCAGGACTCTTGGTATTCAACCTTTTCTCTATTTTTGCATTTTTTACATTTTACATTATTGTACCTGCCCCCACTCACGGCTCCTATTGCACACCTGACTGGTAATCTCTCTTTGAGTTTGCTCTCCCACTGTTTCCACCTTTTCCTTATACAATAAGGCTTTTGGGAGTTTTGCCTTTGTCTTGCCGTCTCTATACAAATACATTTTATTTGATTACACATTTTGTCTTTTCTTCCTGTCCTCTCATTCTCTCTCTCACGCTTAATTAGTTTCCAAGCATTTGACAGTTTGACACGATCCTGCGTTATGTGGAAGCATTCATCCATAAATGCTACAAACTTAAATCAAGCTCTTAAATTCCGGATTTTTCTCTTGATCCGTGTAGAAGTAAGTATTTGCTATTTCCCCCAGTCGAGTGAAGAGCCTGTAGTACTGCTGTCTTCAAAGCAGTCAGCAGCTGATCCATATAAGGGGCACTTCACTCGTATGTCCTGCAGTACTAAATGCAATGTCCTTGGCGGCGTTATGGGTTTAGTAAATATGCCCTCTGTGGAGAAGCAGGTCCAAAATTGATGATGGCCTCTGCTGAAGGAGGACGCTTGGACATGATCAAAGTGTCTTCGTCTCACATGCCCTAAGGTGATTAATTTAGCCAAAGAAATCTAAAGCAATATTCTGTCCCTCCCTCGCTTCCTCAGATTAATGGCTTGTTTTTTTTTTTAAATGAGCCGGTGGAGCCTCATTTCAGTTGAATATTAAAAGCATGAAACATTTGGACATGTCTGGTGGCATCACAGGGTAATTAGATTCCCTTTAATGATGATGGGATCATGTGGTGCCCCTGATTTTTTTTCTCTTTTAATCAATACTCGCTGGGTTGTTATTGAGTTTGCTGATTACTTGTTGCGACTGTACAGTATCCACAGCTGAGTCGAACAGCTCTGATGAATCCTGAAATTATCACAGCGGCTCAATCTCATCCTAGCCATGACACGCACGCCACCGCTTCTGCCTCCATCTGCTCGCAGGGAGGGTTCAACATATTAACGCCGTCAGAGTGGACTATAAACCCTATCGAGTGTGCAAGGATGCAACCCCCAATCAAAAATTCCCTTCTCCTGTTCCCCACACACTTACGCTGATAAACCATCCAAGCTGTCACTTTGCCGGCTCTTGTCTTATCTATTTACATTCTCCCTGTTCCTCTTTTCCCTCCATGACCAACTTAGTTCTTCAACCCTTCTTTAGCCTTTTCTATTTTTCTCACTATTTCTGTGTATTGATGTTCTTGACTTTGTTGTGCCCTCTTCCTTTCCTTGCCTCAAGCAACCTTCACTGTCCTCTACCTTCCCCTCAAGAAAGTGGAGGGTTAGCTGGTCTGCCAATGGCCTGACCTGACATTTTGACTCCACCATGCAACCTATGCCATTCATTATCCCAGAGGACCAACAGAGATATAGGTGTAATATAATCCGAATAAGCATAAATCTTTATATCCTGGCTAACATTTCTCTCTCTCTCTGTCTCTCTGTCACACTCTCTCTTTATCTCTGTCCCTCTGTCTCACTCTCACTGTCTCTCTCTCACTCTGTGATGGAGGTGTTGGTAAGGTTGCTGCAGACGTGTGTCAGAGATGATATCGATTTACATGTCATCAAGCGACATAGACATTGATTGCATCTGGCAGTTATGCCACTGTAATCAACTCAGTCTAACACTTCTGAGTGTGGTTCTCTGAAATTCAAGTCTGATCCTACTTTATTTTTTTCTAACATGGTGCAGCGTGATGGCTCACTTGATAATGCTGTCGCCTCAAAGCAAGAAATCATTCTGTTTTCATTCCCGGCCTTCTGTCTGTTAAGTCTGTCTGTGATAGACTTGACCTGCACAAGACATTTCCCCCCAGGCAGCCCATACCTCTACTCCCCTGTGACACGGTTAAAGGAATAATGAACAAATGAATGCTTGTTCAGCTTAAAAGAGTAAAAATGGAATTACTGGAGGCGTAAGATTCAAAAATTCAGCACAGCAAAAGACAGAAATGACATCCAAATGGCCTTGGGAGGGTTCAGTATTTGCTGAGAGACAAGCAAACACCAGTGTTGCAAAAATCTTATCAATACTATCCGAATTGGTAAAGTCAATGCTTCATGAGCAAGTGAAATTATTCTCACAAACTATTTGACAGAATGTGTCTTGAAAACATTGCTTTTAATTTCAAAACCTATCCTCTGTACATATAACTCCAGAGATTAGTTAGAAATGGACTTCCCACATGACATCTGTGAGTACAAATCTATAAATGCAACAACCAGATTAGGATTTGCAACCGTCAATATCATCATAATTCATTCACACCCAAATAGCCTTTACTAACATTATAGCAATGAGTGTTCAGAAGTTACATTTGGTTGGTTTGCAAAATGAAGTGCTTTATCAACATGCATAGATATATGTTTCGAAAAAATATGTCCCGCTGTCATGATCCTGTTTTGTCTACTTTCCCCTATACTTTGTCATACTCACTTCACCTTGTTTCCTTCACTTCTCTTCCTGATCGTCTGCCCCTCCCTGGTTGGTTTCCCATTGTTCACTTCCTTGATTAATGAGTTTATTCAATTAACTATTCCTAAACTTTGTTTCTTTCTGTGGCCTGCATCTGAGTCCTCACCCTTGCACACTCAGCCATCCAGCTGTTCTGATTTCCTTCGTCTAAGTTTCCTCTCCTCTTATGAATACAATTCATTTATTTTTTCAATTATCAACTTGCGATGTGATTTCATTACCCCATGTTGATTGTCACTGTGTAGACTGGGGTTGCTTGCCAGTAGAGTCCTTCTGTTCATTAACCACTGTTGTTTATATTCTCATTAGTCAATTTGTTATTTATATTCTAACCAACAAATGTCTCATTCATATGCACTAATGAAAGTAATAATATCCGTCCATCAGTTCTTTCTGTCTGTCAAAACAAGACGGCAGCAATGCAATCATACCACATTATGTATATATGTGTATGTGTGTGGGTCTATATGTATGCATCTATACAGTTTAGACAGTATGCATATGCATAAATTCTTTATGGTGTTTCTGTTTGCCAGTGCTCCAGCAATAACACTGATGGAGAAGCTCAAATATTAAAACTGCATTGATGAGGAGTGAGAAAAGGGCAACCGGACTGGTTTTCACTCACATTCCCTCAACTGCCAGCTCGGGCCTCATTATCTCATATTCACAATAGTTTCCGCACAACAGCTTTCCACATCTCCTGCTGCTGCATCTCAATCAATTCATTTGGAAAAGTTTTTGCGGCCAACTGAACAGCGAAACTTTTGGCTGAACAACAATTGCACAACTCCTTGGCTGAACTCCGATTTTGTCCCTAGGCACATCTTGGTGTAAATAAACATTTGTACGGGCGTGTTGCAATTGAAAGACATCACAATCGCAATGACATTGCAAACAGTCGACTGATGTATAAATAGATTTCAGGCAGATTTGAACCTAGTGGACATTTGGGGAGTGGATTGGAACAGATGGCTGCTGGAAAAAGAATTAATAAGCATAGAAAGATAAATAATTCTGCACAATGAACGAGTGCATATGCTGCTATTGTAAGTGCTGGTAAAGAAGAACAAACTGCTCTCACCTTTGCGTTTTCTCAGTGTGTACAAAGATGTGTCAAAAACTAACAAGCAGATTTCAGGGAAAATGGCCCATTAGAACAAAGGTATTTGTTTGCCAGCTGGAACTATTATGCTGCATTTGTGTGCAACTGGGCTGACATTTGCCAAGGTTACTACAGCTCTCTAGCCCGCGTGCCATAAAGATGGGAAACACAAAATCATTGTATGGGAAATCATTGAACCAACACTGTGCTTGCTTTGAAATGTCTCTTTTCTATTCAGCTTCCCAATGCTGTCTCAATGGCTTCATTACTAGGTATTCTCTCACACATTTCCCCTTTATATTGACATGGACATTTATTTCTCTGCCGCTACCTCAACACCTTATCGCGCCTTTAGATGCTTATCACTTTACAGTATAGTATCTCCCCCACACTGAAATGTGATAGGATGATTCCGCTTGGAAATCATCTTGAGAATAGAGCAGATCATTGATATTTCAATAAAATCCTAATCACTCCAGTCGCTTACATTCAGAGACGCACACAAAGCAGAGGGTGCGCTCTCACATCACGACTATCATCACACTTGCTCTCCCCCCACCCCGTGTTCCGCACGTTCTCTTGCCTCATGTTGCTTCACTGTGTGTCAGCTCCCTGGCGCTGCCTTCAGATCCGCCGGCCCCAAAATGATTTCCCTTGGTGTTTGAGATAGATAGAAGAGTTAGCTTGACAAACCACCAACAACACGTCCCGCTAGGCCGTCTGACGAAACCACACCGCGATAGTATTTGTGCTCGTGAGCATTTTTGGACGTTTTCTTGTGTGAACTTTACCTCAGAGCCCCTCTGTTTTTACTCCTGTTTTCTATAAATGTGCACTACATTTGGCAGATACACAACAACAATGCTTTCTACCCAAACATACAGCATCTGATTTCCTTCACTGCATTACCCTTCACCTTTGTCCAGTTTGAATCAGTCCAACAGCGCGGCGGATAGGTCCATTTCAGAGCAGACCTGTGAATTCTCATCCAGACCAACAAACATAACCATCCAATGTAGTTAAGACTGATTGAGAGTCGACTCCTGCCAGAGGACGAGGCTGATAAAGGAAGGAAATGAGTCTCGCCAAAACCACCCACGTGTAATCAGTTTATGATGAAGCACAACAGGCATCAGTGTTGGAGTCGCTCAGTCTTATTGTCCCATTACCGTATACTAGATGTTGAGCTTGTAAGTTGATTAATGCTGATTGTTGTGTAGTCGTCTGGACCGAAGGACGCCTCTTGGCTACATGATAGCGATTTGTTAACATTATGTTATCGGATGAAGCCGGTGAGGTTTAAGAGGGTCAGCTCGTCTCCTGTGTCATATCTCACATGTAATAAAATTGTGTTGGCTCTAAGGGAACTGAGTTCACCTGCGGTACGTGAATGTAATTCACTGAGTGCTGTTGAAGATAACCAATATAGTCGTAAATTTCAACTCTCTGATATAGTGCCATGTAGTGTATTAGTGCACGTGTGTGCGCGCTAAGTGACTCATCTCTCACACCGTGGTTTTGGAGGTGTGAAGTGGAGCAGGGTATAGGTAATGAAAGAGACGGGACTGTAATGTACTGTAACACAGGAAGGATTACTGGTCGACTTAGGTGTTAATGTGTCACCTTGAAGTACAAATGCCAGTGGGATAAAACCCCACACCTCAGTTCCAGGCCGGGGCATGTAGACGGTTTCCCTGTGTTATTTGAGAAGTTTGGCTGTTGTAAAGCTTAAGTCAGGTACTGTATGAAAGGAATTGTGTACATATGTGTGATATTGCTTGAAACTCCCCTAGTGCTATAAATAAATAATACAGCAGCACTACAGCTTGATCCTCATTTGAAATATCACTTTGGAATGATTGTGTATTTTCCCATCTATGATTCATTTGTACCCACAGTGTTTTACACAATTCCACTCCTACACAAGTTTAACTCCCCAATCAGAAGTATCCATCTGTGGACCAAACACACCACCCTCATCCTCATCCTCATCTCCACTCACATGCGTTGCTTCAGACTTTGAATTGCACTGGAAATCAGCTGATGACAATTTTCTTGAACACAGAGCACTGGGCCGCAATAGACAACTCCTCACAGGGAGATACGGCCTAACATGGTCTGTTAGTGTAGCATCCTGTGTTAGTGTAGCATCCTGTGTGTGTGTGTGTGTGTGTGTGTACACAAATGCGCTTTCAGTGCGTTTGATGTTGAATTGTTGTGAGTGTATCTCATCACTGACAAGAGAACAGATTGAGGGTTGAGGATGTGTCAAGGATTGCCTCCTATTTCAGCTCAGCTGCAGCAGACAATGTTTCCATTTTTGCTCCCATTACCAAGTAAAATGCACCCCGCTGTTACAGCTGGCACGAGGAAGAAAACACATTAAAAGGAATGGTTACATTTTTAAGTGTCTGGGCAGCAGGACACCTGTAATTTGAAATATCACTTTTGGTGCACCTGCTGCTACATTCCTGTTTATTAACTACAATCTACAATGTAATATGCACTAAAAGATATTATTTTCCCTGTTGGGTTGTGAAATAGAAACGGTATATATATACATACTGTATATCAGACATATCAAATAGATTTTTTTTAGGGGATACTGATCAGATTCAAGGCATTTTATAATTCTTAACAGCCAAAGAAAACAATGCTTATTTTAAAATGTTTTATGCCTCTAAAAGAAACACAGAGCTCCCTTTGCTAATAATGTTCTTGAGAAATGTGAAGGAGGTCACAAACTGTCCTCCACTGTCTTTCCTAGGAACCACGGTGATGACGATGATGGCGTTCGATGCAGATGACCCCTTGACAGACAACGCAGTGTTGCGCTACAACATAGTCAGGCAGTCGCCGAACAAACCGTCGCCAAACATGTTCTACATCGATCCAGAAAGGGGCGACATCGTCACCGTCATCTCCCCAACGTTACTTGATAGAGAGGTAAGTTGACATGTGACACGATTGTACGTGTGTGTTTCTGTGTGTGTATTTGTATCCCTCTCCTTTGTCCGATGGTCCATTTCTAGTTTGTGTGTCTTTGCAACCGATGCTGTATGAAACACGCTTAAGACAGCACAGGAGGGTGATGAGTGTGTGTGTGTGCTGCTCTGTGTGAGGGAACTCTGGTGCGTTTCAGTGAGCAAGCGCAGAATCAAGATGAGCGCTTCTCCATTTCCTTCCCTAAGCGGAGCGAGACAACAGCATGATTGCTTTTTCAGCGGCGTGACGAAAACCAGAGCATCGATTGGGTTCGCTGGTGGAAGAGGAATATTAGCTGTTGTCAGACACTTAACGCATGGTTTAATTGAGGTGATACACACTCATCCGCCAGCTCTGGTGGTGTCCAACAAGCCCGACTGAAAACCTCCCATCCGGAACTGCCGGAACCAAGGCGGCGTACCCACACAGATGAGCCGTCTCCCCCGGCTACAGTAGACTACTTAATAGAAGCATAATTGATTAAAAGTACGGTGAAATGACATGCAATCACTGCAGTGTGAGCGCTGGCAACGCTGTGTGTGTGCGGCACAGAGATAGAGACTGAATGTCAGAAAAGAAGATGTTTTCTTGTCATTGCGTCGTCTTCTCTGTGAGTGAGCCCTTTTTGAAGCACATCTCCTCTGGGGCATGAAGAGACAGAGGCAGTAGCTGTACCTCCTCTTGTCTGCATGCAAGATTTATTACACCCACTAACAGGCTGATGTTCAAATATGCAGTTGAATGGTTTAGAGGAAAGGCACATGGTCAAATTGTCAGCTTGTTTGTGGCCTCAATAAATCATTGATAAATGCACAAATTCATCCCTACCTTTATTCTTCATAGGCAATAAAGTTTCGAAGTTAATAGGAAGTCCTTCAAAGTCACCAAAGACCCGCGACCCAACTTGGTTCCCTCCATATGCTGGTAGAATGACATTGGATTCATGCTTGATTATTTCATTTACACGTTTTGATGTGAAGAGCACCCTAGGGGGCAGCCGCACTGATCCATTGGTTTTGCACATTACACACAGCTCATTTCAGTGAGTGTTGTCTGGACAGGGGTGATCACACGCCTGCACCCCTCATATTTGCATCTGGTTTAATCAAGGAAGTGACAGAAAGATGTTTTTGTCATTCGTTTAATGCTTTTTTATGGCATTTGAGCAGGCAGGAGTCAGCGCATCATTATAAAAAGCATGAAAATAAAATAAGAAATGCAAACACTATGTAGAAGTAGCAGATGTACTGGGCATGCTGTTGGATCTCTGACATGGTTCGCCAATTATCAGAGAAACTTCCTTTGTTCTGAGTCAGTGGTGGGCGGTAAAAGCTGCATCTATCCTCTCTGAGTTGTTCACACCGGGGGAACTCACATGGGAGTGATGTGACGGTTGTCAGAGCAAGGACAGCATTGTAAGTAGGTGATAACCGGTGTTGCAGTGCGCATCTTAAGTTTGGCTTTCCAACTTCATGTAGTCCAGAACTCATCTTTCAAAGCAACATAAGGAGACAAGGGATATATCTGGGGATGGAGAATGATCAAGGTGGCAAACTACACCTGCTAAATACCCAGTGACCTGGATGACTGAGGGCGGATGGAAATGCTGTAGTTTGTCTTCTTAAAATCTGCATTTTCTACGTTTCATTCCTCTACTTTGCCAAAATGTTTGTGCTCTAGTAACTTCACAAATTCTGTCCATTTTTTACTTCAAGCCTCTTCAGAGCATCTCAAACAAATCAACAGAACAACTTGGTCTTAACGTTTTGAAACAATGAACCACATAGATATACCTGAACTAAACAACACCCTCAATAGGATGGAGTCAAAGTCAATGGATTTTCTATTCATTCTGTGGGACTGCCATCAGAATAAAAGGACTGGAATTCATAAACCTAGCTAGCTATGACTCTCCCATGTCTGTCATGTTCACCTCCCAGCTTTACCCACAAAATGCATTAAAAATGCCACATTTTTTAAAAACTTCCTCAGGGGGTTTTGGCAGTGCAGCAACTCTGTAAAAGTTGGACTACTTCAAAACCGCAGTCAGTCAGCAGAGCCAGATCGAACTGCAGAAGGCATAATTCTAAACTGTCCCTCTCTGAGTCGGGGGAGATTTAGACCCAACCACTTCAGCAGTTTCTCATAAATGTAGCTGCAGTATGACACCAATCTATTCCATCTGTCATTCCAAATATAGTTTTTTGGGAGACGCGTGCGGCGCATATAGATGCAGCGGCTGTTTGAGAGAGCGGTGGAGAGGGCGATATTCATCAGTATAAAGAGTAAAAAAGGGGCTATAGTAAGAAAGAGAAAGGCGACCATGATTTGCCCCCCCATACACAGATTCCTCAGATATATTCAGGTGGAGCACTAAGTGTATTTGGATAGGCACCCCACCTGCCCCAGGGAAGCAGAAAGCAATCTGGAGAAAATTAGAAAATCAATTTTGTCACATCGAAATCAGGTTGATTTTCCCTCTAGTGCTTTCTCTGAGGCATAAAATTTGGTCTTGATATGCACATTTATTCTGCCACTGCTCTCCCTCCGTCCCCCCCTCTTTATCTTAGACGTGGCTCTCCTCAACGCCTGATATTATTCTCACGCGCGACGCTCAGATCAATGGCGGGTTGTAACTTTTGACAGCTAATTTTGTGATGCTGTGAAGCCATTTTCACAAGTCTGAAAAGATGGAGGTGTGTTCATATCTTTTAGTGGCAGGTGCAGGGCAGCTTAGTGAGAATCTCCATTCATCATCTGAATGCTGTTGGAAGAGGTCACGTCAACCTGTTGTCTCAAACACACTCCTTTATAGCGCATTTACATGACTAATAGGTCAAGATAGTGCAGTGCAGTCACAAGATACACACGCAGACATACACAGACACAAACAACTTAGTGTTAAAAATGCAAGAAGTGGCACTTGTTACATCCTCATTGCCTTATCTGACACCTGAGCAAATGGAAACATATGTTTAACAGTTGCATCCTGTGAAGTTTTATCTATTGGAAAGATGGACCTGAGTTATGGTTTGATGAAGTAAATTAGTGGTTACGTGTAGTGTTTTATTTCCATGTTGGACAATTACAACCCAGAAGTGTCTTATATGTTGCCTATTCCAAATATACGGCAACTGTCGCCAAGAAACAAGATGAGATTTGAGGGCGTAATTGCTGAGAATCTGCCCAGTGTTTAGTGGGTTTATGTCTATTGTGAACGGAGACAGCAAGCAAGCGAGAGGTGAAATGAGTAACCCGATGCCTCTAGTTTGTTTTTAATTACATTTACATTTTTACATTACATATAGTCATTTAGCAGAGGCAAGATCTAGCCCGGAGAGAACAACGGTAAGCTAAGTTGTAGGATGTAGGTGCGAAGAGGCAGAGCCTGGAGGAGGTATAGATGGGGTTATTGTTGTTTGAAAGGGCCACCGACTATATAGGAGTTTGCAGTGTGGAAACCGCAGGCAACCCTTGTTTGCATAACATCTGTTAATGAAAACACTGACAATTTGCATTTGACTTTTGTCTTCCTGTTATAAATGAATTGAATGTGTTTTGCATTAAAATGTCAGTGGAAAAACTAGCTATGCATATGCCTCCACAATAAGCTTTGCACCTCTGCAGCCACAGAAACCTTTTGTTTTCACAGAGCTCCTCATGACTTTATATTTATCCATTTGAAGCATAACATTGGTTGTCTCCCCTTTAATTAAGTAAGCAAAAATACACATGAAAGCAATTCTTCCACAGCAGCATTTGTTGGGTTACCAGAATGTCAAGAATGGGAGAGGATGTTGAGGATGTTCAGGTCTTCACAGGTCTTCACAGGGGCAAAATTAGGGACACGCAATATGCATGACCCACCTGAAGACCAAATCCAAAATATTGTCTCGATCACATCATTAGAGCTGATAGGAAGTCTTCATGGATCCGCCTGTGTACGAGACAGTGCAGACACACACACCGAGACAGGCAATAGCCTCAGGAATATAAATTGGACACAGGTTCCTTATTAGGCAAGAGGCGAGTGGACCCGTGAACCTTGAGTGGTAGGGTCACAAATTAAGAAAAATGTGACGGGTGTTGGTCTGGTGGTCATGCTGCATGTAAGAATGTATTTGAAAACAGCATATTTCTGATATTCACACACACACACACACACACACACACACACACACACACACTAATCACAGTAATCTATTTTGTATGGACTCCAAGGAATGTCAGCGTCCAGAACAGCTGTAACCAGAGAGGACAGACTGCTAATGGCAGTGTGACTCCGGCCAATCTGGAAAGTGTCACTGGTGAGAATAGCCAATGGATGCAGTCGGCCTGAGCCCTCCCCTCCCATTCCATGTTCTACAAAGTTGTATTACATGGAGATGAAATGGAAGCTTGGGTGTGTTTGTGCGAGTTTGAGCGAGGGAGAGCTAGACAGAGAGAGAGAAAGAGGGAGAGAGACAGAGACAGAGAGCAGCGTTGTGATGGAATCGTGTTTATATTCATGTCGATAAAATTGCATATTCCCTCTCCCCCTCATGTCACCCCTATCTGCAGCGATGCGTTTTGAGTGCCAGTTAAATCGTTTTTCTCTGTCAGACAGAAAACACTTCTTAACAACCACAGAGGCAAAACAATAACAAGGTTTATTACGTAAAAAGTGACTTTTTAAAAAGAAAAGTAATGTTAAGAGCACTCACTGCAGACAGAAAAAAAAACGACCTCAAGACAAAGCCTTTCAAAGTTACTGTTTCCACCCAGAGCAAACGCAGCATCAGTGTGTGTCCTGTCATGCCGTACATATATTTAAACTGAATGAAAAGCTTTATATTCTCCCTGTAGGCAGACCTGTTATCTGTCAGTTGATGATGTGGTTCTGTGTGTGGCACTGCCACTGCAAAAAGGTTTATATTCCATTATCTACTCTATTAGCTTTGACTAGTATACAAGAGGAGTGACAGTATGATAGATGAATCAACACAATTATCCCTGATCGGCAGTACTCGCTATGTAATAGTGGCTGGGCGTTGGTTTGGGGTGACCTTGGCGGTGTGACATCATGACAGTGTTTGGCGGATAGAAATGCTTCTCCTATCTAATGGCTTATTTGGCTCGGTGGCCACAGTGGCTACAGGCCCCATTCATCACATGTCTTTGATGAATGGCAACTGAAGCTTTGGCAGAGACTGTCGAGCAGGAGGAGTTTGAGGCTGTTTAGTCATGAAGATTTGCCAGGTGTGCAGCAGCAGACAGAGGTGAGGAAAGAAACAACCCAGGGGTGCATCAACAAAGGGATATTTTGGTGAATTTCTTTAGAAAAATACAAAAAATGTCAATGAGCATATAAGGTATTTTTATCCTGTTACAGCCGATTGATAGTGCAGTTTTGTCCGGTATATTGGTGATTACTAAAACCACAGTTTGTTGACAAAGTTGTAACTGTAGGGAAGGTGCACAGTGCAGCCATGAGGGGGCAGTGTTTGCTTTGCTTTTGTATTAAATTGCATTGAAGTTTTTGTAGTTTTTTCGTAACAATAATAATCCTTGAATAATATAAGATTAGAAATTCAACCCCATGTTCAAATTGTTGCTTAAATGTTTATAGTCCAGTAAGTTACTTTTCTGCCTTTCTGTTGAGAGGATTTTCTTTGTGATATCCAGTATGTGATGGCTAAGTAGGCTATGCTAGCTAAGCAGTGTGCTGGTGCCAAATGATATAACATCAAATGAATGCCTAATGTCCTGTGTTCAAAGCCCATGCTAGAGAGATACTTTGAAGCTGACGTCCTTCCATTATCATACCCTTTCCTGTCTCTGCTTCCACACAGACACACAACTACCATCAACAAGACACAGAGCTGGCAGGGAAATGGGCTTAGCTTAGGGTAAAGAGAGGGTTACGTATCCTTCTTGACTCACATCAACAATGTCCTGGGTTCAAAGCCCCATGTAATGTCTGTGTGTTTCCATGTTCTCCTCTGTGTTTGTCTGGGGGTTTCCCCAGTATGCCCTCGCCATCTCAAAACATCTGAGGTTGATGCTCCTACCATTGTCCTTCATCAAGATGCTGGGCTGTAGACCCACACTTGGACACTTTTCCTCATAGAAGTGAGGACCAAAATAAACATGAGAATAAGACACTGTAGGTATCTGTAGGTCATGTGTTTTTATTTGGAGTGTTTTTGTTTGCCTCGGCTGCCATGGTCTTTGCTTAGTGTTTATTTTTGTTGTGTGTTCTTTTACTTTTTCTCTCTCTCTGCCTTGCTTTCTCTCCCTCTTTTCATTTCTGTCACCCTCGCCTCTGCTCTCTATCAACACTTCACTCTGGACATCCAATTACTCTCAGGTCATAGTACAGTGATTCCATTCAGAGTAATGCCATTGAGCTTGTGCCTCAAACAGCCATTCAAATTACAGCCTCGGCTGCCTGTACAGTTGGCGCGCCACAAAATGTTGTTTTCGAACATTTCTAGGGCCACTTCCTAATCTGATCGCCCAAACATAATTGAATGTCAGTCGTCACATAAAGATGCTTTCGTCTCTTCAATTAGCATCTCGTTTCCCAGTGTCACAGCGACGCAACAAAGCAGACAGAGAAATATTTACTCCTCCCAGGTAGAGGCCGGAGAGAGTTATTATATTATGTCATTTATATGCAAATAACACCGTACGAGGAACACACTGATAAGATTTCATTACAGCAGATCTGAGGTGCACTTCAGTTTATAAACTCCCTTTCATTCCCCTATTATGATCGGGAGATTGGAAAAGCATAAGTAGATGAGCTGGGTGGAGAGAGACGCAAGCAATTAGAGAAACAGACCCTCAGAGTGGGTAAACCTGTAAAGAGGAACGGCGAGTAGGTGGAGAGACGGAAACGCAGGCCGCGCATCACTCTGGAGATGTGCATTACGTACAACCTCTGAGGTGGCTATTAGATGCTGGCAAGAAGGGCAAACGTTGTGTAAAAAGAAGTGAAGTGGTGGTTTGATTTCTGTCAAAAGTTCGGAACTGAAGGTGAAAAAAGCAACGTTCACAGGTACAGGAGGAGACAATGGAGGAATGATGACAAAAAAGTGGAGGCAACAGTATTGCGATTTTATTCGGAAGACCGCTGAACCCGAGGCATTTGGCAAAAAATTGTTTTGAGTGATACAGAGAGTCAGGAGCTTGAGAGCGCTGAGAAGTCATTCAAAGGTGCAGAAGTGTGTATCTGAGAGACTTGAGAGCACCCAGATCTACAACGCACAAAATGAACTGCAGCCAGCTGTCACCCTAAAAGTTGTGTGAAATATATTCATAGGTCTTTTTGTACAACTTCAAAAAAAAGTGATTCTATTCTGATGTGTCTCAGATGGACTTGCTGATGCTTTTATCTGGCTCGGGGGTTTGTAAGCAGCCAGAAGTGATTGTGTTTCACTCTGAGCTGATAGTTTTGCTAACTATAAACAGCAGTTTCATGAGATTGAATTGAAAAGAAAACATCTTTGTTTTTTGATATGTGAGTGTGTGTGTCTAGTCCACTCTGCTCTCAATAGCTGAAATTCAAGATCAGCTAGAGGACTGGAATTATTAGATTCATAGAATATACATAGTAAACTTGGACCTTGTAATACATTACACTGATAGATTCATACTACCTTAACATTAACTAAAAACTAATTTAACAGGCCTCTGGACAATCAACCTTAACCCCAAATGACACTTACTTATTCTTAATGCTGTAGCTTACAATAGCACAAAACATACATGTACATTTAAAAGAAAATACATTTTAAGTCATGTTTAGGCTGGTGTGATTTATCCAATAATATAGTCACTTTGTCACTTTTTCCCAAACGCTGTCTGCTGCCTTGAGTGAAACGCCCATTTCATTCATTATCATTGCATTCCAGTCTCTTACAGCTCAAAGGCACATTCATTTCAAAGTAGTCCTTTTACCCAACTTTATTCAAGGGTCAATGGAATGCGACACTGTGGAGCATTTGTCCACAGTGCAACAACACAGGTTTGATGAGAACAGTTGTCGAACTTTTATTGATAGCGCAGTTTGTTTACCAAAGCTTGTATGTAAAAGATGCGCTCCCTCTGTTGGTAGAAATCAAACCAATGTCGAAGCTCTGTGATGTGTATTTGAACACAAAGGAGACACGGCACAGGCAGAGAGACTAGATAAGCTTTGGCTCAGGGTGGGAAATAATCTGTTTTAATGGGAAATTATTTTACCCTTACTGACTAAAATTTGTAAGCATTTCAGATGCACTTGGGTGCATTTTTGGGCAAACTACAACAAACATCTTAACAGATCACAATAATTACCCATTGATCTAAACAGCAGAGAGATTACAGATTAACCTGCATAGACTCTTATTGAGTTAAACAAAAAATATGTTTGTCTTCTTTGCCTTCATTTATTGATGTGTATTACATCAGTCTCTTACATGCTTATATGGGCTTATAACTCTCTGGTAACCCTATACTCCATTGCCTGCCTCATAACATACCAGGCCATTTTTCTCAAGAATGAGCAAATTCATGTTCTCGGGTCACAATTGCATGCAAGTTTATTCAAAATGCTTTACCATATTACACTCAGTTCCGCATTGGGCATTTCTTAATGGATACAAATGAAGAAGATTGGACCAATTTTGCACTTTGCCACTTGTTTCTGCGTTGAACACTTGGATCAAAGGATTGTTGTCTTTCCATCACATTGTGAACTGGAAACGATAAAATAATTCAAGTCTGTGTAACTATATATCCAAGCAACAAAGATCGACGGTGTGCACATAATGCAGGGTAAAAATGTTGCCCATGAATTCAAATCAGTTCAAATTTGTAGTAAAAATTGTAATTTATGGAAAAAAAAAACTTTTGTGAAGCCATTTGAGGCTGCTGCTGCTACTGTGAAGCAGCTATTATTCTTATCTTCCTGGCTGTTCGAATTGACCTACTTTCAAGGGTCCATGCAATTAATAAGACAATCCTTCATGTGGAGGAAGATTACTTTTACACAAACTAAACAAAGTGCTGTGACAATTTGTAATCACCCTTGTGGATATGGCACCTGCGTAATTACCTGCAGACATAAAATAAATCAGGGCACCAAAGGCAATAAACAGGATCTGTCAGTGTGGGGGCATGTACTTTGCTGAAATAACTTTGTTCAGGTTAGGTCACTAAAGTCAATATTTATTCCTAGCGAGAAGAGAAAACTTAATAATTTAATTTGATTTAACTATCCGCTCAAGTAGATTTTTGTGACCTGTTAATGTGAAGGTTCACTTTTTATATTTGAGTACAATAAATAAAAACCAACAACGACAAATCAGATAACGGCTCTTCAAAGAGAGTCACTCAGGTGATGGCTTTAACCCGAAGAAGAACATGAAGCACTTGAGTGCATTACCCAGGGATCCCATTATAAAGAGTGTGACTGCACTGTCTCCTTATGTGATGGCCAGTAGCCAGAGTCCTGGCAGCAGCAGTAATCAATAGTCTAGTTGGTATGAACCCAAGCACCTCACGCTCTCATGTTCTCTCTTGAAATGAACAAGGTGGAGGCTGTTCACAGGCATTGATGAAAGATGGCACCCCTTCCTCCCCCATCTCTCTCGACCCTGTCCTCTCATCTTCCTCCCCCCACTCCTCCCCCGCCCCCCCTCTCCCCTCTATCATGCTTCTGTCCGGTTGCATTAGTGCGGAAATGAGATTCCTCCTAATTAATTAGATCTCTGAGTGCTAAAGATGAAGATTACATCCCAATGAAGGTTAGAGGTGTCAATCACATGGCTTTTTTTTTTTTTTTTTTTTTTTTTTTTTTAAAGATGAGCATTCCTCGAGATGAATTGAGTCCTCTGGGCATTGTGGGTAAAAGTGTGTGTTGTTAATCTTATTTTTTTCCCCACTGCAATTGCTTTAATTGAGTCTTACTGACAATGCAAGCCAGCTAGAGCCTATGACCAGAGAGAACAACAAGGAGCAACATTACACTCAATAGACATGAATGGTCACAGGGAAGTGAGGCGAATTGAAAAAAGAAGAATGAAGGCGAATAATTTGATCTTTAAGACAGTAAAAGAAATAAGATGGACCACGTGTCTTTACAAATGTTCCTCGTCAGCAGGGACCTGTGCAACTGTCTCATATGTGCTGGAAAACATTTCTTACTGCCAGAAAACACACACACACACACACACACACACACACACACACACGGCAAAACATGATGGGTCCATAGATTTATTTGTAATTTTTTAATTTATTAAATTCATCATTGTAAAGAAATGTGTATCGATGACAGTAAGTATTAGACAGCCTTTTCTATTGTGCTTGTTTCAGGAATATTATAGGCAGGTGCTTGATGATTTAGTGTATATCAGGTTTTGCTTTATTATCACTCAATAAAATGGCAGCAATGTCACATTCTAGCATGAAATTTTAAAATATGATTCTGCAATGAACATTCTCCAAACCCCCATGGACCATAATCTTGTAATAACTTATTTAAATTAATCCTTTATGCCCATTTCATTTCACGGAGGGAGTGAGAGGCAGCAGAAACACAATCCATTCAAAGAACAATATCTCCAAACTTGAAAGGCTGGCAGCCAGCCAAGCTCAGCCTGCCAACTCAAATGTTTCTCATCAAATTCTGATTCAAGGATTAAACCTGAGACACTGAAGTGAAATACTGAAGTGAAAGTTAACGGTGCTGTGCTGCAGACATAAATAATAAATAATAATCCTGTCTCCTTAAACAGGTCGACCCCAGCTTTTACAGTTTTCCAGGAAAGAGTTCAAGACCTTTAAAGTCTACTAACTTACTGTTTATCCCTCTCACTCTAGACTCACTCGAAGTTTTGGATTCTAGACATCTAGCCTTGTGTCTGCTAACAAAGGTAATGAAATAAAAAGTAAATTATATAACAAGTAATCAATTGCATACCGCAAATTATGAAGATGTGTAATGGCAAGCGTGTCAGTCTTTTCAGTAATTGAGAAAACAATTTATTCAATTAATCCATCTCCTCCCCATACTGATTAGTGTGTGACAAAATAGCCACAGTTTTTAACGCACAAACAAAGCCCTCTGCATCCAGTTAGACTGAAAATGCCCCGTCTGTAGATAAATCCATAAATGTATAGTAAAGAAACAAGATCAATTGTGGTGGAAAAGCAAAAACTAGAGTAAACATCAGCAAAATGGTCGACATGTGATACTAAAATTGCTAGAAATTAGTACGATACATCAGGATTTTATCAACAGAATGTTCCGCCGTAGGATGATACCAAGTCTTACTGCAATTTTGCTGATGATTCATCTTTTGGAAATGCAAACAAATCAAATCAATTTTTTTTTCCTTTGATACAGTCGTAAAAAGGTGACATTTTTAATGACCCGTCACTCAATCATGCACATAAATCCGATCTGTATTATGTATGAATGCGTCTCTGTGGAGTGCTAATCATCTCCGAATGGTTTAGTCTTATAACCCCTGGTCTGAAAGATTTAAGAATTCATAATGAGTCTTAAATAAACAAAGCTCAAGGGGACTCAAATATTGGCTCGTTCCATTCACTATGCACATAGAACACCTCAGAGACCTTTTTAAAATGCAGAAGCAATCCAGTAGCACTGAGAGCGCTGACTTTTCCCGTGTCCTAAGGAGGTATCGAAAGGGCAGGGGGAGAAGAGGAGCGAGAAAAGGACGCAAGGGTGAGACCTCAGAATAGAGAGATGAAGTTGAGTGAGGGACGAGGTGGAGGGAGACAGAGGGCGGAATAATTACAGTGAGGCAACTGCTTTGCGCTCGGAGGGACCCGTCTCGGCTAATGGAAGCGAATGTGTCATTAATGTCAAGAATGTTCTGGTGATGCCATTTGGCTTAGCGAGGTTCAACAGACTCTGCCTCTGTTTCCATTCTTCACTCTTTCCCTTCATCCTCACTGCTTCCCATCCCCCTTGACCTGAGGATAAAGAGTATTTGTCAATAGCTTTTACTCACCAGCTACAATAGCACATGCAGCGACAATTAATTTCATCACATCTCAATAGAGATTAACATTGATTGAAGGATTTGTCTTTATTTTATTGCTCCATTTCCCAGTGCTGCTTTCGCTCTCCTGCTGAAAGTCAGCTCGCTCCATTGGTTCTCCTAAAGCAGGTGTAATGCTATTGTGGCCCATCTCTGTTTAGGTGACCAGCTTTAATGGCCCCAGATCCTCCACATCCGATCAAATAGCTCTTCTCATCTCATTTTCCTGCTGAACAGAAAATGAGAATGGGAAGTCTGGCATTAACACAAACTGGGCCATATGTGGGAAGGTCATATATTAATTCTCCCTGTGAAGCCCAGTAGTAGGATTCTATAAATTGGCTTTTATTCTGTTAAGCCCATTGCCCACTGACTGCCAAATGGAGAGTTAAATGTGCCGCCTTGCCACTTTCTGTTTAATGGAGTTTAATCTATTTGCAACCAGTCTGAGCCAGAGTCGGATTGAAAGCACTCAATGTCGCACAATCTTCTTGCGATTCACTTTCTCCCTACTTTCATTCTCTCTGGGTATAAATATAAAAAAGGACACAGGTTTGTATTTCTGTACTGTGCTGTTCTGTTCTGCACCGCATCCGGTAGAATCCCACGAGGAAACTAAAAATGTGCAACATAAACAAGATCCCGAACAGGATCTATATTAGTGCTATTGCAATATTGGTGTAGTTTTTATTCTGGGGAGTATCTCTTTTTTGTGAGCAAAGTTCTTGTTAATACAGTTAGAGATGTTCATACCTCTTTTCAGACTCTGACTTGACTTTACACATACACAGCACTTCCATTTATCCACTTTTATGTCCGCCAACAACATTATGTTTTCACCCATATGGCCCAGAGAAGAAGCTGTTAAAGTTTTGGTGCTGATTCAGATCCAGGAATTCCTGAAACGATCCCCTAAAGCAGCACTACTGTGCTCTCGCAGCAGTTAAAGATAACACGTTAATGTTATAGGCACAGCTTTTGTTACTTAGCGGGTTAGCGGGTCTTTTGTCTTGCCCAACTGAATCACCAACTGAATGCTCTCAGCTTCACTTTTGTTTCAGTCTCAAACCGGCCTTTTTTTCCCTCCCACTGAGCTCTGTGCTTTCATGCCTGGTTGTGTCTCACAAAGCCGGGCTCCACCGCCGCGAGTTCCATTAGGTGACTTGTGTGTGTGTGCCCAGTCAGACCGGAGATAGCCATGGTTCAGTTTGTTTATGCCACAAAGCAATTTCCCCCTCAAATTCGACAATAATTCAGCGAAAACAAGCCACAGAAGGGCATTACCAGAGCAGACGCCAGAGAAAGCTGACAGATGCATTACTCTGTGCTACTGTATATATATTAATATGAAGATAATATTTCCATGTCAAAAGTGAGATAGTGGGGTTTTGATGGATGTCTGATTAGATATTTGTATCCGTTTCTTTTCATATGTAACACCATTCCCAATAGAAATTAATAATATGGCATAATAGATCTAGAATATTAATGGATATTATTTTGACATTTCATTTTAACATTAAACCTGCACCGCCAACCACTTTCCATGGTGCATGGCCTAAACCTTGTCATTATATTGTAAGCTTAATTTGCAATATTCACAATAAGCCTACAAAGGCTCTTACAATGTCACATATTTAAAAAAAAAAAAAGTATGTAGGCAGAAGCAGAGAGAAACAGGAACAGGGAGAAAGACCGACTCCCTTGCGCCTGTGAAATCTAGACACACGGTTTCCAGACGATGGCAGGTTTGTGGAACTACGCAGCACCTGCACTGTCAGACAGCCACCAGAAACCTCCTCTGAAGTTTGTTCAGAGGAAGGGAGTCAATATTTGACATTTCTTCACAGTATGAACCTGAGAAACGGAGGGTTGTATGTAAGTTATTGCCCAGCTGTCAGGCGGTTCATCTGGCTTCTGCCGGTGACCTGTTTGGAGAATATGTGCCTGATAAGTCTGGTGGCCTCTGGGCCACAAAGATAAGAGCGAAATCCTGACAGAGAGGAAGAATGGAAAGCCACTCACTTGCTCACCGGGCACAAATTCCCAGGCACACACACATACACACACAGTACACAGCATAATCACCCCTTTGAACACCTACAGCCAATGTCTTGTGACGGTGCAGAGCTTTGTGAGTGAAAAGGAAATAAAAAATAGAGATACAAATATTATAATGAAGGCATATTACACAGTATCATTGTAATCAATACATGGGGGAAGACTCCAGATGCACACACACATTAATATTACCTTCTCTCTACTCCTCTCAATTCTCATAGTAACTGGTTATTAGAAGTTCTGTCACATCGTACAGCTTTGTTTTATTCAAGCCTTTTATTACACAAATATTACCAATAAACTACAAATCATAATACTTCTTTTACAAATACATTAAATGGAATATGTTGGAATATATGGAAGTGTTCATGCGATGTAAATGTACAACAGAAAGCCCTCCTACTGTAGTGGAGTTACAACAAGCAGAAAACTATTTTAATCAAGCGTGCACATTACAGAGTGTGCATATCTGCGTGGACATTTCACAAATGTCAAGGTGTTCTGTTTACTTTGCTGATTTAATTATTCCAGGGATCTGAACAGAATTGATTGAAAACCTTACACACTCTGTTCTCAGCAACCAGAAAATAAAAACGCACAACCTCTTGTGACATCTAAACTTCTTCACGCGTGGTTGTGGTGCGAACGACTGTCATTCCAAATGGTGCTGTCAGTATGTAGGTTACATTGAATGACAGACATTTCTGTTAGCGACGCTGCAGACTGAGTGATGAATGCACCCCCACCCGATCATCTCTCCCTCAGTGACTTTAAGTGGTGCATCAGGCTACAATTCTCCCATTAAGCAACATGTAAATCAAATGTGTCAAACCTCTCACTCTATCTAATGAAGTGGTTTCTCAGTTAGCAGCGTATTTTCCGCCTCATCCCTGCTGTAACCACCATTGATTCAAACTCTTTTTTGCATTTCAATGTCATACTCACGCCGCTGCCTTGGAAAAGGAAACAGGGGAGGATATTTGGGAATCAGGGGAGGTTGAGGACTAGGCCGACAGCTGAGTTCTGGATGAGTTATAGCGGTTTAGTGATGTGTCACAGGAGGAGCTGCAATAACAGAGACAATTCCGAACAGGGAGCCAAGTGAGGAAGAGCGTGATTCAGTGGATGCTGAGGTGTGCAGACTTGAAGGGTTTTGACTACAACACATGACACATAGTAATTTTGGGTTAACTGACTGCTGGTTGGTAAGCAATCAAAACATAGCGTGCAGACTTGCGGTATCATAATATCTTTAATATTTAAAAGTAAAAATTAAAAAAGTGGAAAGGCATTTTACTGGTAGAATTTTAGACAGGAATATTGTATACACTTTTATAAATAAAACTATAGCCGCAAGCGACAGAGAAGCGCAATCAGCTGCCGATGAGTTAAAGGAGATGAAGAACAAGTCTTATCTCAATTGTTAGGATGGAGGGGTAAGCAGAGAATTGATACAGTGCTCACTAGCAGGACTTTGAAACCCAGGGATTTGACCCTTGGAGCTTTGTATCCACAGGACAGGTGACTACAAGCCTTTGAGGACTTGGTTTGTCAATTGCCTCTTCACATTGTGAGCAAACAAAATTACATGGTGAAGTTTGTTCAAACATTGGGAGTAATAGAACATGCCGGAACGGGACCTTCATTAGATATGTAGCGGTTGTTGTTCAAAGCAACTGGAGCAATTTGTTAGCCTGCTGTTTTCGCACTCTTTTTTTAGGTATTACACAAAACTTAAGGGATCTTCAGTAGTTGGGAGGGTTTGATGAAAAGGACCCATTTATCTCAGTCTCATTGAGTTTGGGGTGATAATATTTTAGTTTTTTAACAATCTACCGTATAACTCCACATCCCCTCCCTTGAGACCAGGGGTCAGCAACTTTTATTAAAAGAGAAATTTTGTTGGGGATGCAATTACCAAGAAAACTGAACAATTGTGAAACTAAGGATTTCTGTTCTGTTTGGCCCATTAGAGTTCATATACCTGCACAGTAGCCCTGTCGGCTCAATATCATTCACATCCTCATCACAGGTAACTGAGTATACTGGAGCTGAATTGATGTTCTCGATTTGCTGACTGGTGATGTTTGTTGCCAGTTTCATGTCTCTGTCTTTTACAGTCTTTGCAGTTAGAGGCATATCTTTCATTTTCTGAACAATCTCTTGTTTATTTTTGGTTGACAATAGATGCACTGATATTTTAACAAAGGACTTCCTCATGTATTCACCGCCCACGAACACCTTTCAGCGCCGTACTTTCTCCTGAGCATCAAGCAGCAGTAGTGGAGTTTGGAAATGTGATTCACTTCCTTATAGTAAATTAGCTCTGCTCTGCTTTTTGCATTAGTTCTGACATCGCTCTCTTCCTCTCATCCCCAGAGGAAAAGGCGCTAAGTGGTGCACAAGTATGCACATTTAAGTTGCTGAAATGTATAAAAAAATATATATATAATTCGGTGTATAAGCTACACATTTTTACAACTGGAGAATGTAAAAAATCATAACCACAAGAAATGAAAATGTAAAACAAAATAGCCATTGTTCATCGCTCCAGAATGTTTGTCAAAGCCACAGGGAGCAACCGGGGATGGGCAAAAGAGTGATCGCGGCTCCGGTGCTGCAGGTTGCCGACCCCTGCTTTAGACTGAAAGACCACCTACATTATCAGTGACTCTCACGCTTTGCGCCCCTAATCGATCTAAAAACCCCAGACAGATGATTGCTAATGGGCCCAGCCTGTAGATTATTTACAGTAATACAAAACCTGGAAAATTGATGTTTAATGGAGGCCCTAATTGCTCATATTGGTTGATTAACATATTTTCAATTAAGAATCTTTTTCCCTGAACAATGTAACCATTGTGTGTGTGTGTGTGTGTGTGTGTGTGTGTGTGTGTGTGTGTGTGTTAACTTGGCAAACAACAATACTGAAAACACCCCCAAAGAAAAAAAAATGGGAAGATTATATTCCAAGATTTTATTTATGTATAGGATATATATGTTTGATTTATACAGTAGCCAGTCATGAAAGTTGTTTAGCAAATAGTCCTGTGCATCCAAATGAGGTGCAAATGCTGCATCATTCACACAGAGAAAAATGCAAAGTAAAGACACTAATGATGCAAAATAAACCGTGCAGAGTTATTTTTTAATATTTTTGTGAAAATCTGACTAATGACTGAGACTGAACAAAGAGACGTAGGCCAAATGTAGGCTGCACGAGACCGACTCTTCATGTGAGGCCAGGTTTTTGCTTGATTTTCTTGTTTGTGACTGTTCCCATTTTCAAAAGTGACACTTTGAGTCCCAATTAATACTGCATGCATTTTGTGAATGCATGCACTGTTAATTGAGAATGTTCCAAAACTTCAAATGACCATTGGATTTGCATGGCAGCTAACTTGCACACATGTACGTGTAATGGACGTGTAATGGATGTAGCGTAACACACTTTCAACTTGCCACAGTTTAACATTGTTTATTCCATAAAATACAGACAGAAATAAAACACACTAAATCCAGAACTTAACTCTTAGTGGGCCACTTAATTAGACTCTCATGCACTTAATGACGTAGGTGTGTTTTCTGTACTCCACGCTATGTAATGTTGCTGCAATTAATTACCAGGCATGAACAAATAATTTGTGCTTTTCATCCAGAACCTGCAATTTCCAAACAAACTATTTCAAACCTGTACACCTAAGCAGGTAACTTGCAGTAAACAACAAGCACAAACCTGACCTAAGGAGTCATTGAGAGGATTACAGAGGATTGCAATGAAGATACTAGTATAAATGAGAGGAAATCATCATCCATCATTGGCCTTTGCTCCCTTTTGTTTGTCCCTGCACATAATCACAGCACTTTCCTCGAGGGGTTAAAATCCTGAGGCTGGAGCTATTTTAGGGCAGTGTGATTCTGAATATTGATGAGTCAGATTGCCAAGGCTTGGTGTGAATCAATCCTTTTGAAGAATGAGAGTGTCTAAACTGCTGTGGCTGTGGCCAAGTTGTTGTGCTACTCCTCAGTAGGCAGACGTGAGAAGCCTCCTGAAAAGCCTCTCCACCTGCATCTGTATTCCCTGCCTGGCACCCAGCAGATGCTGATGGAGTCTTAAAGCTGGGCACATTTACATACTGGTGAATCCAAACAGGTGGATGTGAAATAAAGCATGGCAGGTCTATCATACACAACGGTATGGTTAAAAATGCACCTATCAAGGAAATGGACTACCAAGTGGTGCTCCGCCCATCAAATTACAGCATTGTGTGTGTGTGTGTGTGTGTGTGTGTGTGTGTGTGTGTGTGTGTGTGTGTGTGTGTGTGTGTGTGTGTGTGTGTGTGTGTGTGTGTGTGTGTGTGTCCAAATTTGATTTAATCTCATAACCAATGCAGGGACTAACACAGACTTCCATTGTATCTGGGTGTGGGCTGATATTAGAGAATCATCTTGTATTGCAAAATCCAATGTCTCCCTTATTGATTCAATAAGAGAGTTTTTATATTATATTTTTATGTTAAATCTGTGACGTTCCTGAAATGTCAATAGGATGAGGGAAGTAACAAATGTGATTTTTCCCCAAGACTTAACAGAAGCGGGAAACAAGTTAATACAATATCAACCAAAAGAATCAACTGTTGGCTGATGCTGATCTAAGTAACTATAAAGTAACGATCACACTACAAAGTACATGAATTTCACCACAAGCACATTTGGGAAATCTGGCCTGGCAGTGTTGCAGCTCTCCTCACATTTGTAATGACCTTGATCTGAACGTGAAGTCAGTTGCGTCTTTTCATTCACTAAAGGAGAATGCACAGCACTACATCCCTAATTCCCATTTTCCACACTGAAGGTGGTAGGCAGCCCAGTCCCATACAGTCGGGCCGGCAATGGCGCAGTGCAGACACTAGCATGCAATTTTCTTGCTTCCAAGCCATTAAACATGTAATCTACTCACTACTGACTGGCCTTATTTTTATCAGGAATCTCAATGACCTCTCAGTTAGAGTCAAGTGGCCCTCCATTAGGCAATTTATCCTGAGTATTAATTAAAATCAACCACTTTATTGCTACAGACAAGTATTTTTGTCAATAAATGTTGTATTTTCTGTAATGTTTCTCCCTTTATCTGTTTTGTTTGTGTAGAACTCATTGATAATGTAGGTCGTCTGTTGTGTCATTTTTCACTGAAGCCATAAATATATCCCCCTTCATATATAAAAAAAAATATAAAGAATCAACAATATGTGTCATTTGATGCAACCATAGAAATGAATGGACACCCCACCATGTCGGAAGGTACCTCAAATAAGACTTTAGAGAGGGGAGGGAGGAGGTGTGTTTGTCTTTGTCATCTATACAAACCTTTAGTGTAGGGGAGAAGTTGTTACTGCTGTGTGTTTTCATATTCTTTACATAATAACAAACAAAAACCAACAAGGGTAACAGCACATATTTTCAGTTTCACCCCAGGAGTCCTTTGTGGAGTGGTAGCGTCCGAGATTGCAAATCGCCACAAATTTGGCCTTTATGTAAAGAAACCAAATGAAATTGGAAAACAATTCTAGCATTAATATGCATGAACCTCGTTAAACACTGATCGGCTCTATTGGGATGACATATAGTCAGTTGTTCTGATAAACTGATGTTTAAGATTGGTTAATGTTCATAGCTTATACACAAAATACATTTTATGGTCTCAGAAAGTGTTGGTATATGATTGGCTGACAGTTTGAGTTCATGGCCTCTGGGCTTGTGGATGAGTTTTTTCTGGTGTAACTTTCTCTTTCTTGCCATTATCGGGTTTGAGCTCTTTTTGGCGTTAACAAACCACTTTACTCAACAGACAAGCATAAGCCCTCAAGTCTGTAGTCTTGCAACTGTGTTCTCTGTTCCCAAATGAAAGACCGCTCCAGTCCCGAAGAGTAGACACAAAACAAATAGTGGAATCTCTTCTTTTGAGCAAGCAGGATCTAATTGGCCCCAATGTTTGTGGTGATTTAGAAGGCTTTTACAGGGGAAAATAAGCACTACAAATATGTGTTATACATACTGATAGTGTCCCATTGCACAAAACGATCATAATGAATGTGTTGTATTACAGAACATTGCTTCTTTTTGATGCAACTGCAAAGCAACTGCAAACAGGTTAGAAATAGTGTCTTCGCTGGATATCTAGCAGTAGTAATAGGGACTAGATTTGACGTTTAGTCATGAACATTTCACCTCTCTGCCAGGTAGATTCCTTAGTTCCAAGTAAATTTCAGACAGTAATGCAGCAATTATGCTCTAAAAGTCATTTACACCTTGTAGCAGGTCACTCCCTGGTGACTCCCACTTGTGTCTTGTGTCATGAGAAAACCCTGAATGGGGGGCTGGTTGCGAAACCACTGATAGACCTACTTAGGCTATCCAAACAGCTCTACCTCAGCATCTTCAGTTTCAGAACAGATGCAGCTCCATTCATGTGTAAGGACTCTCAGTTAACACTCACGTGACTCACATGTGAGCCAAGTGGTCACCAAGCTTAGGGTGCAAATGAATTTCAGAGGGTAAACATTGGTTTGCTGCCCACTATGGACTCAGAACTGAAGAACTTAAGTCATAAAATGTCTTAAAGACAGCCGGACTTCGGTGAGCGTACTGACAGTGCTAGGTTTTTATGTAAAACTAATCTGGGGGCTTGGACTCGTCCTGAACCCAGCCAAGGATTTCAAAATAGCTTAATGCCAATGATCCTCCAGCTACGTGGTTAAACTCTAATGAGTGACTGAACCAACGAACATGTGCCCTTCACGATCAACTAGTGCTACCTGTGGCGTGTCATATTTTTCAATTTGAGATAAGGAGTGCATTTGCCTAGCCAAATTGGAAAGAATTTTAATGTGGTGGATAGTTCAGTTAAGGAACAGGTGAGAAAGTAAATGCCGGCAAGGCAGCAGTCATGCTAGGTTAGCCCTTTCCCAGGAGTCATGTAGCTCTGTGATAAGTTTGCAGTCCAGTAACAAACAGGGTTGCCTCTGTTTCTGTCAGTCTGTCACACCTGACTCATGTCACATAAGTGTCAGCTGAACTGCAATAAGTGCCACGTCTTCACATCACTCCTGCTGGTAAAGGTGAGGCAAGAGGGGAGAGCTTTCTCTTTTGTGAGAGAAATAGTTAACCTGCAGTTCTCTCTGCCTGTCTAGTGAGAGGCAAAGGCTTAGAGACAGTGGTATGACGGTAGTTTTATAATCCTTTATGACGGTTTAACAAAGTTAGCCCAGGAATGATCACAGGATTACGTTAACATTGGAATTGGGGACACACTGTGGCTCAAATCTTTCTCATCCATATCACAATAGAGAAGTTCAGCTTCAGTGGGTGCAGCAGTGGATAGACACAACACTGCCTGCATCACTGAACAAATTCACTATCATTCTCTAGAGAAGCAAGGTCAGGTCTAATGGCAGTGGCACAGGAGCTGAGGATACCTTCTATGACCAAGAGAGAAACCATCACACTATCATTACAGCAAATGTCAATTGAAAGTTAACTCTGATGCAAACAAACATTGTGCTTTTATGCAAGTTAGGTTATTCATTCACAATGCAATGGAGGCACTCTGTTATGCACAGAGAAGCATTTACATCAGGCAGTCTTGGTCTGAACTACATAAGATTTTGAACTATGTAATGCATGTTCCCAAATACCTGAAAGCATTACTATTCCCTGCACTTTTTGGGTTGATTTCTGTTTACATCCATTTTGGGTTGTGATCATTTCCTTGAAGTGCCTGCACAGATTATCTAAACATCAGGTTACAGCCCTTCTTGTAATCATTATAATCAGTGTAATAATGGCCACCCTGACACAGAGCATACAGTATATTGTTGGAATTGTATAACTTGCAGCGTACCTTTTTGGGATAATATTAGCTCTCTAAATTGTAAGTTATATATTCGCCTCAGTGTAAGCTTTATTTTGGTCAGGGTTCCAACCCCAAATCCAGGCTTGAAACCTGTAGGTGATGTTTTTCTATAGCCTGTGTATGTGTGCATCTTAGAATTGTGAGCACAAGTAAAGAAGTCAGGCAGGAGTCTGGGAGTCTGCTTTGAGGTAGTTCACAGGTCAACATGGACATTGCCACAGCTCTGGCATACTGTACAAAGCCACATGTTAGATCATTTTGGTGCAGTCAAATGTAAGTATCTGCCAAGTGCAAACAGAACAGTGAGAGTGTGTTTGTGCCAGGGACCCCAGAAGTACCATTACCATAACAGGCCAACAAGATCTGTCCCAATTCAAAGGCTCCACCAAGAAATAGTGTGTTTTTTGCAAGAATTTGGAGTGCTACAAAAGAACTTACACCATCATCCTCACTGTCTAACAAAGTCACATTTTATTATGACAGTCTTGTCCATCTGCAAGTTGTCCCTTATTGGGGCACCACAGGCTGTAGGGAGAACCAATCAAATGACAGTGAATGATTAATTAATCCTAATTGGTGGATGAGGAGGAGTATTTGGACCCAGCGCCCCAGCAGGTTGGCCCTGCCACCTCCACTCCCCAGTGAACACCACCCCCGTTTGATTTGCACTAATCTAATTAACACTTAAACAGGAACACCTGGGCTCTTCACTGAAGGATCTGTGGCTGCTGCCGTACACACAAACACAAACACACACACACACACACACACACACACACACACAAATACATGCTTCCCAGATGGCCTTTGATAGCTCTGATGGTGGCAGGCACAGTGGCAGGCACGATGATGATTGCACTTAACTCAAATGCTATCTCAGACTCGCACACAACAACACTCATGCACTTACACACACACAAAAGCACACAAATACGCATGAAATGTATGTTCCACTCTTTATGTGGGGGAATGTGGTAAGGGGTGTGGGGGGCTGGGCTATTTCAGACCTCAATATACATTTAACTAGTCTGTAATTGACACGATTAGACAGTGGTCTGATGGTTCACCTGATTAGATTAGCCGCAGTTTGCGCTTTCTATTCCAACTCAGCTCAGCCTTAAACCCAACCTTGACCCCAATTAGCACCACACTCATCAGAGGGAGCTGAGGGACATTAGTGGTGCAGCAGCTTATCATCCTGCTACTAATTGGCCCGATTAGGTGGGATAAATATGGTCAACATTGCAATGTAAGTCGCCCAATCAATACCTACATTAGAAAAGGGAAGGGGAGAAGGGAGGGAGGGAAAGAAGAGAGCGAGAGAGGCATGGGCATTGTCTTTTCATTTTCTGCATCACAGCTGATGTAAAAAATGTGACTTTGACGCACGGCCAGTCAATTACATGCATAACATACTTCATTTAAGCATTATTGACATTGCCGTGATAGCTTATGCTCTTAACCATGCAGCTTCTCTGAAACAGCCTTGTTGCTACTTCTAGGTTTTTTTTACAAGCTACTATTTGTTAAACAAAACATGTGCTCAGGTGCAAAGGAAGAGTTATTTAGCAAAAACAGACAACCACCATTTTGCATATTTTAATTCTGCGTTCCAGGCCATGTTAATCAAATTTTATGTAAATTGCGTTGCATTTTGTTTGATTTAGATTTTTCCCACCTATCATCACTTTGATTGATGTAACTCTGAATATAAAGTAGAAGGATAAAAACAGATTGGTAGAATTTTATATTAAAAAAAGGTGCAAGCTTCTTGTGAAGGTGGGATGGGCAGGTATGGAAGTCCAGTTTGTATCAGTCTAGTAGTATGGAAGATTTGGGACAGACTTACTGCCACCAATAACATCATTATTAACTGCATTACCAAAGGCCTAATTTTAATTGTTGCTGTTGCCTTCAGTATTTGTCTAAAGCAGATAAGCAACATGCCTTTTGTTCCCTGCAGTTATTCACCCCTCCACCCATGAATCCATTTTCTACACTCACATTGTCTTGGCACACATTTTGCTCAAGGCAGGAACTCCCATGGACAGGTTGCCAGTATGTCTGTCACAGTATTGCTGTGCTACGCAGAGAGTCTCATTGTGGCAACAATATGTTTGTGATTCCAGGGATGCCAACTTTCAGGGATTGAGTGGAATGAGAGGAATATTTGGAGCAGAAAAAAGCCACTTGTCATGATATCCAAATCTTCTCAACCTCTCTGATTTTCTCCAATATCTCAGTCTCCTTATTCTCAAACACAGATAGACACAAACCCCTGCTTGTTATTGTTGGTGGCATGGATTGGTGTGGATCACAATATGGAACATTTTCTGCACCTGAAGAATCCAAGCTGTTCTCTTGGCAAGTGTGTATGCAAAAGATTATGTCTACAGGCTTAAATGGCACTGTGACATCTGTGTCCCAAATGAGGGTAGTTTGGCTGAAGAGGCACTGTATAGTCTATCAAAAAACAAAATACCTTCAGAGATAAAGCATTACAAGCCAAATGATGTCCAGTAATGGTGAAGAAGAATATTTGTTGGAATTCCACCAAAATGAGTCTTTACGAGAAACAGGAAATCAGCTTCTACGTTTCCAATTGAACACTCTCAACAACGTACAATCACAAATGTTCAAGATAGATAACCTGTAAGGCTTCTGTTAACATTCATTACCATTCAAGCACTTCACCCTAAAACAGATATTTCACCAGACAAATCCAAATAGAATTCACCCGTGTGCCTCACAGGCATATAAAAGACAGCCTATACCTGGCTGGGGTCTTTTTTGACCAAGCCAGGAACTGCTGCTTGAGGTGAGAATAGAGCAGAAAGCCATTTTTCAGATAATAATGCCATTTTTATGTGAACGCTGGTGGTGGTTGTTATGAGTTTGCTGATATACTAAAACTTTTCTACCTCGTTACTCACTGTCACATGGTGGAGTGATGGGCAGTTTGTCACGGCCACACTGCACCGGCTCCCCTGTAAAATCCACTGGGTCTCTCAGGTCCTCTGGTCAGGGTCCTCTGGCCAGCCCTCACACTGATGTTTGTTTTCTCTCCTTGAATGTTTTTGATTGTGTTTCACCTTTGATTGTTTTTACCTGCACATGTCCACTTGTTAACTGTGAAAAACAATCTGAAAAGAAAAAAACAACTAGGTTAGAAAGACAAGTGTGTGGAAAGCAGGAAAAAAAGCTGAAATCATGAGTGTGAGAAATCATAATGTACTGAGTCCACTTCACATTCTGTCTTTGAGGAAAAAATTGGGACTTGTTTCAATTGAATGTATTTTGAATGGCACTCTGGCGGAGTTTCTCTCCAGCTGAATCATCTCGGCCATTAATTCTGTTCCATGTTAAGAAACTGGAATTATGGTTCACTTGTACTTGTCGGGTACAGTTCAAGCCAGTATTTACTGTGTGCATAGCTCTTTTGCTGGTGTAGTGAAACACACACACACACACACACACACACACACACACACACACACACACACATATTAAAGGGTACTTCACCGTTTACGTTTCAGTTTTGTCCCTGTGCAGCCTGTGAGTGGGGGCCAGGAAATCTAAGCCAATGCTAAATGACCTGAGGTGCTATTTCAAAACTGCAACTAGCGCCCACTCACATCTGCTTTGCAAGGTCTTTTCATTACCCGGCGACTTCTACAGAAAACAGTAAAAGTTGAAGATTTGATTTCTATAATTTGCTCTGTGTGAGATTTTTGTAGAAAAGATAATAGGTAGGAAGATCATTTTGGATTTGGATCTGACACTGAAACATTGCTATATTGTGTTCAAGACTGTAGCCATTGCCAAAAAGCTCAAAGCAACACCAGGAACAGAAGTAGAGAAATGAGCAACCAGTCATGCAGCTATACTATCAGAAGGATCAAGGAACAGGTCAACACAAGCCTGGTGGTGTCTGGTACAGGTTAAGGATTCCTACAGAGAGACTCCCAGTGCTACAATGAATCTTTCTAGACGTCTTTTAAATTCTATGACTGAGACATCAAGTTTGTGAATGACACACATAATACACAAATATCTGAATAATAAGATAAACACACACATACACAAGATGTATACATAAAGTAAAGTTGTATCAATATGATTTGGAATGCAAATGAAAATATTTTGTCAAAATGACATAAAATGGTGGGTACGATTTTGCAACTGAAATTTCTATTTATTACAGCTCCATGAGAAGATTATGTTTGTAAAAAAAAAAAAAAAATAGCCACTATATAATGAATTTGCATGATGAATTTGATTTAAATGTTTTAAAATTTTATGAAAGCAATCAGATTTAATTTTGCCCTCCAATTTTTTCGGTATGAGCTCTGAGTGCCCGCCAGGTTGAATGCTGCTTTACCATTAACAAACAGCTAAACACTTGGAACATCCACTTGGAACACAATACAAATGTAACTGGTACTATTGACTTCATATTGGCATGAATACTTCCATTTACATATTTTGCTAAATAAGACTGTCGCATAAGCTGATGTTATTGCACTAAGTAGTGAACGGTCCAACTGACTTGTCCAACTGGAACTGGATATTGGCACAAAAGGAATTGAACCTTTTGGTATTTACACAGCTATGCTCTACTAAATCTGAGAAGTATAAAGTTGAGTAGCTTGTCTTTTTAAGCCTCGGGTTCGCTCCTCCAATGGAATTTAGAAATTGTGCCTCTGTCAAATCCATGAAATTATGTTTCACTAATTATGGATGTTGGCAGAAAGCAATTTCTGGCAGATTATCTAATCTTCCACATAGTACATTTTACGCACATAGTGTAATACTTTTACTGTAGGGACTCATATTTGTTTGAAACCAGGTCCAAAGCTTATTAACCACTCTGTTGTCCATAAATTGGATAGTTTACAAAACACATCCAGCCCTTGTTGTTAGTGTTGACACAGTAGGAGTAGTGTAAGATGGACACAGAAATTAGACAGATTACACAGATAGCAGTGCTGGAGCTGTTCTGTAGATAGATAAACCTTGTGTGGTCTTTACATATATGTTGTTGGTTGTTTCTTTAGAGCCTCCTACTCCCTTGTTTCCCTGGATCAGTTGTTATATCTTAGAAGATATTGTGGAATGAGCTGGGATTCTGCATATGCATAAAATGATATATTTATGTGGCGTATTTATTGTTTGAATTATGTATGCTTCATGAGCAGCGATACACTGTAGTTTGATATATAAGAAACATGCTCTAATTAAAATGTACTGTATAAACTGCTGAAAGATTTAAAAGGATGCCAGGTTTAGGAATAATCTGTCTGGCCCATAGATGGACTGAGTTTGAAATGAATTTGAGAAACATAAGAGAACATGAGTGATTAACTCATACATGCTTATTAAACCTCATGCATAATTGCTACTAACTCTAAATCAACATTTTGGAGTGAAGAGCTGCCAAAACAGTCGAGATGTGGTCCTGTGTCTTAATTAAAAAGTTTTTTGAAAACACTCCGAGGCTGTTAATAGTCTCAAGGGTTTTGACAGACAGACACCTACGTGCTTTAGTCTGGTGAAATTGGACTTTTTTGTCATAATAAAAATGAATAAGATAACCCTGTCCCATTATGATGTTCTTGTCTTTCCCCTTGCAGATGAGCACAACAAAGTGATCTCAACATGTTGTGCTGAATATTTTGGTTTGGTTTGATTTTCTTTCAAACCAAATCGGGGTGTAAATGCAACGAAAAGTGATAATGATAACATCTTAGAAGCAATGATGAGAACCACAATTGCATTGTCGATAATTTAAGAAGAACATTTGTCAACCAAAAGTTGTGATATTATGCGCATAGTAGCGTAATTGGATGCTGTAGGGACAGAAGATATTGCCCAGTGGTTGAAGGTAAATAATGAACAACAAGGGTCCTAGAACTGATCCCTGAGGAACCCCATGTGTGTGGGAATATGCTGATTTAGGACAAATTTCAGCCTGATAGGAAGTGAAGCAGAAGAGCACAATACCAGTAATTTCAATGGCAGCAAGCGGTCCAAGAGAAGATGATGGAAGATGGCGTCAAAGGTGGCGCTGAAATCCAGGAGGTTTAGGCTGGACATCTTGCCAGAATCTGCAACACGAATGAGCTCATTAGTGATCTTCACAAGAGCAATTTCAGTGCTTTGTTTGGGCCAAAAAACTCAATTGGAAGAGCTCTAAGAGATTATTGAGATGATACTGTAGCTGTGCAGCAACTACCCTTTCCAAGATTTTGGTTAGGAAGGGGGAGGTTGGGAATGGGCCTGAAATTATTGAGGCTATTGCGGTCAGCACCAGGTATTTTGAAACAGGGTGTCACAGCTGCAGTTTTCTGTGCCTGAGGTACCAACCCAGATGTAAGGGAGGAGTTGATAATTGAAGTTATGATTGGGGAGAGGGAGGGTGAGCAGATCTTGATCAGGCTAGTGGGGAGGGTTTCGAGTTTGCAGGTGGCTTGGATTTGTTAGTAAGAGCAGAGATCATGGTTTCAGGAGGACTGAAAGCAGAGAAAGTGGTGGAGAGTTAGTGGGTGGCTATTCAACCAGGAAGCATCATCAGGCACACTCACTGTAGCATCAAGCTGTGAATTTTAGGGATTGATGAAATTCATGAAGGTAGTACAGGAAGCAGAGTGTTAGAGAGTTGTCAGTTAGAATAGGCAGAACAGAGAGCATTCTGCATAGTGAAGTATGTTCTCAGAGTACATCTCTTTATGGATTGTGAGAACGTCTTTGAATAGAGCTGCTTCAGGCTATGGCCCATTGTTTTAAACGGAGCTCAAAGGTGTACAAGGGTGCCGTGTGGACAAAGGAAATGATATACATTTTTAGAGGGACAAGGGAGTTGAGCGCAGAGGACTTGGTGTGATTGTAACATGTAACCAGGTCATCAGTGGAGAATGAACCTGGATTGGGGTGGGAGAGGAGCAGGCTTGTGAAGGTTGATGGATAAACTGCTTAATGTTATGGAAGGAGATGGTTGCCTGTATCTTGAATTTCGACAGTGGCACAATAGCTTTAAATGACACAAGCCTGTGATCAGCAATGTGGACCTCAGTGGCTGTCAGATTGCAAGGGATGAAACCAGAGCAGCACAGTAGGTCCAACATGTGTCCTATATAATGGGCAGGTACAATTTGTATGCACGTATTATATATAATGTATGTATAAATACAACCCACAAGGGAAAGAAATTGTTTAAAACCAAAACAATCCAGAGTGGAATTCAAGTCTTTCATGAATGTGTTACTTGGATATTTCATGTGGATGTTAATATCACCATCATTACAATTGTATTGGGGGGTCACAGCACAGAGAGATGATAGTAGAGCAGTGAATTCTGACAAAAAGATGTCAGAGGACTTGGGAGGTGAATAGATGGTAGTCTGTACAGGGCATTAACTTAGACAGCCAGGGACTCAAATGAGGAATAAGCCAACGCAGTGACGGATGTAATTTTGGTATTGGAAATGGTTATTGACAGAGAGCAGAGCGAGACCACCCCCACAGCCAGAAGACCTCAGTTCACTGAAGTAAACAAACAGGAAACAAGAGTTTGATTTCCTGTGAATAATCATTGGGCTGTTGCCAGGTCTCCATAAGACCGAGAAAGTCAAATAATCGGTCACCCATGAGCTCACGAACTAAGAGGGCTTTATAATCGTGAGGCAGAGGATGTTCAAATGATCTGCAGTTTTATCATGTCAGTGGGAGCATACATGGCTGATGTGGATAGAGCAAGCAAGCAAGCCATGGTGTCAGTCCCATTAATGTTGTAAGACAAGGGGCAGAGATTCGTGGACCAGAAGTTGCGGATAGTTTTGCCAGTGGTAAAAGTTCTGTTGGGATCCACTGTAGATGTATCTGGGTCGACGTAGGATCTCACAGTGGAAAAACAGGGCTGGAGGAGGGTCATAATGGAGGAGCCGTAATCAGAGGAGCTTAGCAGCTGAGTAGCTCAACTGTGGAGTCACGCTGAGGATGGCAGTGTACAGGATAATCCAGCAATTTGGTGAACCACATGGCGATCCACATGGTGGCGTTTCAGCACGAGCGGGGCAAGCAGAGGTGAGCGGGGTGAGATCCCAAAATTACAACTAATAGGGCACAGCAGCCCTGCAGAAGACAGCAGATTAAACCAGAGCAGACAGGTAGATCTGGGCTGACGATGTGTGAGAAACAAAAAGACTACTTCACCAGTAGACTAAAAGTACAAGTACAACAGAAAACTGTCAGGGAGAGCAGCGGCAGCCAGACGCACCAGCTTACACTCAACAGAGAGCACTCAACGTCAAACCCAATTATTCACAAATTTGGGCCAGTGCAAATTTACTACAGGTTAAAAAATGACTTGTCTGCTGAAAACTATTACCAATGATATAGAATGAACTGAGACTGCTGGCCTTATCTACTATGTTTAATTTGAATAGAAATTGTTAAAAATTCTAGTCCGGCAGGTGCAATGAAAATGTATTTTACAATGATTATTTACTAAAAACATCAATACAATAACAAATGATTCTCTTGCCTAACATCAAAATTTATTTATGTTGTGTTTCTGTATGAAGTGTCAAAGGTAAATCATTACGTAGTCTCTGGGCCGCTGCAAGGCAGGCCTGGTAAAATGGAGCACAACACTGCCATAAGCTATCAATATTTCAGTTTGTAAAAGAGTTGAGTGAGGAAAAAAAGATGTATTAAACACTCTTATCAATATGTCACACACCCCCGCATTTCCCTTGCTCTCTCTCTCTCTCTCGCAAGCGAATGCTAAGCATGCTTAAGGGGCTGATGAAAGAAATAGATCACTTGCACTGGTTGCAGTGGCCCAGATAAAGGCCTCACGTGGCTGCCAGCATACTGTAATTAAGTATTGTCAATGTGATTAATCATATGTCTATAGAGGTGGAGTGCGGGAGGCTGCCAGTAATCACTGAGCTGAGGTGATGATAAAATGTTTCAGAGAGAAGGTCTGAAATCAAATCATTGTTGAAATATTCAACAGTTCACTGTAATATACACGAACATACCATCTGCATTTTTCATTCAGTGTAAAAACAGTCGGGGTAGAAAAACAAACTCTAGTCCTTGAATTGCTTGCAATATCACACACACACTCTCACACATACACACACCTGCTGTGCACCCCAAACTCAAGGTATGGTGCTGAGAAAGAAGGTAAACCATAGTTGCGATGTTGGAGTTTGTTATATTGGTTTTGGAGTATCTGATCTGCGTCCTGCTGTGTCGTTCCTACATTCTGGGCTGTACCCCACTGAGTATAGCAAAAAAAAAAACAGCTGCAGACAGCACGCCGCTACTTAATGAGCTGTCTAAACTGGTGTCCAACTCTGCAAAGATGAAATAGGTAGAGTGAAAGAAGAGCATCGCTGTTTGATATAAAGTTCACTTTTTTCGGGAGGATCAGTCAAAATGTTCCTCCAGTCTCTGCTCTTACTTTGTGATGTAATTTTGCATTCGGCTCAGTTAAAAATTCATGGATTTCAAGGATATATTTGTGCTAAATTCAGTATGTGTGAATGATCAATTTTCAAGCTGATTGAAAATTAATATTAATATGCAGGCCTGTTTTGCTTCTGTGTTTAATTCTAGGTGACAACTTCCACAAAAGAATCTATGGTACACTAAAGTTGGTTTAATTACAAAATGGGTTGTGCCATTGTCGTTGAGAGAAGGTTGTCCCAATTGTCCGTAGCTAAAAGAGAGTAACTGGGCCGTCAGATAAAAGCTCTGCATTGAAGCCTTTGATTCAAAGGTATGGGAAGATTGTAGGCCATTTTCATGTGCTGTATGTATGGAACAAAATGTTTAAGTTACAATATAAGGATAGCTCTCTTTGTCCTATGTCTGAACACAGTTATATATACACTGGTATTGGCAGAGATAGTGGGAGTGAATGGAGTTTGATAATTACATTGCCTGATGTATTGCTAAAGATAAAAATGTGTCTTATCAGATCAAGGAGGAAGAAAACAATGAAAGAGGGAATGACAGAAGTAATAAAATAAAAAAGGAATGATCAGAATGGAGGGGTGGAAGAAGCAAAAATAGATAATAAATATGCTAAAATAAGAATATATCCCTCTGAATTGTAGGGCAGTCAAACAGAAAGCCTCATTCAGGTGCCAGTACGTTGATTCTCCGCAAAGGTAAATTTCACTTTTCACCACCAAGTACGAAAGGCAATAATACAGCAGAGCAGAAAGTGTCCTCGGAGCACAGCAAATAATGCAGTCTGAATATCTCTTCTCCATGCAAACGACACAAGAAGAAGAAAAATCTGAATTTGAACAGGTAAGAGCTCAGCGACAGAGAGAAAAGGGAGAGGGGATGAAAGATGGACAGGAGAGGGGAATAATGTTGCTCTTGTGGAAATACTGTCTTCTAGTGGGTTTTCATATTACTCCAGCTGGCTTTTTTATTTCGCCGAGCCTTTTTATGCCTGTCATCATTCTTCTAAGCATTTGAAAAGGAGACTGAAGAATAGCCACTGGCTTGGTGCTGAGCTCGAGCAAGGCCAGAGAGGAGAACAAAAAACCCCACCGCCAATTTGATTATAATATCACACCTATTCAGAGAGTTAATGTGGCGTCTCAGATGTCAGGCTGCTCTCTTTCTCTTTCATACTGTTCTTTTCCGCTCCTCACTTATCACTCCCATTTCTCTTTCTTACTCCCAGCCTCTCCTTTCTCTTGTTTTTCGTGCCATGGATCAGCTCTTAAGCGAGGGGCTTTTGATGAAATCCTTTTATGGCAGCATGTGACTGAAATGTCACTCCTAGATGAGCTGTTTCTAAAAACAGGGCCTGTCATATCATTCGGTGCGCTCTTCTTCATTAGCTCTTCGGCGTGAAAGTTCGGTTTCACGCCGGCTTTCACAAACACAACCGCTCAATGAAATCCCTTGTGGCCTACAAGGTTTTTTTTTCTTACGAGTTACAGTTTGCAAAGAAAACAAGTTGGAATGAGCCGAGTGCTTTTCTTCAAGTGAAAGCATTGATTCTTCCAGTCTGACATGCATCTGAGGTTCTCCTTTAGTCCACAAATTCACCAACAGTTAGAGTCACTGTCAGTGGAAACCTGAATAAAGGTTGTGCTGCTTTTGCTTATTCGTCTATGTGAAAAGTAGACAATCTGACTGATAGAGTTGTTGATGGAGTCAGTATATTTACATGAATGTTAAAACTTGGATTTATTCTGATTGAAGAAAACATTTAAACGAAAGATCAAGCATCATACATCAACATCGGCATCCTTTGAGTTACCGATCAAGATTATGCATTTGCATGTTGGTTTACATGCATGTACTGTAGATGTTCCATCAGTCAAGCAATCTCATACATTTCCTCAATTGGCCTATTTCCCCTCATAAGAATATTAAACAACCACATGTATTCTGCAAACAACAACTTTATATGAATTCCTGTCATGCATATATACTGCATTATTTGCATTTTGTCTTTGTCAGATTGAAAATTAACATACTGACTGTCCCGTATTTTATATTCTTAGCATCACACTGTCTTTCATTTTGATACCACATTGCTTTTGTCTAATAACACCCTTAAGAGACCTGGAAAATAACTTTCTCTCGGTGGACTTCCAACAAGATAAATTGCTGCTTACAGAACTTTATTAAATGTTTTCTAACAAATTATATATGAGCTGAAAAATAAGCAGTCTAGCTGAGAGGAGGCTCTATCCGTCCACAGCGTGCCAGCAGAAGTTCTCTAACTCTGATGGAAAATTCCCCATTGGTGCAACTCTAGCACAGAGTGAATACAAATATATTTCTTTGGCCAGGTACTGCCAGGAGTTTATAATTGAGTTGAGACTCTGAAAATACTCATTAAGACATTGTCAGTCGCCAGAGGAGGCCACGCTCAATGTGTTTAGACACCACTGAGACTGCGGGCGTCCCAAAGCCCTGCTTGTCTCCAGCTGGAGGGCAAAAGTGTGCGTCGGGTGTGCAGGTGTGTTTGAATGTGTTTCAAAGCGCGTGCGTGTGTGTATTAGTGTGTGATTTTGTGTACACGTCTAATAAACTCACAGGTCTGTGGAGGACCATCTGCCTGATCGGTGTTTGATTGAGCAGGCATTGGTTGTGAGGGACACCGCTGTCACCCGCCATGTGTGACAAACTTTTGATAGAAACACCTGTTTATTGTCTGGGCCGTTCCACAGTCTCCTCTGTAGCAGCTGCTCAAATGGATAAGAGTTCAGAATAGGCCCCTATTTAGAATATAACGTCACCACAAGGGGCTTAGTGTCATGTTATGGAGGTAAAACACTAAGTAAAGTTGAAGTATACTACAATTTAAGATTTAGCAAAAAGCTAGAGCAACAGATAAACTAGATGATCGGTAATAATTTAGTTAAAAACAAATGAAACATTAGGATAAGTCATCTTGTCTCGTCGTTCGCGTACTAACTCCAATAAGTGGAACATACATTTACGACAAAGAGGTCATTACAAGCATGTCAAACTGTATTCTCTTATAATGAGCGATACAAGGTTTTATGTGATGATATATGCAACTTTTCACCAAGGATCTCATTTTTACACTGATGGCACATTTCCAGTCTTTGTAGTGGCCATGTTTGTCAAAGCCTTACATTGCTTCAAACCTTGTGACGTTCAATAGATAGTCTTTACTTGTGGGGAAGCTTCCACCGCCAAAGATGAGATAATCTTCCAATTGATTTGGAAATTAAAACGAGCCTAAATGTGTCTCATCATCGATCTCCTGATCTCCCACTGTGATGCAATCGATTTGAGCACTTATCTATTATGAGGAGAAGAATCACCAGACACACACACAGTTACACACACAGACACACACACGCACACACACACACAATTTCCAAGGCAGCCCGGTTTGACACTGAGCATAGCACAGCGTATTCTGTGTGTGCAGCTCCAAGGTGGTTCTGGGTCAGAGCTGTTTGGGCTGGATTCAGGGTTGAGATATGTGTGTGTCGGTTGGAATTAATAGCAAAACTGTTCTTCGCTGTATGCAGACATCAGACTTATCTCAAGGCTTTAGCACCTCTGAGTTTTGTGTGTGGGTGGAGATTTGCTCAAACAAAGCGTGTGTGCAGCTACTGTATCTGCAATTCAGGCTTAGAACTTACTGAAATCGTTTGCGTGCGTCAGTCCATCTGTCCATCCATGCCTCCCCCTCTCTCGCTCTCTCTCTCTCTCGCTCTCTCTCTCTCTCCCCCTCCCCCTCCCTCTTTTCCCATATTTCACCGTTCAGACTCTAAACTGAGAACTCTGATTAAATTGATGGCATTCGCTGATCAATCTCTTCACAAAATAGGGGCCGTATACTTTCCTATTTCCAAGTTTTGGGGATATCAAAGGCAGATGCTTGTATTTAATGGGGGAGACTGGACAGATGGGAAAGCCTCATTCCCAGTGAGCTGAACACTAGGAAACCCTGACGACCTCAGGGCTGGACGAGGCAGATTTTAATCATTTCAATGTGCCGCCCAGAAACTGGTTTATGCGGCCGCACAGCTCAACCCTGAATACTTGTAATTAAATATCCTGTTTTTGATGTGTGTTTCTGTGTGAAAGTGTTTATTCTCATTTTGTACCTGCGTGAGTGTGAATGGCCTCGATCTTTTATATTTTGTCTGAGGGGATGAGTTGCAGAGCTGCACACGCTGCACAGCCAAAGCATGAATATTGCAGAGGACAGCTCCAGCAGCGTTCTGACTGAGACAGATGGACGAAGTTTATTAAGCATGTGACTCTTCACACCTAATAGGATGGAAGAAAATATGAGTAAATGTTTGCCTCTACCTTCTGTTATTTATGAAGCAGTCACCATTTCTATTAGAGGTGAATTATTGCAACAAATAATCATTTCTGCTGTGTGATTATAGCAAATGTCATCCTCCTGCTGCATGTATATGTTCTCAATGTAGCTGGAGTCTTTGTAATTACAGCACAGTATCTATAATGTGGAGGATTGCACTCTGAACAGCTCTCAGCAGGTTTGACTTGCATTGGAATACACATCAGTTATATTTTTGTAAGTTTGGCCTTTTTATTCAACTTTATTGGATTTGTTTATCCCAGTCAGGGAAGAAAAATGTTTGAAGATTGAAGATTTTGGATGTAAGGGCACATTGAAAATCTGTAAGTCCCTTGATGTGGAGCTGTAAGCTTAAAGATTGTGTCGAGGAAAAATGCCTGTCTTTTCAGGCATTTCCTAGAAACTTTGATCTTTTATGCCCCAAAGCTTTGTGAAGGTTTTTTAAACCGGCTTTGAACCCTCAGGATTCTTTAGAATGGATGAGTGAAAAACAGTGTGTGTTATATATATTTTATCCTGCATTGCGTACCTTTAGGGACAATGCCCTTCCTCTTTTTCTCCTATCTGTCTTATTCATACTTCCATGTATAACTTGCATAATGTAGATCTCCGACCTTTCCCTGGAGGTGTTGCCTATGTATACAGGTGTGTGTGTGTGTGTGTGTGTGTGTGTGTGTGTGTGTGTGTGTGTGTGTGTGTGTGTGTGTGTGTGTGTGTGTGTGTGTGTGTGTGCGTGCGTGCGTGCGTGCGTGCGTGCGTGCGTGCGTGCGTGCGTGCGTGCGTGCGTGCGTGCGTGCGTGCGTGCGTGCGTGCGTGCGTGCGTGCGTGCGTGCGTGCGTGCGTGCGTGCGTGCGTGCGTGCGTGCGTGCGTGCGTGCGTGCGTGCGTGCGTGCGTGCGTGCGTGCGCGCGCGCGCGTGTGTGTGCGCGCGTGCGCGCGTGCATGCGTGTCTCCAGACAATCATCGAGTGGTGTGACCATTCTCATATGGATTTGTTGATCTATTTAGTTTTTCCCTGGTAGTTATATTTCCTTGACCAAACCAAGGGGTAAATACAACATGTATGACCTTGATCCTGCTTTCTATACTTTCATCTTGAGTGTCTTTTTGTTGGCGCGTTCAACTGTTTCTCTGTCTGTCGTTTCCCTTTCTAAAATGCTCTGTACCCCTCAATGTTTCTGGATCAAATGTTCTATTCCTAACAGGCATATAGCTTCATCCTCTGTGTCTGTCTTTGTTCTCCAGACTCTGCCAACCACAACCTACGAGTTGGAGATTGTGGCCAAGGACATGGCAGGAAGTGAGGTGGGCCTCACTGGAACAGCCACGGCGACTCTCACCATAACAGACAAGAATGACCATGCCCCTGAGTTCACACATCCACTGGTGAGAAAGCTTCCTGTTTTTCATTCTTTATTTTGTACATAGCTTCCATAGACTGAACCCACACCCAATACATTCGATGGACGATTGATTGATGGTTTGATACTTATGGAAGCACATTCAAAAGTCCACAATGTCAATATGTTAGAAGATTTTTTTAACAAGAATTGGAGAGGCGTTGTAGCTTGTTTGTGCAGTGGTGCAGCAGTGATTGAAAGTGAAAGTAGAAGGGGTTGTTGTTGCACGGCTCAAAACCGAGCTGAGAATATGCAATACGTTTACAACACATCTCCTGCCACATGTGAGCAAAAGATTTGAATGGCCTCACCTGTACTTGGACAGCTTATACGTGGCAATATAGTCTTCAGAGTTGTAATGGTTGAGGCAGAATAAAGCTTTTTACAATATTGAGGCTGATGCTTTCTGGAGGCTTTATCCAGCTCAGTGTGACCTTTAGCTTCCTCGTGAAAGAAGATTTCTGTTGCTGTCTTTTAAGTGAAAAGCTCAAGAGAATACCAGCGCTGAGCCAAGAGTCAGGTTTGATTCTCGCCTGCTGATGTCAATTTTACTGTACGTCTTTCTTTCTTTCTGTTTATTGATACTGATGCACATACATTCTCCCATTCTTGGTTGTTTTGGTTGTGAATAGATTTGCATACTCGTACATTTTAAGTCTTAAGTCTTCATCTTTTTCCCTTTTTTATATTTTACGACGCAAAGTCTAGGAACCTACCAGAAAATGCATCGTCAAGTAAAACTTTGATTGTGTGTGCGCCTGTGTGTAAAACACTGTATCTGTCACTTTGTGGTATCATTGTATCCAACTCATATGGGTGCGTAGGCAAGATAAACAGAATCTGTGAGTGAGAGTGGGAGTAAATGTGCTGTGATTCAGTGATGGCTTGTTTTGTCAGCAGTGTCTTAAGCCATTAGGGAAAAACTAAGAGAATAAACCAATCCCCACAAATGATCCTATAAAGGAGATTTTGTACATAAAAATAGTACAGCATCTGTTTTCTTTTCCTTTTCATCCCTGTTTCTTATCTCTGGAGGTTGGAAAACAAGTAAAGAAAGTAGTCCTGCAGAAGGAAGGTGCGGTCCTAACAATGAGTTGTGTGCTTCGTAATGGATACGCCTGCAGCTGTTGTCAGGTTTTGAGACACATCACACTTTGCCCCAACCCTAAACCTCCCCTGCAGCCCTCCCATGATGCATTGGGGTGTCAGGGGAGCTTGTAAGGCGTGCAGCTCAGACGTGAAATGTTACAGCTCAGAGGGCTCGGGAGGGCCAGCGCGAAGTACGCCACGTCCATGTAGCAGTTAATGTTCTCATTTCTCACTGGTAGGACATCCGTTTAACTGCGTGGAGAAATGGAGCCTTTAGAAAAACAAGTGTTTGAAGGCGCAAAGCCCTGTGTGTAAATCCTGCACACACGGCCTGCTTCTAACCCGCCTGTGAATCATCTATGACCTCACATATGACCTCCATAAAGACATGGTGTATGTGTGTGTGTGTCTGTGTTTGCCCGATGAGTGTCTGTGGGAGTGCACAGGCATTAATACTATAAATTATTCACCTAAATATCAAAGTCAGGCCGTATCTTTCCATAGAACTTTTCAAAACCACTTCCATTAGAAGAAATCTTACAGTCTGGGCAGAAGCGATAAAAGCTCCTCTTTAAGCTTGTGAGCAGAACTCACGCAGAGCGAAACACAGAGAAGGTGAGATGAGGGCAACAGAGAGAGAGAGAGAGCATAATGAAAGGGAGGGAAAAGAGAGCAAATGAGTGGGTTGGAAATGTTTCCCAGCTTTGATTCATTAAAGCCACTGTAGATAGATTTCTTGCGGTGATATTATGTTTGAAATCTTCATGTCGGGTGTGGTTTCTGTTCTCCTCATCTACCTGTCATGAGGAGCCATTCTTAGCTGCTAACAATCCTTTCATCAGACCTCCACTCTTATCCTGCATTCCGATCAGCCAGCAGGAATTCTGGTCTGCTTTTCCACCCCAATGAATCATTCCGCAACCGTCTGAATCAGCATCATTTCATCTACAAATGCCTGGCGGTCGCATGTTCTATAGCACTATTTGCTATTTAAAGTAAATAAAAGGCATTAATGTGTCCCTGTTTACTCATGTAACGTTTTCCTCACCAATATCCTTTAAATTGTTCACCTGTGAGAGCAACATTTGTCGTTTTACAAAGACTTGCTGTATGAATTGCTAAAAAGGAAGTAAAAGTCCAATTCATCCTTTAAATTTTGAAATGTTTGACTGAAAAATGTGAGGTGAAGTGGCAGTTCTTTTTGGCTCAGCAACTTTTTAAAGATAGATGATTCAGTATTTTTCACTATGGAAGTCTTGGTCACTGGAAAATGATTACATTTTGCTACTGAATCTGCTCCTGCTGGAGCTCGGCACCGACCTGATTGATTTTTATGCCGTTTTTATGAGGAGGGAAACCAAGGAAAATAGGATGTCTCCTCTGCTTTGAGAGAGAGCATGGATACATGGCTTAATGAATTTGATTTGCCAACAAAAGCGGAGGTTAGATTATCTGAATGCGTTTCCTCACAAGTGAACTAATTCCAATACATTTTGCACCGTGTGGGATTTGCTATAACACTTGGACACACACTTTCCCAGGGAACTTTACTGTGGATGGACAAATTGATGCTGGTATCATAACACAGACTGACACCGCCGTGTCCTCTGCTGCACGTTTTGTCCTTCTCCGTTTTTTTTTTGTCATCCTCATCCTCTTCCACACCACATCTTCCGATTCTATCATCAGTCTTTTCCTCTTCCACTCACCCCTCATCTCTCGCCACCTCTGCTAATTCTACGCCATGTCTGACTTGGTCTATTTCCTGCGCTCCTCATAACAAGGCCATGATGGACCTTGTCACCGCTGTCACTCAAACTCACTGACAGCCAGTCTCTGTGTGTTTTTTTTCTTCCGCTGATACATTTCGCGCGCTCCGTCTTCGCACCCGTCTGTCTCTCTGTCTGCCTCCCTCTCTCCTCAGTGATGACGGGAAGAATATGCTCGCCTGCCATCCATCTGTCCCGCTGATAAAGACGTTAGCTGTGATGGGTGTAGCAACAGGCGCGGGGCAGCAGGGCCCTGTCAGCGCTAGTCTGTCTTGGGAGAGATGGCTAACGGGTGTCAGGGATTAGGCCCGGGCTTGCATGATTGCTTCACTTGCTCACGATACACAACGCTTACCCTTGGTGATGTGCGAGTGTGGTCGGCCAGAACACAGAAAGGAACGGGAGAGGATTTGTGCACTGCATGTCGAGTTAGAGACACATTATGTGGGATGACTGTACCTATGTGTGTGTCTGTGTTAACTGTTGGATCGTGGCACAGGAGTACACTTTGTCCTTCAGGTACAATATTTGTTTCTGTTGGAAAATGAAACGCTCCCTCTGGTCCTCTCTTTATGAAGCCTTAATAAAGAAGGGGAACAATCTCAATAGACTCTGTTCAGGAAATCTTCATCTACATATGTGAAGGATGCGTTTGAAATATTAAACAGGAGAAATGTATTTATTCAGATGTGACGAACAATATTATGCCTTTTGACACTTATATACAGTATATAAGTATATATACTTACAGTATATTTGAGAGACTTTAGAAGCACGATAAAGAATTGTGTAAGAACACTTGAAACAGCAAGAGTTATGGTCCCACTAGAGTGAAGTGTTCTCTGAATAATGTCAACGTTTTAAAAATTCAAGGCCACAGAAGTTTTGAAATTTTTCGTTTCCAAAGCTTTCATGCTTTTCATCGTTTCCCTACAGTCCATACAAGCACTCTACGTTATTTATACTCAAATGAAATCAGTGGAAATAGCTAGTGGGTGAGAGCTTTATCCCCTCATCCCCAGTGTGCCCTTATTGATAGATTGATTGATTGATTGTCCTCAGTTCCTTCTTCTGTAGTGTCACTTCGCAGAACATGACATAACTGCATTGACAAATATGGGTGGTGGGAAGGGTAGAGAAGGGAAAATCCACTGCTGAATGTCAGATTCATCGAAACGTCTATCTTTGGAAACAGCCAGAGCAGAAAATAGGTTCAATTCAATGATGGCGACACAGGTAAGCTCATTAACTCTCCAGGCACACTCGCTGTATCCAGGATTAAAGCTATAGAGGGAAGTGTAAAAAGACGGAGGGGGTTTTGGGGCGAAGGGGGGGGGGGGGGGGGATTGCTGTGTATAGGAATGCGTGGGAAGATGAGCAGTCACATGCTCTTGTTTTCATTGCAGCTTCATGCCGCTACCGGGGAAACGGTGCCTTTCTACACATTTTGAACGCGCCTGCGCCGTGTCAGTTAAGCCGCTTCTGAAGGCAGATAAATGAAACACAAGTGGCTGCTTGAAAACCTTTTTAGCTCAGAGGGAAATCATTTAAATTTGACATTTACCTCGATCACTTTTACCTTGGTGTGTGCTTTTACAATTGCGCCCTGAACGGCTACATGGGTGCAATAAAATCTGAATCCATCATCCAGGGAGTTTTGAGATTTCAAGTGTTTTGTGAGGTTTTATGTCGCATCATTTTGCTAATTAAGTGTAAGTTATATACTTTTCTTGGCTAACGTGGAGATGGCCTTACTCTCTAAGGAGGAGAAACATGAAAAGGAAGTAGCTGACACTCAGGAAGACAAAACTTAAAATGCCTCTGTCGCAGCGCCTCTCTGCTGTGATGCAAATGGCACTCAGAAGCTAAACAGTCCTATCGGGGGAGGTTTAATGTAATGGGGCCCCTGTGTTGTGTGTCCCCTGTCAGAGAAAATCTTTGGGGCAGCGGGGATGTGTCACAAAGTACTTTCCATTTGGACAAATGAACAGCTGCGCAACTGTCTGTCTGGCTGCCTGTCAGCATCGCCCCAACCACCATCTATATTCATAACACATCCTGACAGACATCCACAAATGAAATAAGTTGATCTCCATCCTTCTCTGTATATTTGTGTGTGTTGCGCAGTCAAGATTTCATTTGTGTGGCCATTCGGTGTGTGTGTGTGCCCAGCCCTGTGCAATTGTGTGCATGTGTGTTTGTCTGTGACAGAAAGGAGATGATGGAAAGATTGATTTTTTTTACCAAACAGTTTTTCTCTAAAGGGCAAACCCTTAACACACCAGTTCCCTTTTAAAATACTTTAATATTAATGTTATCACCTCTATTAATATTTTATAGAATGCACATAAAATATGTAAGTTGAATGGCTGAACTGGTTCCAATTAACTGCTTTTAATTGTTAATCGACACCAAAGTTGGCTGACGTGTCATCAGTCCAGGCTTTGCCAATGGAGAGTGATGTGTTTAAGGGGTCAAATGTGACAGACAAATTAAAAATGAAGATCATAAGAGGGATGGTAGAGGCAGATAAGGGCAGAGTGCATGCTGCCAAACGCCTGTCTGGACAAACGGAGAGGGAGGGTTGTAGCCATAAAGAGCTCAACCATATCCCCATCTGATTTCACACATGAATGATCAATACCCATCCTCCAAGCTTAAATGGGTGAAATACAGCAGTTCCATGCATGATACCTCTTTCTCAATCTACAGTATTTTCACAGACATCCAATCACGCATCACAGCACGTGTGAATTTCGAGGCAGTTTACCTCCACTGAGATGCGTGGTGGGCTGCCTCATCAGCTTCATAAACCTTTACGATGTTCACTATATTTAAAGACAGTGTCACTTGGATATATGAAATGTCATGTTAAATGGGCTGTACTTATATAGGGCTCTTATCCAAAGCACTTTAAATTAACCTCACGCTCACACACTGACGGCAGGGACAGACCATGCAAGGAGACAACCTGCACATGAGGAGCAGTTAGAGGTTCGGTGTCTTGCTCAACAGCACCTCGTCAGGCTCTCTAGGAAGAACCCAGAGTCGAACCATGCAGGAACATTCTAATCCCTAGGCAACCAGTCTACCACCCTGAGCAATGCTGCACCGTATGTCGTGTTACCGTGCTTGTGTTGGCATTTTCAGATAAATTAAAAACAGTGATATGTGCATCTACGTATGTAAATGATGTGTAGTGTAACTCCAAAACTTACACCACACATCCTACAGTGCAACTACCTTACATCACTTCAAAGAGCATTCGCTATCTAAAGTAATGCCGACCCTACAAAGGTCAAACTGTTTATTAAAAGCTGTGCACCCCTGAAATGAAAGCATGTATTAATAGCTGAAGGTATTTCGACTCTAGCCTTCAAGCCTGATCGGATGGGATTGATTTTAAACTTAATTCATTTCCTTGCATTTCCCTCTTCACCCTTTGCTCTTGTTCTCCCTCTTTGTGAAGTCGCTATCCTTTCACTTGAAGGTCACAGATCAGAGTACAGCGGTGAGGATAAAAGAAAAAAATAGGTCTGGGTCAATGGTTTGTAACCAGCAAACAATGCCAGCTGGCACTGAAAGTCAAATAAAAAGCCTGTATAAGGAATAAGAGGCAATTTCCATAGTAGTGTTAATGAGGCAGAGTGCATTTAGTGTTACTCTATAAAGCTGACAGATGTGTACACTTTTCTAAGGTTTCATATCTTTTTTTGGAGCCCTTTGCCAAAATGTGTCTTTCCTTGGACCCCATCTGTTGGAGAAGCACAGTGAGTGTTGTTGAGAGTGGGAAGATGAAAGTTTTCGTGGAATTACTTTGCGTTTTCAGAACTCAAGCAGATGTTTTCTTTTGGCCTGCAGATGTTTACTATTTTAGATCCACTTAACAAGAAAATGAGGCAATGTTCACATTTATTACACCCCCAAAATGGAGCGAGTCAAGTTTTGTCTTGCAGCATTTATTTATTTGTGTATTTATTTATAGTGGAATGTTTGTTAATTATCATTAATAACGCAAAATCATCACTGTACATGTGGTAGACTTACCTAAACACAATGCTATAACTAAATCCAAAGACTGTTGTCCACTTGCCACCACTGCAGACACACAAATACACTTCCATGTAAGTAGCACCTTGGTTGTGTGTCTCTAAGGAGTTCCATTCCTTTTTCACCAAGGTGAAGGTTAGTTTTTATTTTTGGTGACCTCCATCACTTTGGTTTGTATTTAATTTAGTTGTAGCTTTAGAAACGAAAGGGAGGCCAGAAAACCTCCAACATCAGTATGAATAGTGCCAAAGATTTATTAAACATTCAAAGCCATGATACATAGGAATAGAATATGCACTCCGAACACAAAACGTTGCTTAACAGCCTGCCATGAAAACACACATCTGATCATTACACCCTGCTGGGGAAGCCTGACTGCTGCAGGTGAAAGGAGGCGGTGCTGTCTCGACCTTGCTTCTTAAGATTGCACTGACAGTTTCTTCTGTGGTTTTCCTTTGTTTTTGCAGTTGCAGCATTTCTGTCAAACAGTTGGAAATTATGCATATGTAGCTGGTGAAACATGGACAGCTTTAGAGCATGAAATGTAGGTTTAATCCACTGATTATACAGGTCCATCTACCAGTGGAAGTGGCATAAAGTGCGGGTTGTTTTTATTCGATGTGCTGATAATTAATTTAGCATGGGGCAGTGGAGTTTTTACAGATGCACAACTTAATAAGTCATTCCTGTTCTCATAATGTGCCTGTGGCTTAGGAAAAGCTGCTTAAATGCACATACCTGAGTTGTCTCCTCTCTGAACATCAAGCCTACGGCCATACTCATCATACTACCAGTAGGTTTTAGCATGATTTGTTAGTAACCGTTGCCATCAGCATCACTGCAAACTTCATCTTGGCTTGCAAGTGAGCAGAAAGTGATATTGAGACAAGATTTAGTTCCACTGCTTGTTCCTCATTTTACCTGGGAGGACTTACTGCCCTCGTTTGGACCTATTCAGGCAATCAGCAACCTGAAGGCCATTTATTGTCAGTGAGAGATAAGAGGCTGAGTGGGCAGCCTCTGACAGGTAAACAGATTGGATAATAAGCTGAGTGTCACATAGGTACGCTTAAGTGTTTCGGCAACAAAGTGACAGTTGTGATTTTGCATGCAGAAACATTTCATCTAACTGTGATTAGCTTGTATTATTGACTGCATTGGTGGCTGCGGTATTCTTACAAGGGTGGGAGTATAAGCCAAGCATCGCCCAATCTGCCATTTTCTGTGTCAGCCTTCCCAGCTGTGGTATGATTGTTCATGTGTGCACATGGGAGAGGTCATGCTTGCCCGCAGGTGGCATGTGAGTTACAGTATTATATCATAAACACAAACAAATATAACATATCATCATTACCATCATAGCTTTAGAGTAACAATTTGGAATAACAAAATCAAGTTGATAGCTGACAAAATGACACTTTGACTTCATTCATTTCTTTTTCTTTTACCTTTTTGTTTACCTCAGATCGATGCATCACCCAATTATTTTTGGCAGCCTGTCATTACCCCCAAGATTTATGAGAGGGATCAGGGAAAAAGTGGGGAATAAAAGCAGATGGGAAACAGAAAATCGATGCCCCACTACGGTTTTATTCCTTTGCATCTTAAATGTCTGAAGTGCATGAATCTATGATTTATGGACGCTGCCTACTCTGTTTGTCTCCATGCGAGAGTGTCTCTCTCTCTCTCGTTCGCTCGCTCTCTCCCCCTCTCTCTCTGTCTTTCATTCTCTGTCTGTGTGTGCGTGTGCGTGTTGTACCCAAGCCCCAAGGATACAGAGAGGATGTGTGGCTTTATTTTTCTGTTACCCCACACTGGATTGAATAGATGACCACATGACCAGGCTCATGTGGTCATCTATTCTGAGAGTGGAGGGAGCAAGAGCCACTACTGTAATTGGTCCACCGTCTGGGCTGGGTGTACCAGAGAGAAGAGAAGAAACACCCAACAAACATATGCGCACATACATGCGCACACACACGCGCACATACAGAGAGAGAGAGAGAGAGAGAGCAAAGCTAACTTGGAGCCAAACCTGTTTTTTCTTCTTCTTACCATCTCTTCTCTCTCCCTCCTTCCCTCTCTCACTCTATCTCTCTCTCTCTCTCTCTCTCTCGTTCCCTCTCTCTCACTTAATGTGTTAAAGTCATTTCAGGCCAGCAGCCCTGCCTAGCAGTTATTTATTTCCTTCTAGTCTTTCAGGTTACTGGTTGCTTTGTGCTCCAGGTGGAATTGGGGTCTTATCAGTGGTGGGGCAGGGGCCCAGTGGCCACATCACACAGAACACAGCATTTCCTCCAACCGCATGACTGCCCCACATGATTAAACCCAATCTGACTGGCCATTGGGTTGTGTGTGTGTGTGTGTGTGTGTGTGTGTGTGTGTGTGTGTGTGTGTGTGTGTGTGTGTGTGTGTGTGTGTGTGTGTGTGTGTGTGTGTGTGTGTGTGTGTGTGTGTGTGTTGCTTGCAAAGGTTCCATTTGAATGTTTCTTATGTGCAGCTTATAGTATGTTGGAAGGTGTTGAGTGTGGCTTGGCAATTTGTGAGTGAAGTACTTTTGTCTATGTGTTTATGCAGGTAACATGAGTTTCCCTTCAAAATGTTAAGTCTGATTTATTTTCAATAAGGTCTGGTGAATGGTTTGCATGGACACCATCCAAACTAACTGTCTGTGTGTCATGGTTGTCATAGCTTTGTGACAACCGTTCCAAACTAAAAAGTACAAAGATGAATTAGATTGAGTAAAGCGGGCATAGTTCCCTGTTCAGTCATCCACCACCCACCCACCCACCCACCCACCCTCAGTGGTGCATTTGCACCACTGCCAACACCATCAATGGGCGCACAACTGCTATGGCTGGACAATATGAACGCAATTTTGTATTCCCTGGCTGTTGAGTGACTGTCCGTAAGCATGTATCAGGCTTAAGGTAATTGGTAATTGCTGAGCCCTGAGTGGTTAGAGCTTCCGCTTGGGAACCGGAGGGTTGCCGGTTCGAGCCCCTGCCGAGGCGCCCCTGAGCAAGGCACCGAACCCTCAATTGCTCCCCCCTCTGCGAAGGGTGGTAATGTAAGTCGCTTTGGATAAAAGCGTCTGCCAAATGATCGTAATGTAATGTAATGTAATGTAATGTAATAAAGTCAAGTTCCAGTGCATTCTAGCTGCTATCATTAAAGAATGTATTGGCATTTTTTGTGTTTTGGATAATCTGTCTCTATGTGACAATAAAGACTGGTAGGCTACTGGAACCTGACCACCTTAATTTTCCAAATCCTTTTGTACTTTTGCTGTAGCCTTGCAGGACAATAGATAAAACACAAAACCTCCCTCAGTATGTTCTCTTTCCATCCACTGCCTCCTAAATTACTGTGAATGGCTTGAAGCACTTTTTAAACAAGCTTTGGCTGAATGGAAAAGGCTGGAAAGAAAGGAGAGAAGAAAAAAATCAATGTTTGTCTCTCTTTAGATAAATGCATGAGGCTGAAGCTGCGTTAGGCGGCAAGAGGGTAATCTGTGAAACAACAATACCGTGGGCTGACAGAAGATGCAGTAATCTAGGCTGGACCAGTGCTATCCTTAAACAGGGTGTTCTGTGTCTAAAAGATTACACTGTAAGCTCTGACACAGTAATGGCCTGACACACAAACACACACACACACACACACACAACTTCTGGCTGCCTTGAGCTTCTGCAAGGACAGTCTTGTACTCTTTATTGAGAGGCATGCTGCCAGAACGCAGCCATGATAGGAATGTGATTGAGGACGGCTGGCAGTAGCAGGCACAGAGGTGGGCAGTGATTGACAATGAAAAATAAATGAAAAGTATTGTCAAGATTGAATGATGAGGGACATAAATTGTGTGTATTCTGTAATGTGTACTGGTGCCTGCTATAACTCTTTGTTAGTTTTTGCCTGAATCAATATAACTGCAATTGCTTGTTTTCGATCCAACTTGGCTATCTAATTGTTCAAGGAGCACAGGTTGCCTGGTTGTGTCTTTTTGTATTTAATGTACCTGAGCACATTCTTTAATTCATTGGCCTCATTTGGCCCCATTTTTAGTTATTTTTTTACTATTTCCCTCTTGATTTATTTATAATTCATTTTCTCAGCCAAATATTCCACTGGTATACAAATATATTCTACAAATGTGTTTTCTAACACTTTCGCAGTATATTGTGCTTAGTATATTATAGGTTTGATTTAAGTTACGGTTTCTTATATTGAAATATTACTTTGGTTATGTTTGGTTTCTGATAAAGAAATGTGTTCTAAATGTAAATGGTAGCTCAGGGCTGTACTGACAGGCTGTCAGATGTACTGTTCTTTAGTTCGAGATAGAAATAGAGAGTACTTTGTGATATGACCCTGCTGAGGTATACAAAGGAGCCCTTTCTAAACCTTCCATTGAGAATCGTTGTTGTTGTAAAGAACTGCTCTTGGAACAGATAATTATTTAGTCCCATTTTGTTAGGTTATGACTTTTATCAGGAGGTGCGGTGCTGCAGGTCAGTGTTGGTTGTTCCTACCTGGTTGGATCTAATTTGGGCACGTTTATCATCCTGGAACTGATATCATGTTACCCATCATTCTGAGACCTTTCCAATGACATGTAACATCAGTATAGAGTATCCTTGAATTCATAAAATACAATGTTGATACAGTTACTGAACTCCAGTTGACCCCCAGAGTGGCCCCAGCCTGAGGAGAGTTTCACTAAAACAAACCTGAGATAACTGAATCACATAACGGTTCAGCTAAACAAGAGATCAAGGGACACAATCATCTCTCTCCAAGAATGGTGTGTTGGATAAACCCAGTGACACTGTACACCACAAGCAAACCTTGATGAGCCATAAAACCAGCCATGGAGAAACACACTTTACAGTTTCTGCCAGTCTCACATTGTTATCTGGATTCAGTAGGCGTTGTGGTCGAATCTCAGTGGGTTGGCCATTACACTATCAAAGTGTTTCTTCTTGCTCTATTGGCAAGCGTTATCAGTTTTTAGAAAATACCAATACTTTTTCAGGTGTTCAGTCACATCACATTGATTAAGTCGAGCCAAAGGGCCACAGTTTCTCCAGTCTGTTTACAGTCAGTTATACTCGGTCACTAATGTTGATTTTTATCTTTCTTTGTGAAAATCTGTCTCCCCTAATAGTTTGAAGCCAATGTGGATGAGGGTTCGACGGGTGTGGTGGTCAACCTGACAGTGGACGACAGAGATGAGCCCACCACGGGGGCATGGAGAGCCATCTACTCCATCATCAACGGAGACCCAACAATGAGCTTTGAGATCCATACCAACCCTGACAATAATGAAGGAATGCTGTCTGTTGTCAAGGTAAACCCTTAAAGAAGTGAAGTGAAGGGATTAAGGGAACACCGAGTGAGTTAAACTTCAGGGATACAGCAGTAGCCTGCTGGAGGTCATTTTGTAGGGCTCTGGCAGTGCTCCTACAGTTCCTCCTCGCACAAAGGAGCAGACACCGGTCCTGCTGCTGGGTTGATAAACTTCTTCGGCCCTGTCCAGCTCCCATTAAGAAACATCCGATCTCCTGGTATCTCCTCCATGCTCTTAAGACTGCACAACAAACCATCTTGCGCACGTATTGATGTGGCATCCTGGTGGAGCTGTACTACCTGTGCAACCTGATTGGGCTGCAGGTATCGCCTCATGCTACCAGGAGTGACAAGGACACTGGCAGAACACAATACTAAAGAAGAATCAGTCAGGATTGATGAGGAGATTGCAGTGGTCTGTGGCCACCACCTACAGACCATTCCCTTTTTGGGAGTTGTTTTGCTTTTGACTCTGCATTGCTCCTGTACCAGAGCAAGTGAAGTTGATTGACAACCCCTGTGTTTCCTAAATGGACGGATTGATATCCCTGAAGTTGAACTGACTTGGTGTGATACTGTGATGAAGTTTTTCCTTAATTTTTGTGAGCAGTGTATAATAGAACACCCTCTATAATTCAGGTGGTGGCTTACATTTTCAACATTTTCATGGTGTCATGATCTATACACTGAATAACCAGTAATAAATGATCTCTCTCACTTCCCTCTCCCAGCCTCTGGACTATGAGGCCACAGATTTTCACACACTGCTGATCAAAGTTGAGAACGAGGACCCGCTGGTACCCGACGTAGGATACGGCCCCAGCTCCACTGCCACTGTCCACGTTACAGTCCTGGACATGAACGAGGGCCCTGTTTTTTCCCCAGACCCCCTGAGAGTCACCAGGATGGAAAATATTCCCGTGGGCAGCTTTGTGGCCTCGCTCAACGCCACAGACCCAGATATACTACAGATACAGAGCATCAGGTAAGGGCTTGAAGGAATGAAGACTAGGTCACATTTCATGGGATGATAGTCGCTTGACTTGTATGCGCCATTTAGGAGGATCTAACACACAGGGCTGATAAATGCATGCATCCAATGAGACCAGACTTAGCCAATCAGTAAGCACCACTGACAAAACACTGAGGGAAACGTTGTTTATGCGCAACTCAAAGCGAAGCCTTTGCTTTGTTTCCCTTCAGCTTGTGTCTGTGTGGGCCGCTGTCATTGCTGGCCGCCATTGATATTTATCCTGTTAGATATCGCCATGGCATCTGCAATGGTTTAGCACATCTCTCAGATTGTGTTTTTCAACAATTGGCACACAGCAAGCCTTTGATCTGGTGCTTATATTGGTGATATCAAAAAACTCACCAAGTGAGAAATCAGGGCTAAAAGACAAGTGCATTCTGAACAGGCTTTATTGAAAAAGTAACCCTGGAAAAGGAGAGGGAGCTTGTTTGTGCTGTTTTGTAGTGGGTGATTGTTTGGGTTGTTATAGCTCTCAGCTCAGAAGAGTCAGTATTTTTATTTTATTCAGTTTGACTTGGTTCAGCTCAGCCACTTGGTTGAGCATCATTTGCTAAAGGGACTCTTTGGGCGAGCACACTGTCAGGACCCAATACTATATCCTTTTAGAATATTAAAATTTTCTACACAGAGACTTTAACACCGGGACTGTCCTGCTTAACGTCATCCTAAAAGAAAGCAACTGGAGACAGAATTGAAACCTCGCTATCTTAATGGAGGTCTTATCCTCTTGTCGTAATAAAAAATGTCAACTCATCACTGGGCAGAATCTACCTCGTAGACGTCCATTCACCTCCATGGTGTCGAGACTCAGATTTACGACACCTTTGCAGACATCCCTGAATCATCTCCAGAAATGATCTAAGAGTTGGTGTCACTTAGCTCTGATGAATAGGAAATTCAGACCGCTTGATAATTTCATTACCGTGGCCGCCTATTTTTTGAGTAATTAATTATTTTCTACCTTTCCATCATTCACAGTTGCTCATTTATATTTCCATTACATCTTGATGGTTAATTCTGCTACACATTCATTTATTATTCCATTCATTCAGTCAGTTGTTATTCAATTTACTTAATTGAGTAATAAACATTCATGTATTAGTAATTGTCTCTGTAAATTTCTTTAAAGCAGAGTGCAAAAGCGTCAATGGGAACAAAGAATTCACTGCTTCTGATATGAGATTGATTTGAATACGTTGATTGAAATTAATGAGAATAAGGAATGGGAGCCGGTGCCCCAACCAGTGCAAACATGGAAAGAACACCTTTCTTCTCCTACATCATCAAGTTGTATTTGACACAATTCCATTTTAGTTCTGTTCAGTGCCTGCACCATAATTTGGCTCCCTCTCGAGAATGAAGGTGTCGCCTGCCAGTTCAGTCTGCCATCACCAGCTTTCAGACATCTTACTCTGTCAACTCCAAAAACCTGTTTCAGAGACACTTGCACTTTCTTTTATCCCTCTTGTTTGTTTCAACCTGGTTTTTACTCATTTCATCTTCTTGTGATTTCCTTTTTTCGGTCACTTTATCCAGTGGTCCCTTTCTCTGTCAGGCTGCTATATCTTCGTAAGCAGGTGAACAATATTGCTCTGACAATATGCCCTTAACTGGCACGGGTCAAACAATTCACCTAAGTTAACTCACACGTCACAGAGTAGGTCAGCTTATTAACTTTAACTGTGTTACAGGAAACCCTTCTCTTAAATATTACTAGCACCATTACAGGAAGGCTATTAGTTCCGCAGTGTTACACTGAATTACGCCTTTAGCTGCCAGAAGAGCCCCTCTGTGTGTACTACACTTTCTTTTACACGATAGAAGACTAATCATTGCGTTTATTGGCTTTCAGGCCTAATTTATTCTCAATTTATATTTCCCTTTTTCTGCACCCCTGGTGATATATATATAATGTAAAAATACTGTTAAGTAAACACACAGGGATAATAATGACCTCAGGAAATAAAAGGCAATAGATCATGACTTTCTTGCTCAAATTATTGATGCTGGTTTATGTGCGCTAAAATGTACTCGGTGTCAGATGGCTCCATAATGTGGAACTGTTTTACTGAATGTTGTGTAGGAGTCAGGAGCTTTGACAAGTGACTGCCTAAGACTATTACAAACCTGACACAGAACACAAACCACGCTCTGCTCATTGAGCCTACTATGCCAGATATTTGCTAGATTTCTCGTCTCTGGCTGTCGTTTACTGTCATCTTTGGCCAAACGCTTCAGCCGAGGTTAAGACGATATAACACCAGAGATCCGTAAAGCACTGAGCTGCTCAATGACACAGCCTATTCAGTAACCTTCTGTGCGATGAAGTTGTTGGCAGAAAGCATCAGTGGGCATATTAAAAGCAGCAGATACAAATATAAGCAAATGGAATTTTAACAGATGAGCGTGTAAGGGAGCAATGATGACCTGAGCGGCGACCGTGATGAATGAATGTGACGTAGCGTACTCCGACAGAGGGATGACATTGAACGGCTAAATCAGTGACGGACGTGAACCATGAGGCTTATTTTGTTTCCTTTGGAGGTTGGTTACATTAGAAATAATAGGGCACAAAAGGGCTCGGCTATAGTTGAAATGAAAAGAGTCCAGTGAAACTGGAAACTGAAGTAGAAAACTTTTTGTTTTCTGTTCTACATTCAGACTGAGCTTCAATTTATCTGGTTGTCCTTCAGCAGCAATTCTTCCCCACTAATCAATTTATCATATCTGCTGCTGCTAAATGGCTCTACAATAGAAAAATAGTCCCTCTGAAAGGTCTTGAACCAAGGTCAGGGCCATGTTCTCATTGAACCACAAGAGGGCACATTCTGGATAAGAGAGGTTCAATTTATGTTTTTTGTTCATTCTATGTGGATATATGTATACTATAGACCATAGACTATTAAACTAAAGCCGTCTGCTATGAGTCGTCACGAAGAACACAGCAAGCTGAAACATATTCAATCTTTCCTTCTGCTTTTGACGTTTCTCCCCCCTCTTATCCTTGGAGAGCATTTCTGTATTTGGGCCCTTTTCCAAGACATAGGATTACAGTGTTGTGGATTGCTATGCTGAGCCAGAAACTCTTGAAATCTGAAGCACGGATGTAAGAAACCTTGTTCCAGGTTTTACTCAGCAGATAACTCAGTAAATTCCCCCTCTTGGAACCATCCCATTGCCTCTGTTCTTGGTTTTCTTTTCTGCTCTTTTTTCAATTGATAGTGATGTCAACTATGGACATCTCAAGGACATTGTGATGGACATATACTGAGCAAGCAGAGACGCTATGCCATAGTGACTATGGCAATGAATGAGGAGATTCATTACAAAATGGCAGAAGAAGCCAGAACGAAGCAAGTTCACTAAAATATCTGTATCTTATGTTTTCGGATAATTTCTGTCTGTAGGTCGGTGATATTATTACTTTGTCATTTTGAGACTTTGGCATGCATTTACCAGGCTGTGGACAATGTGATGTGAGAAGGCTCCAGTTAAAGCATATAGAGCAGGAAATACATAAACAGATGTTTCAGGGTAAAATATCATAGCAAACTACTCTCTGAGGCAATGATTTCCTTTTCCACTTTACTGCACAAATTTCACAATAGAAATATGCCCTAAGAATGCTACAAATATTTGTGATTTATATCCGCAAATGTATTTTCCAATTGATTTGTTATATCCAAATGTTAAGGTGCTTTTACCTTCAGAAACACATTAAATAGCACCGGCTCTTCCACAGGCATTTATCACTTCAATTTCAGTACTCTTCACACGTTTTTCACAGAGGAACTTAAGATCAAGCGTCAAGACAAATCACTACTCTCATTACATTAATGGAAATGTTAATTGAAGATCTGTACAGTCAAATTATCACAATTATTGATCAAAGACTGCAGGAAGAAGCTTCAACAGCTGTGGCGAGAAGGAACAGACTGTTCAGTGAAACTACACAGTTTCTCATTAGCCAGGTTTGCAGCCCAGAGCAGAGCCAAGCTGAAACAGGTCAGGGTTTGAGACCAAAAGGTTGGGTTTTATTCCCTGAGCTCTATGATAATGTTGACAATGTGATGGGAAGAATGTATTTATATCTAAACATTATATTCCTCCAAACAATGGCTGCCAGTTAATATGAAAACTTTGTTATTAAGCTATTAAAATTTCTGACCTAGATACTTCCTTCTCTCACTCTCCCTGCTGAACAGACAAAAAGCACGAGAGTCTTTGATCTGTCGGAGAATTTATGCCAAACTATCAGGCTTTGGTAGGATTTGTCTCAAGTTGTTGCCGAGGAGATTTGCTCGACCTCTTGGCAGGTTGACGGCTTAAGTCAGTCCACAAGAGGAGCAGCATCATTTTCTGTGAGTGAGGAAGGAGAGAGACACTTCAAGGAGGGTGTAGTTTCCTAAGCTCTTAATTGTCCATTTACCATGTACCCCAATTAGGTACTATTTTTTTATGCCTGTCAAACTTCTGCTCCTAGTATGACAACTACAGATTCTTTTGATGGTTACAATCACAAATTTGCCATGTGAACTGTGAGTTAATCTGTTGTCAAAGGGAGGGGCAATATAACCAGGATACATGTGCACTGTGAGAGATTTGTGTCATGGAATGGATCCAACCAAACCATCCATACCAGTAGACCCCATTTTAATTGTCACACACATCACCCCAAGCATCAACACTATCTGTGTAGTTTGTTTTGTGTGTTGTATCTTTATCACTGATCATATATCCCACATGTGCACTGACAGCTAATTGTGTTGCTGTAGTACATTCCAGTTGCAACAGTGTCAATAGTGGCATCCCTGTGTCGGCACCAATAAATGTGATAGATTTAACCGACAGTTTAATACGAGGGGTTGTTTGTGGTGGCCTGTGGATTTCCGACAAGGAAGAGCAAAGGAAGCATAATTCTGAGGAATCCCTTCTGAGAGCTGCCATAGCTGCTCCATTCGAAATTATTCTTGGCACTCACTGACATTTTTCTTCAACATTTCAGAAGGGTTTAGTGGTTGATAACTAAGTCATTCAGACTGTTTGATCCATTGTTTGCGTTTCTGTTGTAGCTTTCATATTCTTTCTCCTACAATATGCACTACAGTGTATCAGCAAATTGATGAGACGTATATCTTGCAGCAACTGTATTTGTGTTACCCTTAAAATGAGCTCTTTCACAATTTTAACAATTTCATATGCTAATGTTGTTATTTGGTTTGAATGTAGCCTATTTAATCAGCTGTAGTAGACTTGTCCAATCAGAAACAGATTTGCGGGGAAGCTGTTCTTTCCCCTCACTTCTCAGAGTAGAATCAACGGAATTGGAATGTTCTTAAAGATGGTCCACCCAGATCAATTTCTGGGTGATGCAAGGAACAAAAACGATCAAGTAAGACCTTTGATATACACCCGGAGTAAGGGAGAGATGGACCCTGGATGAAAGGGAGAAAACTTTACTTTTACTAACTCCACTTTGTCTCTGCTGTGTGGGAAATGTGTGATATCTGCATTGTACCCTCAGGTTTACAAAAATGTCACACGGAAAGTTCAAAAAATATTCAAATGTCTCCCGTTGCGTTCTGTGCTGATCTGCTGACAGTCAGTCCGCTATAAAGAGGGAAGCAAGTAATCTGAAGTGCCATTAAGAAAGTTTGTGTAATTAAATTAGGTCTCATCGCCAGTGAGTGCTCTTTCATCAGTTGTCCCATAACTATTTCACCTCAACTAATGGACTCTCAATGAACAGGAAGACTTCAGCCTGACAACGGCTTGACTACACTTATATACCGTATATCTATATAAGGTATATACTGTACATGTTTATAGTGATCATGGCAAATAATCCTGTGAACAGTTATGAAAAACAATACTTACACTTCTAAATGTAGTGAGTACCTTCAGGTAGATGCAGTGACAACTTATAGTTTTATAATTTACTGATCCTGCTCATTCTAGCAAAGGACTCAGGTCATTAGTGTCTGATGTGTTAATCAAACAAATGCACTGTGAACCTGCATGTAAAAAACTGGTTATGCACATTCCATCTTTAAGACAGTGATTATTGGACCAGATTCGAAAAATACCATTTCCTGTACAGACAGTTTTGTTTACCTTTACGCTACACTTTTCTATTCACAATCTGTTATGAAAAATAGGAATGCACATTTTATTGAATATTGTTAGTAGTGGATCTGATCCTCAATCTAGCTCCACAGTAGAATTGTATGGGTTCTTCTCTGGGCCGTGTCTCATCCCTCCGCCAAGGGACCAAGGCTCTGAGGTCTTCAGTTCTACATTTACTGCAAAATACATTTTAAGTTGTTTTCTTCTACTTGCTTTGGAAATAGAACCTCAAGCAGCCGAGTCATCCATTTTTCAGCAGCCGCCTTTTCACTCTTCACTTTGGTCATATTCAAGTCAAAAGGGAAGGGACTTTAAAGGAGAGAGACAGGGAACTGAAATATCAGGCACAAAAATTGGCAGGTAGCTTTTGCGGGTGCATTGTAGGAAAGGAGACAGACTGACTGACTGCAAGGATGAGGGAGTGTGTATGAAGGAGAGTGGTGCGCCTTAAAGGCTGACCCGGCAGGGACAATCGGCGTGCTTACCTTCATATCAGCCATAAATTACCCTTGTCTGCACAGCGTCATGCACAGAGCAACACCGACGAACGATGCCGGATATAATGAGCAATATATTGATGGAGAACTTTGAGAGGATGTGATGATGGAAGGCAAAATTATTTGCCTGCTTGCTTTGATAAGTTTTTAATGGCAGTAGATGTTCATTACCAGAGATTTGATTGACTGCCAACATTCAGACATGCCGGGCCAGTTAAATACCACACAATCCCCAGATGGCTGCAATGTAATAGATATAAACCTAACAAGGAAAAAGTTGATGATACTTTTGGTGAACTTTTGCTTACCAATTTCAAAAGTTGCCCCAAAGTTCAAATGGCCGTACACACACTGCAGCAGTGCAGATTTGTTTGCTCAGAAGTTTGCCACAAGTAAGTGAATACAACAAAATGGATTTTCTTCAGAAGCACGCTCTGTCCTCTCCTTTCCCTTCTCTCTCTCCCGGGCACTCTTGCACTCTCTCTCTTTCTCTCTCCCTGGGTCTCTCTAATCCATTTTCCACACAGCACATTAGAAATTAACCCAACAAAAATATACCAAACCCGGCAATGGACTCAGTCTCATAACCCCACAACTCCCAGCATTTGGGCTGAGTCATGAGTTGGTAACAGGGATAAGTGTGGTGTAAGGATTGTAGTCTTTATCTTTAGGGGAGACACCTTATAGCTATTCAGCCTTCAGTACTATCATTGTACAACTCTCCTCCAGAAGTGAACCATTTTTGCTTTGTTCCTTTGTTTTCATTATCGGATAACTACAATTGCACAAAAACACAGCCTTTGCATTAAGTTGATTCTGCATCTTTCCCTACAATACCCTTTCTCTGTCCAGGTGCAATGAGAATGGGCTGATTAGCCCCCAGTCAGGTGGTTGGAAGTGCTTTTCATTTCTAGCAGCATGCCAAATGTGCAGTAAAGTGGGCAAGAGTGGGAGGGGTGAGAGACGGGCAGGGAGAGGCTTAAGTCATATTGTTACTATACCAGTATGTAATTAAAGGAATGCTATGAGACGGCAAGAGGAGAGGGAATTATGTGCCATGACGCGGGAATAAATTGCTTTTTGTTATTCATCAGTTCTGGTTGCTACTGAAGCAATGAGGTGCTATTTTGCAACTTATTGTTTTCATTGTATATACCTAGTTAATGTTTTCATTGTCTATCGTTTTACTCAGGACTGGTAATTTATGAATATTAGTTTATACTCAAATAAGAACTATGGTGTATTCAAACAAACTATTCACCAACAGGAGAGAATTTTTAGTTAGATTTTCATGTGAGCATCTTAAACATAAAAAGAGCATTCATCAAAAAACTGTAAGTTGAGACTTACCTTAATATCAAATGACTTTTTATTTACACACTACCATGTCAATGTTTTGTAGATTAAAGCTTTCCTTATAAAGTTAGAGCGACTTTTTGCAACCATGGCCCCTCCTCCTGCTGCAAGTGAGTGAATAGTCCCACAGCTGACAATGCCCAAGAAAAGCAGATGAGCAGCAGAAAGATGTTTAGAAACATGTCCAACCCAGAATTTCAAAATGACACAACCCAGGCTTTATGAATGAGGCTCAGTCAGTTTAGAATAGTGCTGAGTTTTTGTGAATTCCTCCAGTGGGTCTTTGTTTGCCACACTCAGTAGGGTGTCTACAGTCGTTGAGTGCATTTGGCAGAGCACCGCCTCAAGTGGATGTCACACAGCCAGCAGCGTTAGTGAGGCAAAATGAGTGCAGAGCATTTTAAGGGTTATTGTAGAAACTTGGTCAAATACAGATCAAACATGTTGAATCCATATTTGGGCACATTTTTGCCCAGATTGCCTGATTCAAGCTGAGACATTGGACCAACTGCAAAGAAGCGACTCCTGTGGTGTTGCCACCCATGGAGACAGTGAAAAGAACAATCAAGAAATGAAATATTAAACTGCTTCTATCACGCAACTTTTAGATTATTTCTCCCTATCTCTCTCGCTTGTTTGCCCGCTCACGTTTCACCATCACCATCATCTTGGCTCTCACTGTGGGTAGAACTCCACGCCAATTAAATGTTCCCACTAATGCACATTGTTTGTTTGTTAGTTTTGTCATGCTTTCACTGGACATTCCTTTCTGAGAAGGTCAAATTCTAATGAAGTGTCTGTAGTTGTAACCCTCAATGACATTTGTCTCTGATTAAACTCAAACTAAAGCGCTCACATAATTGCACATGTAGAACCTTTTCTTAACTGCTACACACCTTCTTCACTCACGCATTCTTATCGCACCCTTTTACAGGTCCATACTTTGCATACAGTTTGAACACAAGGACAAAGACAAGGTTTTAGTGACAGATGATTGATGTGACATACTGCCTCATTTGCGTTTCCCCTTCTCGGCTCTGTCATGTTTCTTTCCCTTGCATGTATCTGCCGTGCTGTGCTGCGCTGCTACAGAGCAGAAAAGTACTCAGGTGTGACGTGGCTAAACTATCCACATGGCCTAAAGCAGTAGTCGGCCAAAACTGAGCAGCTCAGCTCGGTTTAAAGTAGAAATCCATCCCAAAGTGGCTGACCAAGGTCCTTGTCTCCGACCCTAAAGGAGTAACCAATCTTTCACACACAGTAGTTCTCAAATCTGTCACTCTGAGAATTTCCAACACACTTCAAAGTATACGGTTAAAGGTCTTATGCCTGTTGCATGACTTAGACTTGCTTGTTTCTGTCCACTCCCCTTCTTTCTTTCCCCTTTCTCTCACTTTCCTAGCTGCAAATTGCACAATAACCGCATGTCTCTTGTGCACTGTTCTTATGTCTATGGCTCGCACACACTCCAGCAGTTCTCTGATTGAAACGATTTACATTGGCTCGGTGCCGTCCAATCTGTGGAAGATCTAGCTGACAGGAAAAAACAGGACATGATAGAGAGACAGGTAAAGACGATACAAAGACTAGAAGCAAGGATGGGGACAGAAGGAACAATGCAGAAACAGTGGCAAGACATGCTGGTAGTGAGACATCAGACCATATAAAGTGTTTTTATAATATACTTTCAGCGTTGTCACTTTAAGAGCAGTGAGCTACAGAAACCATAAACCAACAAATACTGACACTTTAAAATAACTGTATTAAGCTCTTAGGCGTGACTGCCGGTAGTGTGTGTGTGTGTGTGTGTGTGTGTGTGTGTGTGTGTGTGTGTGTGTGTGTGTGTGTGTGTGTGTGTGTGTGTGTGTGTTTGTATTTTGAAGGGGTGTTTGCAAACGCTGTAGAATGCTTCACACTACCTATGATGAAATGACAAAAGAGCTGTCAGGTGACACAGTGCACAGTATGATCCTGACAAACTGAGGTTCTGAGCAGCAGAGACAACCCATGTTGATGACGTGTGTTAGACCAAAAGTAAAGTTCTATTTTCAATGAGAGATCAAGGGAAAACTTCACCACCACTGCCTGTGAGCACTGCATATCACAGACCTGTCCAAAAAATGGGTTTCTTTGTGGGACAGTGTACACGCAACAAAAAACAGTTAGGATTTGTGCGACCTAATGAAAAGAAACGCCACATGAAGCATTGTATACCCACACATCTGCGTGACTGACTGAAATGAAGGTACGCAGGACATTGTTATTTTGAGATTCTCCCATATTGCACAGGAGCATTGCGGCGCTCATCATAATAAGCTCCTGTTCCATTCTCAGCCTATAACTGATAAGACAGTGTTTTGTTCTCAGAGCAGTCTGGGGAAGGAGTCTGAGTCTGAGAGTGGAATGTTTTTCCTCGGATGCCGAACAGCTTCCACTGCTGCTGTTCTTCTTTTTCCTCCTCTGCCCCATCCGACCAAGCACCTGTCTTGCCCTCTGACCTCTCCCAGCTTCCTTTCTTTCTCTCCCCTGTTGATGACGAGGCCTTTTGAACTCACTGCTGTTTTCCGTCTGCTCTCAGGTGACCGCCTTTGACTGTGATGTATGATACATTTTGTGTACTACTAAATCCTTCACCCATACTGTTCCTGTATCTTATTGAGTCTGTTTGTGTGTGTTTTGTTTATTTGGTTTCATTCCTTTTGTTACCAAGGATAAGATACTGCTATACTACTCCCTATGACAATTTGATACCCTGCGCTCAGGACCATGCTAACGTTTGCCATTTACAGCAGCACTAGTATCGCAGAGGTACAGAGATTCCGGCATGCTCACCATCCACAATAGCCACCATCCACAGTAAACAGAAGGGAAAGAAAATGAAGAGGGACATGACAAGTTCCGTCTGTAGGGAGGAAGGATGGAGAATCTTTTTTTCAGTTTAATTGACAGATGCAGAGGTTGGTTGGAAGAAATGGATAGAAACAAAACAAAAAGTTCAGCTCTGCCCAGTGGCCTCCCTCTGCCGCAACCAGTCATGTTCTATTTTGACCAATTGCAGCCTTGGGGGAGATATGAGAAGTAGACAGTTTGGCATGAGGGTCCTACAAGAAGAAAACAGAACCAGCCTGACTCAATTTGTCTTCAGGCTCTCAACGCTCAACCTTTTAGCCATCAGAGTTCTATCTCTGCTTGGGCTTTTAATGTAGTATTGGTGAGATAGAATAGAGTTGTGAGAATTTATTGCAGTGGGTACAAAGTAATCTCACTCGAACAGAGCAGAGCCTCTTGGAACCTTTTACCTTACTTATGTGTTTGTATTTGCATTTAAATGTTCACAAATGGAGTTTATCTGTCTTTAGTGGTGCTGCGCCAAGTCTGTTGGCTTAAAGCTCTCATAGGAACGCATGTTGTTTGACACTGATCTTTGTCTCATTAGGTCTCACCCTCCACTCCTTACTGGGCATCTCCACAGACAGCAGTCTAGCTGTTCCAGTGTTCCCAGTTGATCACAAATTGAAATACTTCAATTAGTGTTGAAAGCCACGGCTCTCAAACCCCTAAAAGAAGAGATGCCTGCAACATCCTGATACAGGTGTTTGCCTAATGAAGTAAGACTCCCAAAAAAAGGATGACTTAAAGTTTCTTTCCTTTAATAGCTCAGTTTATCTGGGGTAAGCCAAAAGGCAACATAATAAATATTTTACAGGGATTAAGAGTACAAGCTTGTTACAAATGCATGATTATATTCTTTGCATATTTTCACATTATGTAAATCACTGTGTGACCCCCCAAAATCAACTCACAGCTCCCCGGGGGAAGGTGCAGACCCTGAGGTTGAGAACCTCGGCTCCACCACTCCAAACCAATTTACCTCTTAAGCGATAGTGAATAAGTAGAGTTGCTTGACCCGACCAGTCAACCTTGATTGTTATAGCTAATCTGTGAAACTTAATGATGCACACTCGGAGAGGTCATGAACATCCGTCCCCAGGAAACACACTCAGGCTTACGCAGCATAAAAACAGGCTTAGCTTTAAAGGAGATTGAAGGGGGAATGAATGAATTCAGCATATGTTTGGGGAGTTTCTTATGGACTATAACCAGATCTGCAGCTCTCCATGTTTGACATGGGAGCCGTTAAGGTAGCTGTCTGGTACCTGTGTGTGTGTGTGTGTGTGTGTGTGTGTGTGTGTGTGTGTGTGTGTGTGTGTGTGTGTGTGTGTGTGTGTGTGTGTGTGTGTGTGTGTGTGTGTGTGTGTGTGTGTGTGTGTGTGTGTGTGTGTGTGAGAGAGAGAGAGAGAGAGACTGGTTTGATTTTTTTGAACCCTTCAGCTTCGTCTGAATCCTCTCATTTCATTGGCATGCATAACAATTGAAGAGACAAGTGTTACAAGAAGGAAGACATCTCCATGTAGTCCCAAGCTGATTGTTGAGTGGCTCATTTGAGGGCTAGGTGTGCATGATCTGATGACCCATAAATGATGCAGTGAAAAGGTTGTAACATCAGTCTTTCATAAGATATTTTGAGATGAACATGTTGAGGTTTAGTTTGTCGTTGTCTTTCCCAAGTGTGTGCTCTGCCCTCAGAAGGTGGCGTAGCTTCTTATAGGGCCAAGCAACATTAAAGAGACACTGTCGAGAAGTTGCTTGTTACATTGCCTAAATGATGATGAAAGCTTGGAGTGTTCTGGCTCCAGACATGACTGTTCTGGTTTTGTTTCTTCTGTGTGAATCCAAAACGAACGAATGTTTAAAGTAAATTCTTCCTCTTAAGATATCAACATAACTGGTTAGCAGAGAAGCATGCTGTATTAGTGCCACTCATAGGAGGCAGCAGCAACACTTCATACTTAAGTGAAAGCAAACAAGAACAATAATCAGCATTTATGCAAAGAGCTTGCCTTTATGGCACTCATCACATAGCTTTTATCTCCTCCATAAATTATCTCCATCTCTATTACCTCAAATTGCCTCTCTCTTTCCCACCCACACCTGCTATTTACACATTCACACACACCAACATATGCAGCACTTTGGCCCTAATGTAAGTTGATGTATAAGTAGGTGATAAGACTTATATTTGTCCTCTTGCTCCCATGTGCCTCTGAGTTTTTGACAGATAGATAGATGGAGCTGTACCACATTATTGTTGTTTTTGGGGGGGTTTGTTTATATGGTAGGTGTATCAAGCAAAACATAGCAGCAGCAGCAGCAGCTTATCAGTGAAATGGCTAATGGCTCTCTATGGAATGACACAATATGGTGAAGTCAACAAAAACGCACAGCATTTTCAGCTCAAAATCTTTGCACCTCTATGTGACTCAGAATTTATACCAATCGTTTTCCTTTCTTAAGAGTTTCTCAGTAGGATTAAGTGAGAAGAACAGGAATGGTTCCTCATAGGTTAGTATTGTAATACAACTGTGACCCTGGATAACCTTTAATGAGACGGCTTGACAGGGAGACAGATGCACCAGACTCCTGCCAGCCTCGACCGGGCTCCTTTGTGTCCTCTTACTGCCAAGGGCAGTCCCTTACCAAAACACACACACACGCAGACACACACACACAAACGCACACACACATATTACCTACGGCTAGGCCCTAATGTCATCTATAGCCGCTCAGAGCAGTCCCTAAGGATGTAGCTATGGCAGTCCAGTGGAAAGAGCAATATTATGGCCTGCTCTCTCTAACATTGGGGTCATAATATGTGTCTCACGACACAGCACTTTCTGCCACTCAAGCAAAAATCTGGACAAATCACCCTCGCTGTCTCGAGAATTGTTTCACAGTGTAAGCAGAACATATACAGGCTACTTTTGCCATTGCTAGGTCTCATCTACATCGTGCATTAGAAGACGAGATATGTTATCTGGATTGAAGTACAAATGTGTGTGGCAGAACTCATTGCAATTGGAATGCACTCTGACCAGATATGGATGTGAATTGTTGTCAAAACTAGCCACATGCATGTAAGTGCAGTCTGTACAGTGGAGACTTGTTGAGATAAAATCTGGCCACAGGTTGAAAACATCACCCTGGTCGGCTTGCAGCCCCCAGGAATTGTGCTTCGCCATAAATGGTGCATGCACCCAACACTAACATCGAGCTTAAAATAAGTAATTAGTTATTAAAAATCAGGATGGATGAAGCTCTTTCATGGAGGCAACACAGGTGTGATCTCCCCACAACACAGAAGGCAGAAAACAAGCAGCACAAAGACTTTAAATGGGAGGTGTAAATGCATGTCAGCACCATTTTAAAGATAACATTAAAATGGGCCTTTGTGTGTGTGTGTGTGTGTGTGTGTGTGTTTGTGTGTGTGTGTGTGTGTGTGTGTGTGTGTTATGTGTTGGATATGTGTATTCTACCAAACAAATTATTTCACTGCTGTGTTTGTGTACTTTTGTGTTTGTATAAACACACTACTATATCCAGATATGAGTATTGCTAATGGCTTTTTAATGCTTTTCTAATTTGCCCTGTAAAGGGCTCTAATGGAGTGTTCCCATGTTTGCATAGAGATGAGACGCTGGATCTGAGTCATTTAGTGGTTACGCTAGATGGAAGCCTTTGACATTATGACTTTAAAATGATTTTATGAAACACAATACATTGAAATTTCTCTTCTACAGTCTGCATGAGTCTGTAATGAATCTGTACGCTACAAAGCCCGTCTTCAAAAAACAAGTTGCCAGTGTTTGCTTTTTAGAAGAAATGTGTGAGCTTACTGTATGTAGAATGAAGATGAACATCCATTAACATTCAAGGGGCGATTTTAGAGATGAATTCTGCCTGGATGAGCTGCAGTAAGCTGTATGTATTCAAACAGTGGCCACTTCATACAATCAGGTGCAATCCAATAAATCCTAAACCTCAGATTTTGTATCGTATTTCAAGTAGTTGACAAGACTAGATTCCTAGTCTAATTCCCTTTTAGGACTTTTGCTTCAGTTGTAAGTTGTATGTGATCATACTGTATATGCAGCAGGCCTCGTTGTATTTGTGTGCATGTGTGTCACAAGCTGATAATGACCAAATGTTGACACAATGAAGAGATCACAGTGTGTGTCTGATAGTTTAGTCAAAGATAGGGTGATATATACAGTATACTGTATACTATATACATATGTCACCCACTTACCTGGACTCTCTCATTCAAGTTATGCTCACTCACTCTCATTCTGTTCTGCCAACAAGCGGCACTACCATCACAACGACACCCTAAATCTTAGGGCGTCGTTGTGATGGTGGAACACTTCTCCTTTGTTGTCCCAAGGTGGTAGAATGAGTTACCAAACTCAATTTGATCCACTGAGTCCATCTCTGTCTGTTTAAAAACACTTAAAGAACCAACTCTTTTGTGGACACCCTAATCCTACCTGTTTATTTAAAAAACACAAAATCTCTCTCTCTATTTACTGTATACCTCCTCCAGGCTCTGCCTCTTGGCACCTATGTCCTTTTGTTCAACTAGAACTGAGATTATTGGCACTTTCTTCTCTCTAGTCTTGAGTTTGTGTTGAATGTAAAACATAAGATTTGTCATTTATAATGACGAAGATGGAATTATACTGCACGTGTGTATATGTGTGTGGCGTATGTATATAGGAGTGGTACTTTGAAATATGTGTTGTTATTGTGCTACATTCACCCTCACCACAGTACATACAGGATCTGCTGGTTAACAGCAGTCACTGGCAGGGAAAGTGTGTGTTAGTTAGGGTGAGGGAGGTGCTAGCAGGGGTTGATTGCGAAGCCATTTCCCAAGGCTTTGTCATGCTCTGTTACCTAAAAGCTCCATTTCAAAGACAATTTGTCTACAGCTGAGAACTCTGGCAAAGAGTGGCCTTGTAAAACAAAAGGTCTGTGTGTGTGTGTGTGTGTGTGTGTGTGTGTGTGTGTGTGTGTGTGTGTGTGAGTGAGACATTTTCACCTGCATATGTGTGTTTTCTCTTGTCATCGGAAGAAATACTTATGTTTGAGGAATATGAGAGAAATAGAATAGAAAAGATTGATTTGATGTAATCTGAGGTGTTGTGTGTTGTTTGCTTGTGTTATCTTGTTTACTAACCTGTAAAAAAGATTAAATTCTACATTAACTGGGAAAACCTCACAATTGTAATTACCGAGATAAAGCTAGAAGATTAAATGAAGGTCAAGTCAGCTTTTATTTTGAAAGAAACTCCGCTGTGTGCTGTGAAGGTGTGTGAAATTGACCTTGGAGAATTAAACTTAAAAGTTTTCGTTATCAGCAGCAAAACATTTTTCAAACATTGTACAACCAATAAAAAAGCTAATTGTACTTGAACCAAATCTCTATTTAATAGTGGGCCAGCCTGTTGTTACTGCTGCTGAATCAGAACACAGGCTGGTGCCCAATGAATAAAAAATACAAAGCTCTCACCAAAGTTACGCAGTGTGGTGGGTTGTGTGTCTGTCAAATTGCAGAGCAAAATATTCTCATCGGATCCCATTATATAATGTGTATTGTATGTAGTAATGATGACAAATATCTTGCGCTTCCCCCCCCCCGAGTGTAATTCATCTTTAAAAACATTTGAGTTTTGTTCCCTTCCATCGTTCAACAAATCAAATCTTTATGATAAGATGTAGTTTGCAGTGATTTTCAATAATATGAACGCTGAAGAAATTCTGGAACATGCTGTAATCTAATTCTAGTTCATTTCTAAATTCCGAGGTTAAGATAGGAAAGAAGTTGCTGGAAGTTTGAAGGAGTTTCAGTGTTGAATGGAGATGATTTCTTTAGTTGTTCACATTGCCGCCCTTAGATACCACAATTAGTCCTACAGACTCACATAAACGTCTGCATGCAAGTATGTGAGAAACCCTGCTTCACGTATATTTATAGAAGCAATACAAATGGAGAAAAAAGCTTTCCTGCAAGATTCATTCAGTAGATGTACTTCTATGTTGCAAAGCATTTTTCAGTTGTTCCTTTTGTGTGTGTGTGTGATTTTCAGATATGCTATCCTGCGTGACCCAGCAGGCTGGCTGAGTGTGAACCCAGTCAGAGGGACTGTCAACACTTCAGCCTCACTGGACCGAGAGTCCCCATATGTCCATGACAACAAATACACAGCTGTCTTCATCGCCACAGACAACGGTGAGTAGGAGGCACGCAATATAAAGCAGAGGTCACAAACGCAAAAACAAACACACGACACACTTACAGTATATAATCACGTTACATTTCAGCTCAACTGCTACTTTACAATCATTACAATCAATCTGTTTACAATCAACAAACTCCTACACTGCATTTTGGAGTTGACTGACTTAACAAGCTGTGTGAGTTCCATTTTCAAAAAAGGTCACGTATAATTATGAAAGCAATACAAATGGGGTAAAAAAGCTTTCCTGCTAGATTCATTCAGTAGATGTCCTTGTGTTTATGTTGCAAAGCATTTTCCTGGTTTTCCGCAAGTTTTCCGTTTTCACTGCAGACGCCTTTGCAGCACATGAAAAAGTAGACATCCAACAAAGCCCGGCTCTGCGTAAGCTCCTGCAAAGTCAAGTCAGTTTTATTAAGATAGCAGATTTCATACAATGTAAGCTCAATGTGCTTCACTCACAATAATCATGAACAACAAACAATAGAATAAGAAAAAGGAAATCTGTTGTTGCCCACCCACCAACATAAACATACCCACCCACACATACACAGAGAGAGAGAGAGAGAGATGGAGAGAGAGAGAGAGAGAGAGAGAGAGAGAGAAACTATTTAGGTGCTAAACAATTGAGTGGTATATAAACAGTGAGCAATATTTTGAATTTATGACACAGCCAGATAGGCCAACTGAGTGGTGTAGTCTCTTGAGAAGAATGTTATGTCCACTGGTGCCAAAGGCTGCGGTCAGGTCTAGTAGTACTAAAATGGATGAAAGGTTTATTTGCAGCATTGTTTATCTTGGGATCATTGACTTCTTTGATAAGAGCTGTTTCAGTGCTGAGGTTAGTCCTACAGCCTGGTTGATCATTGGACATCATACAGATTGTTTAGTGATAAATTGCTATCACTACACAGAAGCTATGAGAAGCTTTAAGTGTCGGCTCACCGACCTTTTAGGAGGGGAATGCTGAGGAGGTCATTTGCAAAGGACTCGGCCCGTCTGGCTACAATTTCTCTCTCACGTGGCGGCGCTGACAGTGTCATCTTCCCATGGACAATGTCAGCGCCGTTAGTGGCACTGCCTCTTTTGGACCATATGGTTTCTAGTTTGCTGGGTCGGTGGAGCTGCTGCTCTAAACCATGCAGAGGCACTGATGAAAGCATGGCTTGCCCTAGTGTGTCTCTCACTTTCTCCTTGCCTTTTCCTCTCTGTCTCGTCATCTCCCAGTGCCTATCTTTTTGTCCTCCTCTTTCTCCATCTCTATCAATCTATCTGGTCTCCGGTGCTCAGGGAGATTCTGACAGACCCATTAGTGGAACTGAGAGATTCTATTAGTAGGCTGCAGAATGGCACTGTTGTGCTGGAGAATGCGGCAGGCTTAGAAAGATGAGCAATGAAAGAGGAGTAATGAAGGGACAGGGGGAGGAGGGGGAAGGGTCAAAACAAGAAGAGAAAGGATGGGACATAACGGCGAGATAACGGGAGAGATATAGAGAGCTGGAGAAGTGAGAAAGAGAAAAGTGAGACGGAGATGGAGGAGCAGAGGTAAGAGGCAGCAGAGGAGGAGGAATGAATGAGCTGGAGGTATATGGCTGGAGATATACTGTATGTTTATATGATTTGAAACTTTCTAAAATATTCATTGGCAAACTGGTATGCAGGTCAAAGTTTTTGTCTGATAAATTAGGTTATAACTATTAAAAATGATGACTTTATGTTATAGTATCATTGAAAGAGATGAAGAGAAATAATAAATTCATAACGTCTGTAGAAAAATGCCACTTTGTGTGTGTGTGTGTGTGTTTGTGTGTGTGTGTGTGTGTGTGTGTGTGTGGGGTACAAACATGATCTGAATACTGATAGCAGCTCGACCTCCGGCAGGGCTCCGTCACTGAGCACTCTGTCATTGACGAGACAAATTTGTTCCTTCCCTACAGCCATCTGCGCAATGATTGACAACCCACCAATGTAGACTACAAAACGGATATTGATTGAGCCCTTCATCTTCATCTTTATCTTTGCGCGGAGAACCCGGTTGAATACCTATCAGCCCGGCACTCAAGAGCAGTTGGGCCAAGAGTGCAAGGTGGAGAGACAGAGATGTATTAAAGAGAAAAGGGAAAGGTTAAGAGCGATGTAATGTAGAGAAGTGCTTGATGAGCTGAGGGGAAAGCATTTGCAGGAATTAAAGAAAATCAATTGGAAGAGATCGACTCACAGAGAAGTAAAACAGGGTGATGGAGAGGTCTCCAGCAAAATTGCAGTTCAGTTGATTGATCTAAACCGTCTCCAGGTATCTTTACAGTTACGACAATCACGATTAATCAGTTATAATAAACTACTCAATACAAAACAACAAGTAATTATAGTTAAACGTGATTGATTATTCAGTGGCACCTGACCCGGCGTTAAGCTGAGCTAACTATTGCAGCTCCTTGTAGTTGTGTTACACACCTATAACAAGATATTTCTCAAACTTTATTATTTTTTGATGTGCTTTGCGAGTAGGCAACAGGCCTTGCTCAAGAACGATGCATCACATTAACCCAAACTTTCTGCACTGCTAGATAGCAATGAAAATGTAACGCATCATCACAAAGGTCACAACGCGCCATAAAGCAACATTAAGTGAAATGCACCATTTACTGGAATTTGCTATTTAGATTCCTCCTTCTTGTCTCTCTCACAATAAGAAAGAGACTCTTATGGCCACATATACTTAGAATATATACACATACAAGTACCGACTACTAATTGTAGTGCTGAAAGTCTTCTTCTTACTTATTATAACATATTTCTCAAAATGGAAGGAATCTCCATTTCTTAATTTCTCAAACCACAGTTTCCTCTGAGAACCATCAAGTCCAGTGGTCCATTTGAGCTCACTTGAAAGGGGAAGTACACGTTTAAATATTAAGAATGGTTAGCACCAGATTGACTGTAGCTCCTGGTTAGCAGCATGAGGGCAGGTCGACCGGAGCGTCCCTCCAGGCAGCTACAGATTGTGAAGGATGGAGTGAGCATTGACCAGGGAGATGGAAGCTGGGTTCAAGGAAGAGAGGCGAAGATGATAAGCAGAAGAGTATACTGGAGCCATCACCGGGGGGAGCTTTCGCAGTGGTGCGTTGGTGTGTCTGCGTTACTCTGCAATCACCTGAACCCTAGTTGGCAGTGTCGACCTCAGGGGCAAGGTAGAAGCAAAAGAAGACATTGGTGTATTTCGGTGTAGGTTTCTGGAACAGCAGAGGAGCTATGGCAATTAAACGAGGCGAGGAATGTCCATCTTTGTTTGATTCTTTTTCTTTGTTAGATGAAGAATAAAGCTGGAAAAAAGGAGTAAATGCGAGTCAGGGTCGTCTGTAGTCGACCCTGATCCGCTGTAGTCTGTAGTTACATTTCCACTGGGGTGTGCGGCAGGTTATGACAGAGTCCCGACAGAGAAGGATCGACTTGAGTGATAATCTTGATGTCAAGGTCAGGGGTCGCGCCAGGAGCTAGAATATAAAGCGAACATAGTCTATAGTCAGATGGTTTCACTCTGTTGCCATAGCAATCAGTTCCAGTTGCAGCAGAGGCCGACGGAGGCATTCGTCACTCCATCATGTGCGAAGTTGTCGACTCGAACAACTCGCCCTCTGTGCGAGTGTGTGAGCGTGTGGCTGCACACGTGCATGAATGTGTAAATGTATCCGTGCGTCTCCATGCACTGCTTCACTTCTGTATCTGTGCACCTCGCCGCACATCAAGTGTCTAGATTTCAGAGTTAATGACTCAAAAGCCTCAACCCAGCGGCACCTGGCAGGCCGACGCAGCGTGGCTTTATTGTTTGAGAAGATATTGTTCCTACCTGAGCAGAGGGCTTGACAGGTTGTTTATATAAAGTCTCATCAGTTGCTTCTGCTCGTGCACGCCAACAAATTCTCCGTCTCCTCTTCCGATTCCCCACTTGGACGCCAGCTGTTCCTGAATCTTTACCCCTTTCTTTTTCCGTCACATTAGCTTTTGCATTCAGCGCGGATCAGTGTGTGTAAGTTAGGGTCACTGGATCGCTGTGTGTGTGTGTGTGTGTGTGTGTGTGTGTGTGTGTGTGTGTGTGTGTGTGTGTGTGTGTGTGTGTGTGTGTGTGTGTGTGTGTGTGTGTGTGTGTGTGTGTGTGTGTGTGTGTGTGTGTGTATTTCCATCCTAGTTTAATGTCTTTCTCCTGATACAGTCACTGCCTCTGGAGTCGAGCCCTGCATACACCCCGGCTGCTGCGTTTCTCCTGCTCCTCATTTAAATGTTAAACCGCCATTTGTCATCTGGAGGCATGAATAGATTATCAAAGTCCCAGTTGCATACACACATACTGAAACGCGCACAGCACTCCGTCTTTGCTGCCAATAGACGGGCCATTAGAAGCTCTTCCTTCATGCACGAACGAGCCAAGCAGGCGGGTATATAGACCTCAGAACCAAGGGTGTGGTGGGCGTGTCCTTGTCTGTCTCTACCACAGTGAGGCAATCTGCATACAATCAAATCAGAGCGTTGTTAATTACTGGAATATGAGACACACGCACACACTCCGACTGAGCCGTGTGATCGGTCTCATTCATTCATTGCAGTCAGATCACATCCACAGTTTACATCAAAAGCAGGAGCCAAGTGGAGAGAAGCGATGCTGAATTCTAATGGGTCACGGAACAAACCTCTTTGGCACTTAGGTGAATGTAACATTAAATCGAATTGTGTGTGTATGTGTGTGTATGTCCACGTTTGTCTGTCCATCTCTGTCTGACAGGTCTGCATAATAAGTTCATCTCATATTTCCAAGAGACAAAAACACTGACACTGCTAGTCTGCTGTCAGCAGTGGAGAAACCCCCAGTGTGTGTGTGTGGGTATGTGTGTGTGCGTACACGTTCCTGTGTGTTTCTGGCCGTGTGTGTGTGTGTGTATCGTGTCCGTCTTGTGTGCGTGACGCCTGCCACTGTGCTGCCTCATTGCCATACTAAGTGTTGGGATCAAGCATGTCACTCATTGCCGTAATGGGCTGAGTAATGTCTCTCTCTCAGGCCAATGGTTTTGGTGCTGAGTGTGTGTGTTTGTGTGTCGTGTCACAGCGCACAGCGGGGCTCTTGACTGCAGGCAGGCAATAGACTGGTGTAGTGTCTTGTGCTTAGGCTGCCTCAGTCCAGCAGGGAAATAATAAAGAATTGTGTCAACCCACTGCCGGCTATGCCTAAAGAGGAATAGAAGAGAATACACACAGTCAAGATTACCAGAATACTAGATTCACTAAATGTTATATAAGAACACTCGCAATGGTTTATGGTGGTGCTCCCTCTGAACTAAAGAACAAAGAAGAAGGGGAACATACACTTTATTGATCCCCGACGGGAAATTCTTTGTACACAGGCCTGAAATACACACACATGCTTTACACGCTTATACAATGCAGGTCTCACACACAGGCCTGACATACACACAAGCAAACACAGCTGCAAACGCAACCCGTATGCATGTAGTGACGGAGAGACGCAGAGCGAGGGGGGGCTGCCATTGAAGGTGCCCGGGAGCAATTTTGGGGTCAGGTGCCTTGCTCAAGGGCACCTCGGCAGTGCCCAGGAGACGCGCTGGTCACCAGTCCACCTTCAGCTGGGACACTTGTGACATGAGATCCTCCTCCTCCTCTCATCCTGGGTCAGATCACATCAGGAGTCAAGACATTTAAGGAACACAAGATTAATGTCGACCTTCTGTTATTCAAGCCGGAGCGGGCAGAATCCAGAACACAAGAATGCTTCAGTTTCCCAATACAGAGATCAAATTTGAATGCAAGGTCTAAACAGACACTGGATAGTCTTGCATACTTGTATGAATACCCGTGTTTACTGGCTTTTGTGGAGCCAGCTGTGTCTGTTGTCTAGTGGGGCTTTTAACTTCATAGAGGTATTGGAGATTGGGGAATGTTAACAAACATAGAGGGGTACTGAGTGCAAGGAATGAGCCATGACTGCATACTCTAACCTGCTGGTATTGTCGTAATAGAGTGTGTAATAGAATGGCAGAGACAGAAAGCGGTGTCTCGGTGCCAAGCTAGAACAGGAAATGTTTGAGAATGAGACAATCTGCAGAGGAGAACGGCAAGTAGATATTTGAAAATGGCATAACGATGAAATGAGTTGAAAATGTGTGAAGTTGATTAAAGTCAAGTCGGAGCGAGTGAACGAGGGAAGATGTGTGAGGAAGGTTGTGTAAATTGCTCTTTCCTCTTCTACGCACATTGGCCACTGTATGTATGTCACAGAGGTTTTGATTCCAGCCTTTGAGGCGACGGTGTTGAGCTGCATTACGCTGAGAGGGCCATTTTGTCGGATTGCAATGGATTATGCATCTGCGGCCGGTAAAGCAGCCACCCAGTTTGACTCTGACTCTCCATCAATCCCTTAATGTAGACAGAGGCTGCAGCAGGTTAACGTTAACCCCGCAGAGCTGTTTTCTTGCCCGGCCAATCAGCGATGACCCCGAGCGGTAGCAGGCAGAGGTGGTGCAGGAGCGAGGAAGAGCTTAAAGTGCGGAAGCAAGGCGTCTTGACCTGGGATAATGGCAGTGTAATGGGATATGCTCTGGAAAGCGCCGGAGATCATAGCTCGATGCTGTATTACCTTCTGTTCTCTGCCCCGTCTTGCTGTCCTGCCTCATTAACCCCAAACACACACTGCGTCTCTCTTCTCTCCTCCTCTCCCTCAGTGTACCGCTCCCTTTCAACCCCTTCCTCTCTTTCTCTTGCAGTTTCTGTCTTTCATTTCTTTACTCGTACAGCGAGACTCTTGGGGAAGACGGCGCCTTGTAAACTCTCTGTGATTAAAGAATACCTTTGTTCAGGCAAGGATAGACAATTTTGTTTCTGTGTCGTCTTAAGAATACTGATTTAATTCAAAAGATCAGATGTTAACTCTGTGCTTGGCTCTAATTTGCGTCTGCCCACTCAGCTAAACCGCTGAAAGCATCGGCTAACTGGCAAGTGAGCATAATCCGCACGAATCAACGTATCAAAGTTTCCTTCACCTCTTCACCTAGTGTGTCTTTTCAGTGTGGATATGAAAAGTTGAATCGTGCTTTGGTTTTAATCGTGTGGATCTGCCTCAGATCAGCAGGCGAGGGAGAAGAAAGATAAATCGGACAAATATAACTTTCTTTCACTTGTTTCATTTCACCATGGGAGGGAATTTGTCAGAGAAATACTTACTGACTCAGAGTTTAAGGCATGTGCATGTGTAAATCTGTATTTGTGTGTGGGTGTGTAGCTGTGGATGCATGGGAGTCAGACCTGAGAAGTGTGTCTCACTTGTCCACAGACTTTTTTTTAATTATTTGTACTTTTTTCGTCATGTGCACATACAAACTAACACTAACACACTCCACATAAGAGCACATGCATATGCAAAGCGTGATTGTCTAAACCCCACACACTGGATCGGTGCATTCTAATGTGGATCCAGACCAAAATAGACTCTAATCTGGACCAGGAAGACCAGAAGACCAATCTGAAGCGAGACATTCCACTCCTGCCCCTTTTCATCTTTAAGCCCTTAGTGTTAAGTACAGAAGAGGTTGCTTAAAAAATTCAATGTAGGAATGAGCTCATTAAAGCTTGGCCGCACAATTGCTGCACTGGATTCTGGCTGAACTCAATCCTGTTGCTGATAATATGCAAAGTAACCAATGAAGCGGCACCGGCAACCGGACTCCACAGGGATATACAGTAGTGATGTCCATGGAGGTCCAGTCACGCCCCTTTGTATTGGTAGTGTCTGATGATGAGGTTACGTTTGACTGGCAAGGTCACGACATGGCTTTAAGATCTCCTTCCCTTCATGGCCATGACTTAATTCTCTTGTTCCCTCACACTTTAAGTTGTAGCACGATATGTCACCTCTCCACCTCCATGGTTCAGTGATGAGTGGACTGAGTTCACTCTACCTGAAGGAAGCATAAGGGAAGTGTGTTTGGTTTGCGCTGAAACGGCAAACCAAAGTGGCAAAATGTGGCATCAAACCAAAAACACCACCTGTGCACTGAAAACACACGTGTTGACAGAAATATCACACAATTCTCCCTGGAAGCACAGACAATCCAATAGGTGATAGAACTGCATTAGGTCACACACACAAATAGCTGTGAATTAGCATTTTCGCATATGAATCCAGTGATGCTGCAGCAAACTCACTAATGAACTCTTACATCAGTGTCTCCGTTGGTCATTACAGCTTTTGATTCAGGACTTGCTTACATAATGAAGGTGTCACTTCCTCCCATTAAACGATTAATGCTGTTGCCTTTTATGGACCATTGATGCCACCGCTAAGAGTTGTTAATGAGTACCTCTGGCCTAAACAGATATTGCACTCCAACATTGCAGTGAAAAATGATTGACTTAAAAGTATAAACAATTGAATACTAAAGGAAATTGGTTTTCTCGCTGCTTATGTGTGCGTTCTGCAATATACTTCACTGAAACTTCACTTCACTTGCATGCTTTGCTAGCACAAAAGCTTAATAAGATGATTTATTTAGGGTTTTTCCTTTGGATCTTTTGTTTTTTTTAATACACACACTCCTACAAGCAGTTTATCAATGTACAACATCCAGTTATTCCTCCGGGAGCACCAAACCAAAGCAATTTTGGTGTTTAATTAGTCGAAAAAAAGCTTCCTATGTAAGCCTACTTTAAGCTCTATCAATACCCTCCACTCCTAATCGCTCTGTGTAATAGCCACCAACTGATAACCTAAACTCTATTCAGAAAGTAATTTCCCAGACTAGCAGCGCTGCACCTGTCCTCAGCACCACTTTTCTCCCACAAGTCATCTCTCTTAATGACTTGTGCCAATTGTAATTGGCTCTGGCCGGCTTCGTTTACACTTCTGATCAGCCAATCAGATTAGCCGGGTGTCATGTGAGAGTGTTTGCAGAAGCCCCGAGGAGGCCGCCACGAGTGATTGGATGGAATGAAGCGCGTTATCTGCGGGGAGTTTTAACAAGGTCTGGGATTTACAGTGGCAAGATGGATGGAGAACGGGAAAAATTATCAAACCAGATTGTGAAACCTTATCCTCCCTGCAGAAGGACCGGATCCTAACCATGAAACGCAAGGAGCAAGGAGTGATTCCGCAGAAACTACTGTTTGTTTATACTAAAGTGTAGAGTATTTTATATTATATTTTATTATTATTATTTATTATCTAGACCGTTATGAGCTGATTAGGAATTGACTTCCATCGGAGCAATAATAACTCATGGGAAACTATCCGGAAAGAGATCAAAGCTCGAAATGAAACAACAAAGGCTTTACTATCTGTAGCCGCACTTTGCATCACAGATCAGGGACCCGATAAAAATGTGGTAGTTATGGTACTTATGTCGTAACATCCAGACTATTAAAGAAATATTTATGAATATTACCGTTTACTTATATTACCGTGGCTGTAGTCAGCTATGAGGTCACTGGGGTCCTGACCTCTGTAATTATTACAGAGAGAAAAGTAACAATCAGCTTTATAACTGTAGTCTGGGGTGGAAAACCTCTCCTTTGAGCGTCTCCCTGGCACATCTCAAGCAGCTTACCCAGGCAAGCAAGCAGACGATGATGGACTGTCCGGTATCACCTCATATCACATTAATTATTCAACTATTAAATGAATGTCACAGATGAAATGCATACGTCGTGTTCTGCAGACAATTCAGGAAATGTATCCTGTCAGGCTATACTGCATATGCAGGTCTGTGACTTATATGCAGTATATATAATGCTGCACCCTGGGTTGTTTGGTGCTTTTTTATTGTTTTTTTCCCCCACATCATGTTGTTTTATTTTCTGGGCTGCTTTATGGGCTGCTGAGGGAAGACAATTACTGACCGAGTGCAATAAACATCTATTGTATCCTTGGGGAAATGTGTAAAAAGTGGATTAGTGTGATCGCATACAGCATCTTTCAGCCTTACTTCAACATGCACTGACCATAACTTAATGCGGACTCACTGTTGCCCGGGGTAATACTGCTGATGGACAGGTTTGAATGGGGACGTACATCAGCTTTAACCAGATTGGACTTGATGAAGAGAAATGAAAAAGCGCTGCAGTTCCTCCTTGTGCGTTATCAGTGTGCAGATGGTAATGAAGTGTTGTCGGGTTATTCTGCTCTATGTGACTGGAACTGACGAGAGTTAGATTGAATGCACGCTACGGACTTTGTTATAACATTTCCAAATATCTCCCTCTCATGGCTCATTTTAGATTTTGCCTCCATTTATCTTTTCTCATTCTGCTCTATTACCTTGTTGTGTTCCACCTGTGAATTAGTCTCCTTGATTGTTTAGCTGCGGCATGATGTATTGTGACATTTTAAAATGAGCCATTCCTCATACCTGAGCTTGCCTCCCACGACTGTGCTTGTTGTTATTCCAGTTCCTTCATCATCTAATTTTATGTGGCTGAGGGAAATAATCATAGTAATAACAATGCAGAATATTTTTTGCCAAGGGTGTCATCCAGTGATATTTCTAAGCTACCCCTCTATCCTGACATTTAATGGTTTTTCTAATGAGAAAAAGCAATGCAGACCGATAAGAAGTCTTGTATCAGTCGTCGGTGACGAGCTCTTAACGTGGAGACTCTTTGGTTTCCAGGGAATTGTTTCACAGACAGAAATAGGGATCACACTTTTTCCCCAAAAACCTGAACCAGCTTTGCATTTCCCCTTAAAAGTTGTTTGAATTGCCGTCACCTGACTCAGAACTTCAATGCTTAACTTCAGTATGCAGGAGGCCAGGATTGCCCATCACAACCTTTTTGTTCATTCCTCCTGTATGACAGCTGAGAGAGAAAGAGTCTGACAGAAGGAAGAAGGGAGCGATAGCAATACAGAGTGACAGTATGACAGAAAGATGGCATTACCCTAAAACCAAATCTCGGTATCAAAAGAGTGTGTGGGGGCGTAGATAGAGATACAAAGAGAAAGGAGAAAAGAGAATCCTAGCTTTACAGCCCGTAGCTGTGGATTAGTCTCATGGCTCTGGGGGTCAATCAGTCTTCTTGTGGGCAGACAGGAAAATAACACATTCATATACCTGCCAAGTGTGGCGGTTGAGGGGAGGTTGGGCAGAGACGGGATGGAGCTGGAGCAACAATGCAAAGCTTAAAAGAAGAGGACAGAAGTGTTCACTGGAGACGTTTATTTTTTTTATGAATACAATTTTACATTCTTTATTTATTGTTCTATTCTCCCTCTTTTACAATCCTGAAGCAGTATAATTCCTGACTACTTCTTCTTTTTAATCTATTCTATTAACTTGCTTACTCATTTTATCTTATTACCTTATTAAAAGTACTTTATATATTTATTGTATATGTGCTGCATATCCCCTGCATGTGTGTGTGTCTGTATGTTTGTAAGTAAGGTTAATGTTATTAGTAATGCCTTTATTCAATTTTCCATTTAATTACCTTGCATCCAATGATTTCCTCTTTTTGTTTATTATTTTATCATCTTTATTATTAGTATTATATTATTTTATTATTTTTATTTTTATGTCTTTATTTTTAATTATTGAAACTATACTCATTATCCATTGACCGGTTTAGTCAGATCTCTTAAAAGCACTCTACACAGTTTATGTAGGAAAGGTGCTATTCAAATGAAATTGGACAGATTTAAAGGACTTTGAAAATGTTTGTAGTTCGTCAATGAAGTGTACCACAAAGAACACATCACCTGCAGGAAAGTCCTTAGTGTCATGAATGAAAACAGTGTAAAGTATCAAGTACCAAAGCTTTTCCTTTCACATGTCTTCATCATCCACTAAGGCTCTTTTTTGGTTAACATATAATTACATTTTTCTTTGCAGGAATTAAATTTCACTTCAGCTCGTGGGTACAGTAAATGTTGAAGTGGGAATTTGATAGACACAATTAAACCTAATCTCTCTGTGCTAATTAATGTAATTCACGCTTGAAAGCAATTTATCAAAATCAGTCCCCACATGTATACACGTCATTTTTACTCCAGTCTGAAAAATGTTCCGACGAAAGAAAATACTTAAATCGTCTAATTTATTCCAAAGACGCTCTTCATTTCAATAAAGGCTTTTCTTAATTTAAGCAACTTTGAAAAAATTTTTCTCCTCATCCCCTCCAATCCCTAATGAATCCTTGAAAAGTGGAACACAGCCTGTAAATTGAGCGAGGGCAGCAAAGTAAGAAGAGCTTGGATTTCCATCTAAATTCACGTTATTTTATCCAGTTACCAAGATGCAAAGCTGATATGATGAGTCTGAATGTGATCAAGCTTAATTCACTTGCAGGCACACTGGGATTAACTGTTTAACATTGTAAAACTCCAAGTTGAGTGAGATGTGCATGCAAGGCTTCTCACTTTGCACTGCTGAAATTCTGGAGTTGCAAATTGCTTTAGTTTACTCAAAAATAACCTATAAGGCTATTTCTTTAAAGCTAAAATGCTAATCTTTGACTCCATGGCCAGCTTGTATTACTATAACACACAAACATGCTTTGAAGGTGTAAATCCTAGCAATCTCAACTGCCAGAACGAATCTACCAAACACCAATATGGACCTGTTCACATTCTCAATCACACCTAAGCACCGAGGTTACAGTCACCCCTCCCCATCGTCACAGCTCTATGCCCTCTTGTTAGTAAAGCTATTTTGAATCAAGAGCTGTAACCTGTCAGAAATTGGTGAACAGTGTACCAGGTGCGCACACACATACACACACGCACACAAACACACACACACACACACACACACATTATTAAAAAACTTGTTTGCGGAGGACTGGAGGCCTTGAACAAAACAACTTACTAAGATCTGATCAAGGGAATCAAGGGAATGAAATAAATCAATATCTGGTGTATTAAAATATATCATATTTATGATGTGCCTTTACATTGAAACATTAAGATCATGGTTGTGACATATTTTTGACAATCAATTCGCATTATAAAACTTCATATATCAGATTTTTAAGGGAGTGAATGTATTTTCTTGAATTTGCCATGAAGAGAAATCAATCAATAACTGTTGTGCATTGGCAAAGGTAGAGTTTGTGCAGTCAGAGTGTCCTGTAGGTGATTTATATCATCTGATGTAGTAATGTGCTATTTAATAACTGATTGCAGTACGGACCAGACGAGCACTGCTGATGGAGACTTCGGCACAGAGCTGGAACTACTCTGTGTCAAACTTTATATGCTGAATTGTCGTCATCAGTGGTTATTTGTTTTGTGTGTTGTTTCATTACTGCAACCTGTCAAGATGTCCACGCAATGTACTCAACAAGAAAATAATTGACTAAGGTCTCTGAACAGATCTTAACTAAGTCGACAGAAGAAACTTTACAAGCTTTGACTTTGACGTGCACACACACCGACACAGGCCTTTTGTTCACACACACTCTTCACAAGAGTCACAGACACGCAGAATACTAGTTCTCATTTTACATTTGTGGTTTGATGAGTCTTTGGTCTTTGTTGTTTGAGCACAACTTGCCAGAAAGAAGAAGAAAGCATGAAACAGCAACTCTTACAAACACAACCTCCGACAAATACAAAACTGTCAAATTTGGACTCAGAATCACCCTAAAAGCAAGAAGGCAAGTTTGTGTTTCCCTTTGCTGGCATTCATGCACCTCCTCCTTTCTTTTAGTACAGGTTATTTAACTGTTTTACATCTTTCTCTACAGCCCATCACTTTAGGACAGGTAGACACATTGTAGATGCGAAAAGCCATAAATTGCACTTCTCCTCCTGAAACCCGCAATCTGTTTAATCTGAAGCTTTGTGATAAAGTGGTGTGAAGTAGGGGCCAGCAGACGAGCTCTGTTGATAGGGAGGCGGCTTGACGGTGACACAGGTGTGATGCGGAGGAGATAAGGAGGAGTCAGAGAGGAGAGGAGTGGAGAAATAGAGTGATTAGGTGGAGGGAGTATTCATTTAGGAAGGCAGAGGAAGACAAACAGCTTCATCTAGAGCTAGTCGAGCACAGAGACTGCCTCTCCTGCTGCAAATCGGTAACTTTGCATCTTTTCACGCCAAGTCTCTGGTCATTATAAAGCAACTAGGATCTGGTCGGGAAAAGCTGTCCCACATCATTTCCAGCCTTTTCTGCAGCACAAGTCTCTTCTATTCCCGTGCTGCAGCCGTTTCATTCCTGGACTCTGCGTGGAAAAGAATCTGATTGAGGAGATGTTGGCTACTTCAGGATTCTTACATGGCAGCAATGCAAATCTGAGTAGCACCGAGTTTGATTTCTCCGCAACGATCACTAGCACAGTCACAGTTTGCTCAAAGGTTTACAGCAGAGAGTGGAACTTAAATCAGTTCCCAACCTTAGGAAACAGAAGGTGCTGAATAATACAACTTCAGCAGTTGTAGACACGGTTTCTCTAAAATGCCTCTGTTGCTGCAGTGTAATTACACCATAGCATCTTGTGTTGACGCGCCCACTAACTGGTGTTGTTTGGGTGGTTTAAAGAACGTAAGACAGAATATACTTATTGTTGAACACCACTGATATATGTCCTACAGTTTTACATCTCTGCTCCTCCTCAAGAGCGTTTGATGGATGTGACCTTGTGAGAGCAGGAGTGTCTGTGTGTGTGTGTGTGTGTGTGTGTGTGTGTGTGTGTGTGTGTGTGTGTGTGTGTGTGTGTGTGTGTGTGTGTGTGTGTGTGTGTGTGTGTGTGTGTGTGTGAGAGAAAGAGAGTGTGAGAGTTGCACATGTATGAATTTGAATCACAGTGAAAAGACAACAAATGCCCCATGTACCTTTAAGGTCTAGCAGCTGATTATGCACACAATAGTAAACACTTAGCACCTATCCACTTGCCTCCATCTGCTTACAGAGAGATTCAGCTGCTTTATGAGGCTTTCTACTCCGAACGCCACGTGTGGAGGAAATATCCGCTCGGCCATCAAACTTATGGTCGAGTCTGAAACATTTACAGCTGTGTGACAGCTTAATGTCAGCTGTTTTCCCATCATTAAACAGACGGTTTAGGTTTAAGCTTGTAGACGTAGTGTAAATTGCATCGCAGCAGTATGAGCGGTTATCAAGGTTATTGTCATTCCGTAATCATGGAAGTCGTGCTTTTATGTGTTCACACCTTTGTTCAAACAAGATTAAATGTAGAGGTTTAAGATGTTTGCCACATTTATTGGCACTAACTCATTCTGGATCATTATGACATCATCAAATTGCCCCCTTGTAGCTGTAGTATGTAACATGTGACAACGCTCTCATTGCAACGACATGCATATTTGTACTTTAAGTCGCTTGTCAAGACAAATTTTACACACAGGCATTTCAATCTTTATATTTTTTACATACGCCCAACTGAATATTGAACATTTTCTCATCTTTAAACTCAAAATTGCATGTTATTCCTTTTGTTAATGCACTTTGTACTTGTTCTGACAGGTGCAAACATTTTTAGAACAGTGTTATACTGCAGAAATGACAATTGTGGATGGGAATTTCAAGAAAAGAAAAATGAACCTCAGGCACATTTAATAAAAAAAAAAGTGTTAAGTATCTATCTATTTTGGCAGGAAACAAGTGTGGGTCTTTTAAAAGTGTGCTTGTAGTCACGTGTGTGTGCTCCCTCTGCCCTCATCATCACTCAAAACATTACACTCATTTTGCCTCATTAGTTTGGTTTTTTTTTACTGTTTGCCCTAAAAAGTTTATTTTCACCCAATCAGCGTTTCCCAGCAGCTGCTCAGGCTGTGGCACGCTCTCCTAACAGCGCTGTAAAGGCACAGACTGGGCTTTTTCACAAACACTTGACATTTACTATCCATCCATCTTGGCTTGTTTTTTTTTTTCCCTCCTCAGCGCCCTGAAATGCCGCGGCGTGTTTTTCTTCCACAGTAAAGGTGGAGACGGCCCAATTTCCAATTACAGATCTTGTCTTTAGGTGTTAATTGCAAACCAACCTGTAAAGCTTCTGTTTTTTGTGTTTTTTTTCTTCATAACCTGTAATCGCAGTAAAACAGTGTGCAGTAATACTGAAGAGCCAACCTGCATTTTAACTCAACATCCTTCAATAAGGTCTAATCAGACGAACACACAGGCTGGCACTGTGCCAAGTCAAAGAGTTCTGTGATTTCATACACTTGGAAATGGCACACTTTTGTTTTCTTTTGTGTTTAGGTTTATTGAGGTCAAGCGAGTCAAAGAAAGGATCTTATTACGCTTATTAGCTCCTGCTTTGGTCTCCATTTCAACTGAAAGCATTTTGATGTTGCAGTATGGAGAACACATTTACAGAAGAACAAACTTTGGAGTAATTATCGGTATTCACCGTGTTTTACTGTCACCACATTGCATTATTGCTCCTTTCACATCTGCCTAGCTTATTAGTGTTCATAATCACCTCGCAAATGAGCGCCCAGGTCAACGTGACGACACTAAAAGTGAGACAGTTGATAGAAAACACTTCTCTCTTGTCCAATCTTAACATGAATGTGTGTTCTGTGTGTTTCCAGGGAGCCCTCCTGCCACAGGGACGGGCACATTGATCATCAACCTGGAGGACTACAACGACAACGTCCCCTATGTGTTCCCGTCGGTAGCGCGAGTGTGTGAGGACGCCCACGACATGAACGTGGCCATAGTAGGGGGGCAGGACAGGGACATCCACCCGAACGCCGGACCTTTTAAGATAGAACTGGGTCAACAGCCTGGACTAGAAAATACATGGAAGGTTACCAGGGTAAACTGTGAGTACCTGTCTGTGTTTACAATCAGGACCTAACCAGAAATGTTTCCAGGGTTCAAATGTAACAAGATATTTGAAGAGATCATTCAGAAGACATTCTCAGAAGTTTGTGGTATGTTCCTCTAAACCACCTGTAATCTGTGCTCATTGTCATGGCGACATCACTCTGCCATGCCTCAATTTAGGCTGAAATTCTCTCCTCTGATCTGAGGGATGATTTGCCATAATCACTTGTACCTCTGCACCGCTCATGACTACAAACATCTGTCACAGTCAGTATTGATATGAGTGCCTGAATACAGAGGAGAGCAGGTTGATACTCCGAGCCAAGTAAAAGATGAAATGATATGAGGATGAAGAGTAAAATAATACGAGGAGAGAGGGAGGGCGTCAGACAGTCGAGCAAGGCATTGATTCAGAGTTGCATGGTTGTCAGTGTTGTCTGTGTGTGCGTTTGAGTGACAGAGCGCAGCTAAAACCTGCCCAGAGGTATTAGCTGTGACAGACAGAAGGAGAGGGAGGAGCAGATACTCAGTCACTGCTGGAAAAGACAGATAGGACCAGCAGAGACACACACACACACCTCCCAGTGAAGTGGACTACCAGTGTGTTTCCTTGCAGTGTTGCACGTGTTTCTTAACTTTTTCTTGTCCTCGTTTTAGTGCAACAGCAGCAATTATAGGGTAAACACTCCTGATATTACCATGACATCAGGTAGTTTGGCTGCATACCAACAGGAGCAATCTGCTGCAAACTAGTTCTGTTAAAGCACTTCTTATCTCACATTTCCCGAAGTGTAAAGTCATGAATCATAACATAATCATATTAAGAACGAGCAAAAACAATTCTAAAAATATTCTGGCATTTTGCAAAACGCAGCATGGTCACATGAATGTTAAAAACCTCCGTTCTTCTCCAGTCTTTCAAATGTCATCTGAACAGGAAAATCTGATTGAAATCTCCTTGTAAGTGTACATTAGAGGAACACAGCTTGATTGCGTGATTGTTTGTTCATTGATTTTCTCAAGCATGTGAACACTTCCCTGGTTTGTAATTAGTGAAAGCATTCTGCACGTATTTCCTCACTTGTCGAGCTTCACTCTTAAGCAGTGAGTGTTGTATATTTGGCAAATGACTGAGTCCTATTAAATTTATCTCCACTTACATCCTATGCTGCAGTTTGTTGCCCTAAATTGTAATGTACTGTGGGTAATGTGTGCATGTAAACAAAGTAACAAATAAGATAGAGTGGTTTGGAAACACGCCTTATCATTTAAAGGGTTTTTAGTGTTTACTGTTGCCGTGCGACAGATCACTCTTAATGATGGGTATTAATTGGGTGGATGGGTAAACGTTTCTTAACAAATACAGTCTTTGATGTGACAGCGTTGGCACACAAACGTAACTTGCGCCACAGTTTGGCATGTTGTAGCTCAGCACGATGTGAAGTTTCAAGTATGAGGCAACAAAATGCAACAAAGGTACACAGGATAGACGCTGACACTTTAGGTCCCTTGAGGTATCGACAAAGACCTGGCAACCAGTTACTTGAAAGCACGTCAGTTCTTAGTTGGAAGACATATTTAGGCTGCAGTGTTAAAGCAGAATAGATGTGAATGGATAGAAATGCAGGATGAGAGATTTGATACTGTATTCTCCGCTCATCCGTCCTTCTTTCTTCTGTTTCACCCACAGCCACACACTCCCAAATCATGCTTTTGCACAGTCTGAAGAAAGCCAACTACCAGCTCCCTTTGCTCATCACTGACTCGGGGGTGCCCCCTTTGTCCAACAACACGGAGGTCAAAGTTCAGGTGTGCGTCTGTAAGAAGAACAGGATGCTCTGCAGCTCCGGCTGCTCTCACAGTGCCAGCCTTCTTGCGTTGCTCGCGACACTCCTGCTCACTCTACTCTGTAAGTACGAACAAACGCACAACACAGAACAACACACACTCAGAGATAATGTGTTATTTTTCTGGTATCGCTGTTAAAATGCAGAATATTCTGTGGGAAATGAAGAACTTTCAAACCAAGGAAACTGCGCCCATTTTGTTCTGTGAACCTTTTTAGTTGTCGGTGGTTGACTGATCAAATGAAACCGCACAGCAAAACAGAACAAGAAATGAACAATCACAATTATCTCAATGGCTCTGACAAACTGTATCTAATCTTTGTAGCAGTGATGATGTCACTTGCTTTAGTCCGTCTATCATCTCCACAGTACTTCAGTAACTCCACACTCTATTCTAGGTAAAGAACTTCCACATTTAGTCACTAAACCTTTTGTCAAAATCTAAATTGTGTTTGCATCCTTGCTTTAATACAAAGGGCAAAACTACATTTGAGTTCAGATTGTGTTGCCACCACACACAGGTTCCCCACAGGAGGTCAAACTTTAATTTTCTTTGAATATCTAATTTAGTCCATTAGCCAAAGCCTGAATAATTCAGTCTCCTCCATGCACAACACAGACGCGGTGGAGGACATCCAGCTCGGTTTGATGAAAGGAAATATTATTTTCAACTCTGAGGCCACTAGATCCTGCTTTCCCTCCTTGCCGCCAGGGCCGCCTGTTCACTATGGTTTATATTGGCGCTCTCAGCTCTCAGTGCACCCGAGGCAGTGAACCAGCAGGAGGGATGTTTGTCTGTGTGTCTGTGTGTGTGTCTGTGTGTGTGTGTGTGTGTGTGTGTGTGTGTGTGTGTCTGTGTGTGTGTGTGTGTGTGTGTGTGTGTGTGTGTGTGTGGGCAGGGCTGTCTGCAGTGTGGGACCAGAGGGTGGAAAACATGGGAGATAAATGAGAAAGTCAAAATTCTCTCTCGCTCGGTCTCTCGTATTCATTTTCCTATGATTTGTGTCTGATTGGGATATATATCATCGAGCATCTTCCAGTAACAAGTCTTTTCATCTCCTTCTATCTCTCTCCGTGCGCTCTTTTCCTCATCACTTCATCTCTTCATCTCTTCCCTTGCATGCTCTGTCGCTCACTCGCGCTTGCATAAGCACTCTGCCACTCCGCTCGGCTCTCTAACCCGTCGGCCCTCTCTGACACCATTTCTTTCTCCCCTGAGTTACTCACGCTCGTTTGTTCGCTTCTCCATTCAGCAATCAGCCAAGTGCTCTCCCATAATCCTTTGCTTACAGGCAGTATCGCTATGTCTCATCTTCTCATTTTCTCCCAGTATCTGTGAATCACAACATTTAGTGTAACCCATCGATCTCCCTCCAGATATGGATCAGTTTGTGTACGGGTGCATATCTTCCTTGAAGTGCTGGTTCATAGGAGATAAATCAGACTTTGTTGCAACCCGTTGGTCCCCTTAAACTTTCTCAATTTACAGCCATGGGTGGAGTGGGCCAGGATGGGAATGATTGTTGACCTATCCACAGATATGTTTGCTGCTCTTTTCACCCCATTTATGTCTCTCACACACTTAATTATATTTTTCAGGCATTTTGCTGTGAAGATAATTATCCCATTATTACTATAATGTATGTCCTCAAATTCAGAACACAAATGACGTCATATTTTAGAGGCATATGTTTTTGAAAGCTGTTTAATTTGAATATGTATCACCTTTAACCCCTGGGGCCGGACCTTAGATAAGTTTAATCCTAATGTATCCTACTTTTATATTAATTTGAATTCCCTAAATAATTTCCCTCCTCACATAAATTGAGTATCCTTTAATGCTGTGGTTCCCCAACTTTTTCTTTTGTGCCCCCCTTATACACATTAGATAAGAAGTTTTTTAAATTGTTGGTTTATCTATCAGATATGGACTACAACGCATTTTCCTTAATTATAGAGCCCCCTTTTGGTTAACATAACGTTTTTGTGTATGGCTACTCGTCACATAACAATGAAGATTTAGTGTCATTTGAGAGTCTATAACTCGGATTTTTGTTTTTTTCATGAGCACTTCATGCTTGGAGCCCTAATAATTAGAAGTCTACACACACTGAGTCTCTGCAGGGCTGTTAGCACTTTGGGAGGGGCCATGCCTCTACTCCCCACAGGTGGACACACATGGAGTGGGGTGCTGCAGGGACTGGAGGTTCCTCCTGCTCATACTGTAAACACTCATGAAGCGGTCTTGTTGGTGAGTTAGTGAGATGTTTCCCGTTCCCTCAGAGGTGGCACTTGGTTAGAAAAGTTTGAGATCCGTTGTGCATGTGTGTACACTGCAGTCCATCATCCGCACATCTACCCACACAAACACTGGTGATCAGCATGAGCAGATGCTGTCAGCGTTCTGCTGAATATATCCCAGCTTCTCACACACCTGTAAATATTTTGGTATGTGTTGTTGCCGTGGTTGCAGCTGCATTGTATGAACTACAAAGCCTGCTAATTGTTTGACAAGCCAAGATGACATTACGAGACTCCCGAGTTACCCTTGTTCGCAGACAGTAGTACTCATTGTTCCACTGTTAACAGCACAGTGATAGATGGTGACATTCATTAAAAAATACAGATAACACATTCTTTCACCGGCTGCGACTGTGTACCTTCATCCATTTATTTGCACTAAGGCGTGTTTGCACATTTGGACATGCGCTGCATCGCGGTACCTGGATGTTGGATGTCACAGGGTGAAAGAAGAAAACAAGGGGAGAAACTGAGTGAAAAGAACAAAGGTGTGTGTCTGTGGGGAATCTGACACAATTACCTGGGCAACAGAGGTTCCACCAGTTCAGAGAGAGAACATAACCACAGACACACACAGTGCACACATACACGCTGAGAGATGACTGGTGCTACAGCTCATCACAGAGACCTGTGCCGGGGGGACAGATAGAGGGGACTGATCACCGCAGTGTATGGTCAGATAGTCTGACAGAGAGCGAGAGAGGACCCTGTTTCAATTCTCTTATCTCTGAGCTGAACTGTGACCCCTGCGGGAGAGAGATGTGGGGAGGGAAAATGGAAAGGGCTAGAGGGGAAGGATGGAAAATGAGGAGAGAATAAAGGTGTGAAGATTAAACTCTCCTGTTTTGTTCAGTTTCCCTGGCTCTCTCCCCCCCGCTGGGCAGCAGGCGTGTGTGTGGCCATGCATTAGTACAGGTTGGTTAATTCTTCCTCTGCTTCTTTGTCCGTTACATTTGGATTGGATTGGCAAGGATGAAGAATACATGATTTTAGGTCTGTTCGCTTACTTAACCTAAACAAACATCACATTTCAAAGCGTCCATTCTCTTCCTCTCTCTCGCTCTCTCTCTCTCGCTCTCTCTGCCTTTCTGCTGTTTTGTCACAAAGCTTTTGTTACACGGCAGAACCATCCACTGTTTCAGGTTCCGAATCCACTGGAGCTCATCGTTTCTTTGCTGCAGTTTTCGAAAAAGCGCTCAGTCTTCAAATCACATTTTCCCTGAAACATCAAGATTGTTTCCCTTTGGTCTCAGAACGGAAATGAACAAAACGCTGGCTGACATAAAGATGATGTATTGTACCTTTTACACAGCATAAACAAGGAGAGCAAAGTAAATGTATGAAAGGAAACAAATTAAAGGGGGACTAGAAGGTCTCTCACTAGGGCGCATACCTCCGCCAAGTCAGAACAAACTGAGTCAATTGTATATTATTGAAGCTACAGACCGATCTACACAACGCTGGTAACAAACTCTCTCTATACTCCGGCCATTCATGCAGCGTTTACATGGAGAAATACTCATCGCTATAGCCGCCCAAGAAGAGGACATACATGTTCAGTCAGGAACACATCATGTTATAAATGTACAAGGTTATTTATGATTTAAAAAATCATCTTAAATGTGATCAGGAAGGAGCAGAGGAGCTGAATTGCTCGTTAACCGGCGCTTAGCAAATGCGCTTCTGACGTCAACGGCCTCGCACGCAATTTCCACCGGTGTTTCCCAAGCCCCGCCTCTTTCATGACAAAATTACCTCTCGCACACACACAGACAGGTAAAAGTGCACACGAAGACAGGGATTACCACGCACACACGCTACAATCACCTCGCATTCAAACAAGCTGCATCTATTTCCAGTCAGTTGCCTTGCAGGGGTTTTGAGAATGAATGCAGCCTCTGTAACACTCACTAAGCTCACACACACACACATAAATACGGCTCTGTTCAACAACAAAAGCCTTTAGTTTTGAATTTCCTTCCATTATGAAGTTTCTCTGTTTCATATCCATGTTTTCTTTTACACTGTGAAGCGTTCAATAATATCCTTGTTGATGATAATTACTAATATGGATTTGAGTCTTGCATTTGCATTGGCACCCTAACTTGGCTCATGGCTTCCTCCTCAGGCCTTCCCTCTATCTTTGCGCCAAGTTTCATTAAATGTGTTTCTGAGAAAGAGCCATCAGGTTTTCCTGGTGGTTGTGAGTTGGCTCTCAGTAGGTGTACACCCACATTCACAGGTCCATGTTGTGTGTGTATCCGCTGACAGCACAGGTGTGAGTTTTGAGACTTTGCTACGGTGGACGAGCTCCTCCTGGATGCCGAATCCCATCAGTCCTCCCAAACTTTCTACCACTAACTCCTGCAGCGGTTCAGTTTAGCAACTCAGCCAAAAGTGGAGCCACATCCTCGCTGGCTTTCTGTCCTTCCTCTCAGCCATGTAACACTCCACCGGGGGTTGCTTTTCAGACCTTTGAATTATGCATTTAACCCTGCAGGTCGTAGAGGGGAGACAAGTGTGTGTGTGTGTGTGTGTGTGTGTGTGTGTGTGTGTGTGTGTGTGTGTGTGTGTGTGTGTGTGTGTGTGTGTGTGTGTGTGTGTGTGGCAACATACACTGTATCTTCTAATGCTGACTAGGCCTTTGTTTATGGTGTCGGGATTGGCAGCTAAATCCAGGGCTTTGCAGCGGCCTACTTTCACTCCACTCCATTGTAAGCCTTTTGTTTGCGATCAAACACTCATTCAACACACTCACACTCACAGGCACGCCAGACACACACACACACACACACACACACAAAGAAAGATGAGCATAAAGTAGAGAACAGTTACATTTTTAGCCTGTTGTCTCCCCGTAGAGGAAAGTGCTAAAAATATAAAGTCAAGACATGTACACACACACACGCGTATACACCAACACACTGATGGAGGAGACAACATGACGGATCTTTGGTGATTGCCAGTAAAGGTGTTCACACATCACACAGGGGATTTTTATAAACGATTCCCTGAGTCCCAACACGGGAATGATTCCTAATTAGATGAATGAGCCCGGCGATGGTGCTGTATGATTTCAAAGCATGTGATAATTAATCTTGGATGTGTGTTTTGAGGTGTTTTGAACCTTCAGAGAGGCTATAAGCCAGTGTGTTTCTTTGGAGCTTTCCTTGGCTGTTTTGCAGTGCCAGTCTCAGATTTCGGTGTGTGGAAACAACATTATCATGCCAAGCTTGTCGGAGTAAGTGCATCCTGAACACAGAGACACCAGATGATTATCTCTGCAGTCCTTTAGTATGTCCCTGGCTTAAGTGTGTGTGTGTGTGTGTGTGTCTCTAGAAGTAAACAATGATAATCTACAGTGACTAAATTAAGAGCATGTAAGTAGTGTGTTGCCCACAGTATTGGTTTTTGGCTTTTGAGGCATATGTGAGAGAAATTCAAAGGAAAATATCCCCACTGGTTTTCTTATTGACACACACACACACACACACGTACACAAATTGTGGCTCTTACAATACTGTACACTACACTTACTCACACTGCATGCACTCAATTTAGAAAGGTCTCCAAGCTTAAACTACATGCTACAATCCTTCTAAAAAGGATTATGGGCCTCAGCTACACACTTGTCTGTAGCCGTAAATGCACGGCGGTCCCTCTCGTCTGTGTGTTACAGAAAAAAATGTGTGTGTGTGTAAGAGAGAGAGATGGAGAGTATTTACCATTAAACACAACAAAAAACAGCCAGACTAGATGCCACAAATACACGTCCACCCACCTCCTTTTAGTTCCCACTACATCCTCTCTCTGATCCCTGGCTTCACTCTGACAGCCGCTTTGCCTTCTCTTTTCTGCACATTAATGACACACACACACTTATGTCCTTCCGGCTAGAGAGGTCGGGGTGTTTAGGGGCTTATTTACTCTTGCAAAAAAAATGCAAGAGTATCCTTTGAAGAGATCTCGTGTCAGAACGACGTGCGTGGCAGATTTTGAATCAGGCTTGAGGTCGGGCTTGTGAAGGGGAGTTTGATCTTTGAACTGAGAGAGGAAAGTAAAAATGAAAGGGATTTGGAATCTCTAAAGACAAAATGTGTCATGGGCTGCGTTACTATACAACGAATATGTATAAGGCACTGAGCAAATACTATAATAATAATATACTTCTCTCATTGTACCTCTCTGGCTTTCCATTAGATTCTTACATAATTTGGACACCATTTCCTGATATTGATACACGTTTATATCTAGAACGTGACCTACGGTTGGAGTTTAAACCAATTAAGGCATAATATACTTGCCGCTATCATGTAATAATTTTAAAGGCATCTGAACTGTTCATGAATATAAAGTTGTCGCACTGGACCGCAACTCATGTTTTATTCATATATAAATGATTTGTTGGTGCATTTGCGAATACATCTGTTTAATTATTAGGCCTACAGCACGTTTTGTCATTTGCAAAAAAAAGATTAAGCTCCAACAAATACAAGTCTGTAAATGTTTATTAGACCTGTGTTGCCATCGGAAGACGGAAAGATAAAGGAGACATCGTGAACAGTCGCTACTGTTGCTACGGTTTGGCCTCCGTCATGAATCAACACAACAGATGCTCATCCCAATCCACCTACTGGTTTCATTTGGGTACATGGGTGTCATATTTATTTATGAGCTGCAAGGAAAGGAGCAATTAATCAGGAAAAGTTCACGAGTACTTACAGCATAACAGTTAAGATTCAAGTTCACATTAGGAGCCAGAAAAGTATATCAAATGTGTTGAAAACGATTCATAGATCTTCAGATAAACGCCCCCTAACAATACAACTAAATCATTTTAACATGCCTGAAGGAGCGTAATGTTGATAAATCCTAAAGCTAACATTAGCTAACATAGCTAACATAAAAAGCTACATTTTCACTAATCACAACCATTAAACAAGTTCTAACCATATATAACTTTTTCACCTAAAGTTACACTGCAATTCACTTACAAATGCTTCTAATGAGAGAAGGGTACTATTTCTGTTCATTAAACATTAAATCCCGGGTCGGTAAGGCTTATTAACTTTCATTGTTATCAAGCGTTACCTTGGCAGATTCTCTCTCTGCGATGTTTCTCGGTCACGCTGCAGTGCTGCTGTTTGCCTCTAACAGCTGTGACATACCTGGGATAATCAGCTGTCACCCCCTCGCCTCTCCCTCGCCGGGCTGGGAAAACCGTCTCTCTTTCCTTTTTCCCCGATGTCCCGTTTGATTCACGGCTGCCTCCTGCGGATTGTTGAATTTACATTTTACGCATTAAGCTGACACGCTCACCCAGGGAGACTTACAGTAAGTGGAAACTAAGACAAGTCATCCTCACTGAATCACTGTGATAGTCCATTAGGTTGTCTGTGGGTGTGAAATGGAAATGAGTTCATTTTCTCCAGTGCAGACAGCTGAAGGTTTGTGCAGTATTTGTGTTGTGGAGGTTGTTATTATATATCTACAGTTTATATGTTTGCGTTGTATACTGCAAATATAGGGACTTTTCTCAGAAGCAGCAGAATTGTGATGTAATGACATTGTGTTGTTTGTGGTAAATGCTACACTTAATGTATTCTTTCAAATTCAAAAGAAATTAAGAAATAGAAGAAATGAAAGAAAAACTAATTAAAAGAAAAACTAATATAAAGTGGAGACTCTACCTTAGGGACGAAACAATGTTCTTCTAAAAAACAATGACAATACGTTGTTTGGTGTTTTGATGATGAGGATGATGCTATCTGTCACATGACACTTTATCCAAGCCCATCCCACCCCCAGGATGATTTATCATACACACTCTTTAAGTACTACATTTAGTTAAGTTGCTGCATCCTTTCTTTTATAGGAGCAATATTCATGTAAGAGAATTTAATTAATTGAACAGGGATCATTGTTGAATATTATTAATGAAAGAATTACTACATGAGTGATCTACATGTTGCACGACAGATAAATGAATAAAGGTGCTCCTGTCAGTATGAAGGCCAATTTAATCAACTCTGCAATTATTACAAATCACCTGAGAGTCCAGATATTGTAAAGAAATGGCGTTATTCTCTAGTTCCATCTGTTCCTGAACATGGTTGTAGTCTGTGTCTGCGAGTGAATCAAGGTGAATTGATTCGGTAATGTGCTGTGGTTTCATGTCGGAAACTTGGCATTTGAGCCAGAGGGGTAGAAATGCCTCTTTTTATATCCACTTATTCAGGTGAGGTGAAACCGGGCTGCCGGCGTCCCATCAGATTTGCAATAACCGATACCTGAGTGCCTTCGAGTGTTTCTTAGCTTTTATTTCCTTTTTTGGGAACACTTAGGCCTGAGTGTTATGAAAGTGGGCTATTGGACGAGAACAATAGAGAGAGGAAAATCGATACGCCTCCACTCCCACCCGTTCCCCAAACCCTCGTCTAAATGGTCTTCACCTGAATTCAGGCACGCTTCGATCGCTTCCGAATTTGTGTACAGTCCAATTTATTTCAGAATGTCTGGCAGAACTATAGTTCACATTCCTTAAGAGCTCTACCTAATCGTACTTGGAGGTCACAGCAACGTAGAGAGAGAGAGACAGAGGATAACGATTAAGAAAAGACACAAAGACACACATGCATGCCAAGAAGTCAAACTGTGCGATGAGTTAAATGCCAATCACAGCAATGTCAACCACAGTGCAACACACACATGCGCTGTGCTCACAGTGGGAAAACTCAAAACAATGCAGCAGTAAAAGCTTCAGAAACAAGCGAGCGATGACATATTGGCTCCTCTAAATTGGTTGTTACGCTGAATTTTGTTGCATATATTTTGCTACATTAGCAGTAAAAGGCAAATCTTAAAATGAAGCCTGTAAAATATGGCAGAATCTGAGTACATCTGATCTGTTCTTTGTAGGAAAGAAATGTTGCACAGAATTCACTGTACTTAAGATATATTTGCGTTTGTCTGCTCTCACAGTTTTGATGTAAAGTCCTCTGTAGGCGTCTGAGTAATTGGGAGATTGATGTGACCCGAGGTGAAGTTTACAGCTTACAACAGAAAGATTCACATGTTGTCTTTCATTCCTTTCTTTTATGTGATTACGGATCGCTGCTGTAAATCAACTGTGAAGAACTTAGAAATGCATTTGTCAAGTGGCAGCTTACGAACCAACTTGCAATCAAGAAGAACACGGCCGCAATGTGGAAAAGGCTGTAAATAATTTCAGCCACAATCATAAATTATAGCTGTTTTTAGAAAGGTTATTATTATAGTAATAGTTAAAATAAAGAATGTACTTGATTTGATTGATCTATGTGCCGTAATAACATTTGACAGGACATAAAAGTGGATGGTTGAGCAGCTGACCTACTCACTCCCTCCTTTTAAGACTCAGATCACTAATCCAGTACTCACCTGTGCTGTGAGGTGCATTTTAAAACTTGTAGTGATGCCTTGGCACTTTCTCAAACTTTGATTGGTGTAATACGATCTTTGCCTGTGGTAAAAGGATTTATGAGTTATTTAATGATTCCCGGCTTTGTTGTCCCTCTGAAACTGAAACCTGTGACTAGTCTTACAAAGTGCCGGGGGAGTTAAGCCATTTGCTAATGGGCGGCTTGTAAAGAGGCCCTTCAGACTTTACTTAAGGTACAAGAAGGTTGGAACTAGAATTTGAAACTTCGAGTGGCCTCTATAGTGCGCAGTATAGCCGTATAGTTCCTGAACCGTTAAGATTAGCCAGGAGGCAGATAGTTCTATATGAAAATGATTCACTCGCCTGATCCTTGTTGTGGAGTCGTGTGTGTAATGGAGGAAGGAGGATCTTTAAAGCAAATTCCCAACATTTAAGTTCTTGTAAAAAGTAAAAGTTGCACACTTTACCTCGTTTAGTGAGGTAAACACAACCTAAAGAGAAAGACTTGTGGGGACATTAACCTTGTCGTCTCATTGGTAACTGCGGCCCCAACTTGTGTCTGCTTCGACGTCTTGATGTCTGCTGTGAGCGAAAGAAGAGCAAAGTTTTAGGAAACAGAAGAAGTCCAAAGCTGTCTAACCACTGCAGGCATGTCAGAAAATAGACAGAAAGAGAGGCGAGATGGGAAAGAGAGGAGGAGGGAGAAAGAGTAAAATGCCAAGCAAAGGGAGGGAGGGTTACCACCGAATGCTCAGCCATCGCCAAATGTGTCAGAAATGGGGAGCAGACTGGGAGACGGCTGCCAGAGAGGCAATCAATAAACTCTCACATTTCATATTGTATAGTGTGTGTGTGCGTGCGTGTGTGTGTATTTATGTCAGAGTGTGTGAGTGTCTTTGTTGTATCAAATTTTGTACCAACTCGTTGTAAGCAATTCCTCCAAGCTGATGGGACAAACTGTCACATTACCAGAGAACATGGCACAGCCCGGCTCTGGTTTTACTGCTCTATGAGCGGCCATTAGGGGGGAAACACGTCGGCCCTGGATGACCATCGAGAGTACTGTGGATTTCCCCCTGCGGGATGCTTCATATCACTCACTCGGAGCTAATTCAACACAAAAATAACTACCTGGTGCTGAGAGGCCCAGGGGAGCAAGCTGCCACCCTGAATGCCATCAGCTGGCAGAGCTCCCCCAAATGGTCAATTTAGAGTGTGATTTGTTTTCAGGACAGTGTGTTTAACCCTGAAACAAATACTACATCACCAGCTAAACAGGAGTCCTTTGTTTTAACCACTTACACTTAGAAACGTCTCCAAAAGTTGAAGGCTTTTGCAGAAATGAAGAGCATTACCTAGTTGGGCGCTGCAGGGGGAGGGGCAGACATGGGTCTTCAACTTTAAACTGTTGGACGAGAAAAATAATACAATGTTTATGATAATACAGAATCTAAAATCCTAAACAATATAACTTGATAATGTAGTTTTGTTTTATTTTGCAGTTTTGTCATGGATGACTTTGTAGGGGCTTCGATTGCGTAATAGATGATAATGATAGAGTGAGTCCAGCTTTAAGTTTCACACTCAGGCCTTTTTGGGTTGAGATTCTGTTGCATTCCGTCATTGCCTTGAGAGATTAAGGCTCTTAATTCCCATACTCCTTCAGAAATAACCTCTTCTGTAACTTTCCTCTCATTATGTTCTGTTACTGGGTACCTTTTCTGCTTCAGAGCCGTTCACAGTATCAGAAGCTGAACCGGTTTTGAATTGAAACTAGAGCAAGTCCACCTCAGTGCCTAATTAATCTTCAGTGAAAGCGATCCGGAAAGCTCCTCTCGATGACACGATAGATCAAAGTGTTGCGGTGTACTTTGCAGCCTAACTCGGGTTCAGCTGTATTGACCGACCCGTCCGGAGATGGTTGAAGATAGCCGCACGCTGACTCAGTTCCTGCCTGGACTTTCGCTTTAAGGCCAATTATTTAACAGCAGCTGCCCCAAAGGTGGACCAAGGGTGTATAATTATAAGTTCTCTGTTTTGTCCTTACTGAATCTTTAATGATGCGATACCATCACCTGTCCTGTGTAATTGATTGCTATTGATCTGTCTCAGCACTGACCTTGACTTTATCTCCTATCTTTCTCCCTTTCTCTCCCACTCTGCACATTTTTCCTCCCCTCCTTCTCCACTTCCTCCTCGTCCTCCTCCTTCTCCTGTGTGTTTTTCTCCACTTTCATCTCTTCTCCCACCAGGCCTGTAGATTCTGCTGAAACCTCCCGTAGTCCTTTTTTGCAACACTGAAAAGCAGCGACTTATCTCCCCCACGCAAAAAACCCAGGCTTAGGAGAGAAGAGGGGGAAAAAAAGACAGAAAAAGAAGGAGGAGAAGAAATCGTCTTACCATGACAAATCAAACAAGACAACACACACACAGTCCCCACTGGCACAAATGCTGTATAACACTACTCGACGGTTTAGGATTTTCTCACCTATCTTCTCTTTTCCCGCTGTGTCCTTTTGTCATTTTTACCTCGCCTGGCGTCCCCCAATTCAGTCCTGTTACATCTCGTCTATTCTCTGCATCTTCTCTCTCTCTCTCTCTCTCTCTAGCTCAGAGCTTTTCTCTCTTTTTTTCCCCCTCTCTTTTCAGATTATTCCATTTCATTCTGCATTGTTTGGTAGTGTTGTGTTTGGACGCTACAACATTACACTGGCAGACAAACACTTAGCTGTTCATGGCACAAACGCCACATGCACAGGAGATACTTGAAACAACACACATACAGTTTGTCGTCACTGCAACAAACACACATGGAATCTACTTTACACTGGAGCTCAAATCGTCTCGAGTCGCTTCTCTCCATCGCGCTTCAAGTTGTATCCATCCTTTACTATTCATAACTACCTCTATTCATCAGTTTGGCATCAATTTCCGCCCTTTACCCTTCCTGCCTTCCTCCCTTCTTCTCTCTCAACCCTCCACCCGCCTACAATCCATCTCTGTTCCTCTTCCCTGTCTCTCTTTCCATGTCCCCCATTCTCTCTCTCTCTCTCTCTTTTTCTCTCTCGGTGGGCCAGGAAATACCGCGAGGGCTGATCTTACCGTCCTGGTCGGGAACGAGCATTGACCTTTTTGATGTTTTTCCTTTCTTTTTATTCGTCACAGACTGTGTTTGATTCTTATTTCCTTCCTCGTGAAGAGAGAGCAAAGCCTGTTTCTTCTGTCTGCAGTGGTTGTTGTCTTTTAGGACAAGGTGGTAGCCATGAGCCTTCAAAGTTTAAAAACTCTCTGGAGTCGTTTCTTCGATTTGCTTCTGTTTTTATTGCATTAGTTGTCATGGAGTGGAAAACAGTATATCTTTATAGTAACGGTGTAAACCTTAAAAAAAAAAAAGTACTATTATATAAATATTTTATTTTTTACCATTGTATAAATATACAGTATTGATTAACTTATGTACTTTGATTGCAAGTTCTTTGGTCACCCACACAGTGAATAAATAAAAAGAGGAAAACCTTTTTTGTGAATTTTAGACACTATTTCTAATGCTGTTGATGTGTCGACTATTCTAATGTAACATGCCTTTGGTTTGGTTTTTCTTTCTTTTTTAAATCTGTGATTAATGACACACTTGATTTGTTGTTGGCCATGAGTTTAGGTTCCGTCGGTTCTGCCCTCAATTATGTCTCCATGTTGCATTACAGGTCACAAGTATGTATAAGAAGAAATCGAAGGCCGTGGTGTTGGTTGGTAGTTTTGCTTTTTCTCTTGCGCTCATGTAAAGAACGTGGTGTGTGTGTGTGGATTTTAGACCACGCTTAAGAAAAAGATGACATTTTGAATGGGTTCCGTCTGTCTTTTGCACTAATTTAATAAAGCCGTTACTGAAAATTCCCACCGTGCTGTTTTTCATCAAGTTCATTTGCGACGAGGTGTGCAGACACTTTTCTCCAGGAGTCTTAGCATGTTTCTGTCACTGTTGGGATTCTTACTTTGATCAGAAGGGACAACTTAGAGAGTGTTAACCATTTCCTCAAAAACTTTTAATCAGAACAAAAAGAATCATGTTTTTCCAATGATTTTTGTATGCAATGTATATACTGTATATGTGACAGATACAACGGCTCTTCAGAAACGCAGGATCAACTTGTCGATTTGCGCCAACAGCACAAAGATTGAAATAGTGCTTCTGTTTCCATCGCCGTTTGTCATGTGTGAGGTCTCTCGCACTCAACATCTCTTCAAAAATCTTGCAGTGTAGTCCTCACACACTCTTGCTTCCCCTCATGCACACACTCACCCCTTCAACCGCAGAAAAGGGTGGAGGCTGATCATCGTCGATAGCCAATTGTTTTCCTCATTGACAAAAAAAGATAAACGTCACATCTGGTTTGTCCACATTTATAGAGATTGAATTAGTGATCATCTGGATGATTGGTGATCTTCTGAGCTCTGTGGGTGTGAGCCAAGATGGGCTTCATCTTATTTCATCTGTTTAATATAATGGACATCTACCACATCTGCCCCAAGGAGCTTATTTTGCAAATTCATGAGTCATTTTTCATCTTCATGTTCGTTCCATGACATTACTTATTTTACGTGGATATCTGTAAAATCTGTTAGCAGCCATGCAGTGTGTGAGAAGTGTATCAGGAGGTCTGACACGAGCGTCCCTAGGCAGCCCTGACAGAATCGGCTCAGGTAGAAACTGGGGATTTTGTGTGTAGGGGGGGATTATGCTAGACTGTTTCAGCATTTTAATCTGGAGTGTGGAGAAAGCAAACATCTCATCTGATGCCAAACCAGTGTGGCCACATAGAGACGAGTTCAGGCCAGGACAGGAAACCAGACAGCGACAAAGACAGATGATCAACCGAAAATCCGTACGAGTGCCTACAATCTCCCATGTGGATGGTGAATTTCCCTCAATAACCGTCTCATCCTCCCCAGGTGAAGCCTTGAGGAGTCTTTACTGCCAAAAATCCTGATTGTCTCAGCCAAGGTGGAAATATTCCCACTGGGTGGTGGGGACACTCTGTAGTCCAAGCTGCCAGAGTTGCAGGGGAGAATGTCTGCACAAGGTGTGTGTGTAGCATCCCATGGCGCGAATAACCTTCAGCCAGGAGTATTTACTGCGTCGCACCAGGAATAGTTTAGCTCATCCAGCTAGTTAGAAGATGTCGGTCCTATAAGCAGCCGTAACAAAAAAAAGCACCAGCACTAACATTGGTTGAATGGGTGAAGGTTGCCCATGAAGCAAGAAGCCTATTAAAGTGTACCAACCTATTAAGGGAGTTGAAACCGCTATGCAGGCAGAATACAGATGGCAGGAGTGCTTTTCAAATCAGTGTAAAGGCAACACTCAACACCAGAGGTCATTACACAAATAATGTATCTAGATATAGAAATCCTTTTCTCATACATTGTAGACATAGTGTCACATATCTGTCATGTCATATTACCTGATCCATTTGTTTCCCATTAGAGGTTTATGGCCTAAAAAACAAACTCTAAAATGTCTAAAGAGAAATGTTCTCTGCCAAGCAAGTAATAAGTGGGGAAAGGACAGACAGGAAGCTGAAAAACAAACTTTATGTATGTATATATATGACAAAAAAAGGTTTTGGAGGACAGGCAGGGTGACTTTTCTGTCCAAACTAAATCATTCACAGGTTGAGTATTTTAATTTCACTTCCTAATTAGAGGACAGGCTTTTTAACAGCTTTGCCAACATGGGCAGCTTTACTCCTCAAAGGATGCTATGGCAACCACAGTTTCCAATAATAATGATACTAATATTCTCCATTTACCATCTCCCACTCAGCTATTCAGGCTCATTTATTCCCTCCTAGAAGATCATTTAGCACCTATTAAAACAGGGTTCCTCGTCTATAATGACCACTCAATTATCATTTTCACTCTCATCTACTTAGGTTTAGCAAGGTTAAGTAATGCTCCAAACTTGTGACGAGAACTGAATGGGCCATTGCTAGATATTGGTGGTGATTAGCAATATAGTGAACCAGGCCTAAAGGATCTTTTAATCCTCTCTTCTATCCATCAACTATTCTTTTCCTCCACTCATCGGTCTGATAACATCCCATCACCTGCCTGGACCTGCTGGGCTCTGCCTTCCTCCCCCACAACAATATTCTGCAAACTGCCCTTGTCTACATTTTCATCTGTTATCAGGTGGGAGTTGGGTTTGTTCGTACGTTCGCCTTTTTGTGCTAAAGGTTTTCAGCCTTGTATAGGACTCAACTAAAGAATCATGCCTAAAGTCTCGTGTTTGTAAAGAGAATTCAGAGAATTGTAATTCTTTATAGAACCACGATAAACTTCTCAAGGACACAAAGCTCCAAGCTGCACTCCATGTCCCAGCAGAAAGCATGAAAGAAAGAAAGAGCCAACAACAACCTTGTCCAGTGATGAAGATGTTTTTCCTCCACCTTGGACTCTGTAATGTGTTTTGATTAAGACACAGCAGGACGTATACGTGGTTCTCTCTCTCTTTCACGTCAACAATCAGAGAATCAATGCGTCTGATTTGGAGAATGCTGTGATAATTTGAAGATATGATCAAAATTTGTAAACTTCCAATTTTAAAGAATAATCCAGATCAGCACCGATGGATGTGGGCAAAAACACAACTTTGTCAGCAGAGGTGATAATTATGACAAATGTTAACACAGCCTAATTTAAGTATTGTGAAAATGACTGTGAGCATAGTCAAATAAATAATAACAATAATTTGTGCTTTCCACAAAGCTGCCTAGAGACCCAGCAACATACACACAGGCAAAGCAGCAGCTGACAGATTATATTAAGATAGTAATTATTTTTAAGAGTGAATTCCACCTTTACTGATGCCCTGTAATAAAGCAGGAATTGCTACATACTGCCAGCAAACCTATAATACTTTGGCGAAATCTTCAAAACATGTATTACCTTTCAATGGAGGTAATACATGCTGGCCCACGCTCTGTCCTTGTCCAAATTGTTTTCCAATGTCATATTTTATGTCATTTCAGAGAAGAAATGGAGCTAAAGACCCAGGGAAGTGTTCAATCAAACAGATTCATGTGTACACACACACACACTCACACACAGAATAATGGGTTATTATTGATAATGGGGCTTATTGTTTATCCTGTACAGTCTTATTCTGTAATAAAAATATAAAAATCAAAAAACGTGTCCACATAAAAGCTAATGAGTTGCGTTTGTAGATGTAATTTTGGTATAAATTTGTTTTCTTTGTTCTTCAAATGGCTCGGTATGGCATAGTCTTTAAATCGTTGCAGTGAATAACCTTCAATTTCAACAAAAAAAAAAAAAAAAAATTCAAAACCCCTAGCTGAGAGCCTGTCCGTGTCTATAAGCTGGCACAAATGGATGAGGAGTGTCTGAAACGTTTCTGCTCTTCTTGTTGCAGTGCTACAACTCAGAGACTTCCATCACACAGTCTGACAAGCATCTAACTGGGTATCATACAGTCAGGCACAGATTCTGAAGATTTAGTTCTGTAATACCCAGTGTGACTTTACATGAGGCAACGCTGATCCACAGTATAAATCAATATTTGATGTGTTTTTGTTAGACTTTGTGTAACTAGTATTTGACTGTATCTGTTCACGAGTAAATGTGAAAAGTCCTCATCTATTATTCATTATCATCCTCATTAGCTGGACATCTTGAAAGTTTCTGGCAATGACAAAAGTGTCAGACCACTGACAAATAACAGCCCCTTTTTATTACAGGCTAAAATGCACAACTAATGTGCTGTAAATAATCTTCTTAATAGCTTCTCCGAGCCATATATAAATTTGGTAAATGCGAGACAAAAATATCATTACAGTGTGAAGCCTCCTTTTATCAAATTCTGCTTCCCTCAGTTTGTCACTGATGTATTTCAAGGTCGCTCACATGCCGCTCTCTCATTCTCTATGTTGTCTTGTGCACAGAAAGGTGTTTAACAGGAAGCCTTGGTATTCAAATGAGGCCATAAAAGATAGATGGAGGTTGGGGGTGTCGGGGGAGTATGACACCAACAATGCAGTGTCTGCCTTTGCACGATAGGCCCATTATGCATTCCAGTTTAAATAGAAAAAAGAAGAGAATTGCAGGGGACGTAAACTAAATTCATCAAAAGTTCTCACGCCGCTTGTAATCTTAGTATAGTCCCTTGAAAACCAAGGTTCCTCATTAGTACAGTGAGGTCACAGCAGAAGATTTTGACTTTTCTCTTCTTTCTTTTCTCGGCAAAATAGTGTAGTGACTCGATAGATTGATTACATACACTAAAATCACATGAGATTACATAGGATAAACACAACAACAATCAAGATTACTGTAAAATTCGGGGTAGAAAGCAAGCAGGTTTTGCGGTTTACAAGACTTTCAAGGGAGTATGCCAGTCAGGTAAGAGAGAGCCAGGTTGTGGGGGGGCTTTGTAAGTGGTAAGTACCAGTTTGAAGTGGATTATTTGGGGGACAAGGAGTCAGTGGAGGTTTTGAAGTACAGGTATGTGGCCTCTAGTGCAGGATTGGGTGAGCAGATGTGAATGTTTTGTAGTTTATTGAGAAAATGGTTGGATGTGTCAGAAAGAAAGCTGTTGAAATAGTTGAGTCTTAAGGTGATGAATGCATGGAGGAGAGAAGGAGAGGGAGGATCGGAGACGAGCAATGTTTCTGAGGTGGAGGAATTCGATTTTCTTCATGTGGTTGATGTTGGGTTCGCAAAAAAGTGTAAGGTTGAAAATGGCACTAAGTTTACAGATGTGTGTAGATGTTAACACAGTGGAGTCATCAATGCTCGGGGCAAAATTGTGGGCGGTGAGTGATTTGTGATCCATAATAAGGATTTCAGTTTTGTTGGAGTTCAGTTTGAGAAAGTTGGTTTGCATCCAGAGTTTTATTTCGGTGAAGCAGTTGGAGACGGTGGAGTGGGTAGTGGTGCTGATTGTTTGAGGAGAGATGTAGAACTGTGAGTCATCAGCGTAGCAGTGAATATGAAGGCCATGACAGCAGATGTTGTAACCGAGGGGAAGCTTGTAGAGAAGGGGCCGAGCACAGAGCCTTGGAGGACACCTTGGAAGCCAGGAGAGGGTAGTGCTGATGTCGAAGGGGGTTTCAAGAGAGGAAGGAGTAGGAAGGATCGTCCATTGGTTTCAGAATTTCTTAGTTGTGTAGACTATGGTTTTGGAGTTACTACATCCAGTCTGTATGAGATTTGAGTATCAGGAGGAGTGTGTGGTGTTTTTCTGTCTTTCTAGGTGGTTTTGAAGGCTTTGGTGTGGACTGTATAGCCGGATTTATTGGAGAGTCATTTTAGTTGGTGACTTTGTGTCACCTTGAGTCCACGAGTGTACCAGAGAGTGGAAAAGACTGTTTTTCTTTTGATGGGGGCAAGCGAGTCAAGGCAGGAGGAGAGTGTATTGTTGTAGTGGTTGACCAGGTCAGTGGGAGAGGGGTCCTCAGGGAGGGGTGGAGGAAGATATTTTTTTCTGTTATACGCGCTGACAGAAAAGAGGAAGAGGAGAGATGGATTTTTGGGTTGGGGGTGGGGATGTTACTGTCAATGATGATTGCCAGGTTGTTGGAGATGGCGAGGTCGAAGCCAGAGAGGTGTTGTAGGGTGATTCCTGTGGGGCAGACCAGGTCCAGGTGTGTCCACGGTTGTGGGTGAGGAAATTAACATTGAATTAAGTTAAAGCAGTTTAATATTTCCATGGATTCTGAAGCTGTTCTGTAATCAGTGGAGTTAATGTGAACATTGAAAAGAGCAGGACGGAAGCTGAACTAGAGCAGCACTGAGTGAGGACAGACACGGCTTCAAAGTCATTACCTTCTTACTTTGAGGGAACAGTGCTAACCAATGTGTGACTGTGCTGCACTGAAGAATTTTATTTTTTACGCCTGTGCATCCAGATTGGTACCTAAATGTAATGGGTTCTTCTGTGGTCCATGCCAACAACTTCTGAACCTTTTGGTGGAAGTTCGGTTCAGGACATTATTAATGATCTTGCTAACAAACAAACAAACAAACAGATGTGAGTGAAAACATAATGTCCTTGGCAGAGATTCTAGAAATTGATAGAATAAGGATGGGGGAGGGTTTATAATGCACACAGGACGTATTTCTGTCTCTACCAAGGCTGTGTGTAATGCAAATCAATGTCCCAATGGGAGTTTGAATAGAAGTAAAAAATAATAACAAGATGCCTACAGGAATTTGTTTTGTGCCTGATCTCAGCGTGAGATTTTACATCTGTACACAGAAATTCAGCTCAACCTTTACATGTCTTTGAAACACACATTTCAGATAAATGTGCATGGAGGCAGGAGGCTGAGATTGTGAGTCAAATCATGCATACAGTCCTATTGTTTATACTTGAAAGAGATTCACAGTGAGCTATCTCCGGCAGGATCAACCACCATCACAGCAGCTGAAGAGTCATGTTGTCTGCACCAATTGGTAAGTCAACAAAACGGAGAATCAAAGCTCCCCAGAGTACTCGTTTTCACTGTTGGTGCCTTGTGTCTTCTTGTGGTCAAGTACCTGTGACGATCCACATGGTAACACAGGAGCAGCAGCAGGACTTAACACAGTCAATGGTAAAATTTTCACTGAGGTTTCATGTATTCAAGAAACAGTTTTGCATTTATAGTGCCACATTTAAAGTGAATGCAAAAAAATCACAGTCTTAACATAGTAAATTAATTCAAAGCCCTAATTCACGTGTACATGAACAAATGAATGCTTTGTGTGTTCTTTCTTTTGTGTTGCTCCTCAAAAACAAATTGTGGTGAGCGAGAAAGTAAGAGACAAGCCTCTAACGATGAAGGTTTTCTTTTCTTTTATTTATTTACACACAGAAGAAGAGCAAAATGTCTACTGACCTCAGCAAATTTACACAGAGTTAACTCTTCTGGTGTGTAATGTTAAAGCTCATCTGTATTTTTAGTTTGTTATTTATGCTTATAACTTATAATGAGATTCCATGTGTTGAATGAAAAAAATTATTATTATAAATGAAAATCCAGGTAAAAACCAAGCTACTCAGTGTGCCATCTTAAAGAAAATGACCACAATTTAGTAAAACCTCAGTAAAATATGATCCACTGGGTCTAGATGGAGTGACAAGGCATGCTGGGGAAATCAGAGCAGTCCCCAGCACCAGACAGTGTTATTTTGCTCAGCTCAAATTCAGACAGAAGGGATTCTATATCCCAGAAACTTTTTTTTCTTCCTCTTGTCCTCTCTGTGCAGCATACATCCATCCATTTCAACTAGTGAAAAGCCAATAAAGTTTATCTCCTTGAGGCAGCCTGCCGCAGCCCATTGTTGAGGCAGACCCAGCTATTGTGGAACAGAACTGTAGTTGAGGACAGGTTCTCTCTACACCCAACCATGTCTGCATCATCACCGGGCCCAAGTGGAGGATACTGATAGAGCAGCGCTGTAAACGGCAGAAAAGAGTGCATCCCAGTGTTCACTGTTCAAGAGGCAAGTACATTCAGTCTAACACACGGACAGAAAACCTCACTCACACCATTCACATCCTTCAACTATAATTGGAGATCTGTGTGTGTGTGTGTGTGTGTGTGTGTGTGTTTGTCTCTAGATTAGCAGTTTCATTCTGTACTTGCTTTACTGATGAATGAATGAGGAAACCACATGAACTTCAATCGCCAGCATTTCTAATGGTTACCATAACAGTCATATATTACAATTTACTAAGTGCATAAGAAATACATTTTTTTACTTTCAAGCTAAGCCCTGTGAGGACAATCAGCAGAGAATGGAGCTGACCAGGCTATTGGAGTCATCTGAAGCCACGGGTAAAGATTAATGCTTTCCTTTTAACTATTCCTATCCCTGCATCATTTCTTCCATTAGCGTTTGTTGTTCTACGATGTACATCCATGGGTAGAAATACAGTTGATACTTTTCAGCTCAAAATGTGCATGTAAAGGAACTGCAAGACAGCTACAGGGTCCATCAGTATTCAGATTGATTTTGTGGCCAGCCAGCATAGAGAGACTAAGGAGAGCAGGTTGGTCAACTGATCATTGTTCCAGCTCCACATACTGGCAGCCTCAGATACCTCCGCAAACACTGCATGGACGCCTTCTATGCATGTTCTGTCCGGAACTACTTTGAGAACACTCTGGAGAGGAGCTTAAAAGCAAAAAAAACCCTGCTGCCCCATTCCAATTCCAAAGAGAAACCATTTGCACCACAGTGAAGAAGAAGCAACCATCACTGTCAACAACAAAGGTAAGTAATCATGTTTCCAGTATTGATGTTTTCTACATTGCAGCCGCCTGAGGCCACATGTCAGTGCTCATGCCTCCCCACTCCGTATCGCAAAAATCCTTTTTTACGTATGTACCATCCAGAAGGTGGAGAGGTTCTCAAACGTGAAAGAAACAGCTGCTCCATTCTTCTTCCAAAGGGAAACCATTTGCACTATGCTGTGTAGAAGAAGCAACCATCACTGTCAACAAGATACGATGCAAAGCCCAACAGATGGCTCAAGCGAATGAATCTCCAGAAAAGACAAGTGCGAATTACCAAATGTAATCAACATACAGTACATAAACCAACTAGTTCAAATGAAGTACGTACAGTAAAATACATAGCTAATTTCGTCCTTGATTTGACCCACATTAACAAGATAAACATAGCAACAATATTTAGCATAATCCACATTTCATTAAAAAATGGCTATGAGTGCTTAATTTCAAACAACTATCAGACATTTCAGATGATCGCTGTGAGCAAACTTAGTAATTGGAGTTACCCAAGGCCACAGGTAAATATTCATGTGAAATAACTGACAATGCCATGAATTGGAATGCATTATGTCCACTGTATCGGACACATTCACATACCAAACATTCTTTCCAGCGAGGAGGCTAACCAGGTCATTGGAGCTCCCTAAGGCCACAGAAAAATACTTGTGCTTTCCTGTTAAATATGACTATATCCCATCATAATTTGTTTCACATTCATATTATTATCCTAATTGGGGCAGGAGGGGCAGAGGGAGGAAGGAGGGTCAAGGGAGGTTGGGATTAAGGGTGAGTTGGGGGGACAGTTGGGGTGATGGGCGTAAAACTAGGGAAAAATGCCCTTTGGGCCTTTCATGCATTTTGCTCTAGTCACAGTAATTTAGAGACAGAAGTAGCATATAAAGGGAATTACTGTGCAGCATTACTGAATACGGCTTCCTCCATCCATCTTCCAGATAACTCCCTAATCCTTCTGCTCCCAAGTTATTATACACACTTTGGTCTTCATGTTGCATTTTCATCTGATGTAATTATTGCCGAATTATATCTTATTGTCTTATTTTCTTTCTAAAGGAAAAGGGAAAAGGAAATGAAAATTGCCGATCCCTACAGGGTCTTAATTGGTTTTCCAATGCTGACGAGTTACGCTAATATGCACTAAGTTTATAAACCATTTTTAAATCTGTTCACATAGTTTCATAATCTGTACCCAAGGAAATTGCAAAACGTACGCTCAGTTCAAGAAGCTGCGCCCATGGATTTGTAAATCCCTCCGTCATTCTGTCATAGGAATCCACATGCCACACTTCCCAAATAGGTTCTCCTGCTCCGACACCTAAGTGTGCAATTGGGGGTCCCAACAGGATCTAATGAGGATAAGTACACCAAGCAGATGGCCTGCGCTGTATCATCAGATTGTAATATGTAAGGGGCGATAAGATAAAATAATGTTGTGCCTCCCTGTCCAAAATCAATAAAAACCCAGAAGTGTCCAAAATTACCCAATTACAATTATAACATTTGCTAATCTGTGGGGACAAATTTTCATATTCCACAGAGGAACTACTAACTGTCCCTCAAAGGGCTCTGTAAACATTAGATTTATTGAGGTGCAGGAGAAATGCTGGTTGGTCCAGAGAAGGCACAGCATGCTCTTATAGTTTCCATCATCAAATGTTTGATGAACTCTGACAGGATTACTGCTTTTTATCAAAGATTTACTGTAATGTCTTAAACATCAACATCTTAAGTCAATTTGCATTACAATAAAAGAAGTTTGGTTGAAGATTAAGAGAACCCTGGGATAACTGTTCTCTCTTAAGCTGTAAATCAACAAAGTCTTTGCGTTACACTTGTATAAGCAACAGAGATGGAGATAAAGTGTGGAAAGGTGAAAAAAACCTAAACTAAACTAAAAACCTTGCCTCCTCATTCATCATCAGAGGTACTAAAAAGACATTGTTTTGCGCCACAAGGTTTCTCTCACCCGTAATGACCTCCTCTGCAGAAGAGGTGATACAGATACCTGCCTTGTGTCTTTACTGAGCCAAGACTAACTCTTTACATGACACTAACTGTAGCAGCAGAATTAGACTGTCTCTCTTTTTTTCTGCTTCCTTGTTAGCTGTGAGGTATAGTCAATTAATAGAACTCTCGCCTTCACTAACCCATCTTTTTGATTTCTCAGAATTGGATAATGACAGAGCTTTCTTTACCTGGTGTGACCCTCCAGTCATGTTCATGCTAATGATGTGAAAAGGCAATTTACTTGTCAGACAGCCATCATCCTGTGTTTTCCACATGAAACCTGTTTTCTACAGGCTAGAGTCCTGAAATATCTAAAGAGAAAAAAAGCTGCTGAACAATGTCAGTAGTGTGCATGTCCAATCCAAGTTGGGAGCAATCAAGGACCAATTTGTGCATTGCATCAGTGAAAAAGCAGGTAGTTCACATATTGACAAGGCAAACCTTACGGGTTGACACCTGTCTGATTGAAGTGTTTTGGGGAGCTTTTAAATATAGAAGAACAGAATATAAGACACATTCTTTTCTCTCTTATTCTGTTTTAGTGACCACCAGGGATTGTTGCAAACATCTCTCGTGCTGGTAAGATAAACCATTGAATAATTATTTTTTATATGGTGTCTGCACATGAAATGTAAAGGCATCAGTCCCATGCAACCTTTGCTCAGTAAATAGCTGTTACAATTTCACCATTTGTATCTTGCAGATAGAGGACAACAGCAAGTTGCAAATGTGTGCAGAGCATATTACAATTGGAGAGCAGTCTGATCTGCCAGACCACATGGAGATGTAGTTATAGTTGCTCACATCCATGGGAAAACATCCATCCACAATTTCCTCCATTGTCTGCATTAGTTTCCGGCACTTAACTCGACCTGCATTCATCTTGTTATACTGAGCTCATGCTGTCACACAGCATCAAACACAATACACCTTTTATTGAAGGGAAGCTGGACTTTCAATCAAGGGCTTTTTAAGTTACAATTGTGCAACATGATAACAAATACCTATAATCACATGTTGTTCTATAAACCCAGACTCTATCAGAGATTTATATATTTATAACACAAAAAGTAAAAAGTTAGTGTTTACGCATAGAATTTAATCAAATATGTACTTTCAGTAGCCATCAAACACCTGCGTGACTCTGTGGATCATTAGATTGGGTTTCTGTGGAGGAAATGAATGATGACATTGTGCAAGCAATTGAGAAAAGCGCTGCCTTTGTTATCCTTTAGCTGTTGTTTTGATTGTTCCCTTGGTTGGTGAATTGTGGCAAACTATTGTACATTTTGTACATATTTTCTGATGAACATTGGGCTCAGTTTCCTCTTTGTGTATTTCCATTTCCATTACATTACATATTCTATGGTTAAAGAATGCAATGTGTTATCCAGTGTATGTGACTGTGTTGAATAGGGATCTCGCTGTAATAACAAATGTCTCTCTCTCTCTCTCTCTCTCTCTCTCTCTCTCTCTCTCTCTCTCTCTCTCTCTCTCTCTCTCTCTCTCTCTCTCTCTCTCTCTCTCTCTCTCTCTCTCTCTCTCTCTCTCTCTCTCTCTCACACACACACACACACACACTTAAGCCGACTTGAGCCAACACTTACACCAGCCTCAGAGAATTACACTGGAGGTGAGGACAAACACTAACTAACCAATTTGTTAAATATACTTTGCACATGTTACTTGTTAATTCCAGTCCAGCCCCACTGTGAGGCTTCATTATCAGCCTTCTGCCTCTTACTGAAATTAAATTGACAGAAGCCCTGAAGTGAAACTGTTGATTTAGAAGACTAGCGTAGTCTGTCTCATCAAATTGGTTAGCTAAGCTACTTATTGTATTTTTTTAATAAATGATAATAATATTATTTTTGCTCTTATTTTGCTCTCTTCCCTAAGGATACGGACGATAAATTAGTTAAGAAACAAACAAACAAGACAACAAACACTTGAGATAATGCCTTGTTTCTTAGGCAATGTTGTCAAATCTGCAAAATGTTCGTCAACGTCACAAGTTGTTTTCCTCTCTGTAATTCTAAAAGCAGGCCAATTTACATTTTTTATTCACACTCTAAATGTCTCACTCCTGTTAGAATTAGATCATCAACTAAAACAGTGCTTCTCCTCTTCAGTCTGTGTGAAAATCTGAACTTGACATTGAGCTGACATTGGAGGCAGAATTGTCAGTTATAAATAATAAGCTCTACTTACGCTGCACATGTATGATCTATAAATCCCACATATTAACATAAGGCCTCTGGATTCTGAACAAATTGTCAAGATCCATGTGTTTTGTGTTCATTTCCTGTTTTAATTTGTAATCGTCTCCCTGTTACTTTACTTCCTGCCCTTGTATTCCTTGCTTGTATGCCTTTTATTGTATTAGTTTCCCTTTTTCCGTGTTTCCTGCCGGTCCTGTCACATGTCTTCCAATCACTTCTCCTCCTCATTCCCACTCCTGATCCTTATTCCATTGTTAGTCCAAGTGTATCAATACGCCTTGCTTTTGTTATTTCCCCATGCCAGTGTGTTGTGTTTTCCTCTGATGCTCCTTGGTTTCTACATCACTTGTTCCCGTGTTCCTATAAGTATTCTAAACTATTTCCAGTGCCTAGTCAGGTACTTTGTTTTCCTTTGCTCCAATCCTGTGTTTCTGGATTCCTTCGTGAATTATTCCTGTTTTCTGCAAAGCATTTTTGTTTTGTGGGTTACCTTTTGGACTTTATGCATTTTGAGGTCTGGACTGTTTTGGAATGTCTATGCTCCGTGGCCTGTTTCAGGATAACTTGCATTTGCCTTTCCCCCTCTTTCCCCCCTGGACTATTATTTATTAATAAAGGACTTCTCTTTCCTTACATGTTGTACCCTGCGATCGAGTCCACAGCCTTGCACTCCCTGACACCAACTTGTTTGTGCTTATCACAACCTCCGGTAAAGTTCATTGCAGTAACAAGTCTTGGAACTGTCTGCAGTCCTGCTCCATGGAACGTCAATGACAAATAGCGTGGCCATATAAGGTGTTGCTTTGTTTGTTGGCAGTGCATGGGCAGATTTCACTCTAAGTTAGTAAACTGAATTATTTTGACATACAATGGTATTATAGTTGTAGCAGACGATTGATTACATAGAATTCTTGTTCTTTGTCTCTCCCACAGAACAGAAGAACACATTGTTTCTAGCAAGTAGTAACACACTTGATCGCACAAACACAACACACAAACAAAACCCAAACATTCACTGCACTGTACTGCAATGCAGGTATAAATAAGGTGTAACAGGTGAAATAACTGAAAGATCGATACTTCCCACCCAGTCAAAACCAGAAACAGCCGCTGCCAAAGGGGATTAAAATATACTCGAGTCACAGAAGTGTAGATGTACTTATGTACTTACAGCGCTTCGTTCTGTCTTACTGCAAAAGCCACTGAGTGCTCTGGCAGGTTAATCCTGATGAATGTGAACAACATTCTGGAATTTATTCCTCTCCAACTCTGGTGACACACAGGCTTCAACAGTCAGCTCCAAACCATGTTTTAAGTCGGGATAATTAGGTGTGTGTGTGTGATGATTAACTGTTCACAGATGTATATTGATCTTGCCAGTGGAAGACAGATTGTTGTCTTAATGATGTCGCCAGAAAAATCTGAATCAACAAATCACTCAGTCGCATATTCTTGCTTTGCCATCTCATTTTTTCTTCCTTTACTCATCCACATGTCTTTCCACCGTCATCACTCTTACTCTTATTCTGATCAAACTGGAAATACCTCCACTATTGAAATTTGAAATTTTGCAGGAGACGCGGCGCTGACACTGATTTGCTTCATTGGGATTCATTGGTTTTATTCGGTCTTCATTGCACATCCCTCCAATCTCGTGTTAAACAAGTATTCTATGTTCTTTTTACACCATATCTAAAATGTCCAAGTTACAAATGGCACAGAAAGATGTCCAAGTGCATTTCTGTGCATTTCATAATTAATGAACCAGTTGCACAGACTAGAATTTAGCAGGTCACATGATGATTGCTCATTTAAGTTTGGGTCTCAATGAAGGACGGAAAGAAAAGGGGAAAACAAGATGGAAAGTCTCCAGAGGCCCCGCAAATGGCTGAAGGGCAGCTTAGTGCAGAGCAGTGCAGTCGGGAGATACAGCAAGTAAACTGGCTAAATAATTAAACCGAAAACTAATGAGAATGAATGTTTGTCTTTATAGCCCCTCTCTCCTCCCTCTCTCTCTCTCTCTCTCTCTCCCTCTCCCTCTCCTCCCCCTCTCTCTCTTACTCCCTGGTACATTTTTTCACAGTGACACCTAACACGCTGTAACATAGAGCCTGGTGAGAAGAAAGATGAGAGACGGGTGGGAAAATAATAAGAAAAAAAACACCAAGTGTAATTCTCAATAGAGCTTTGCTTCAAACCAACTGTTTCTCTTTCAGTGGTGCACGAGAAAGTTATACAGAAAAAGAGAAGGAGAGAGAAACGCTGAGAAAGAGATGGAGAGACTACGGTCCGGGTCAATTTAAATAAATGTGTAATAAGGGGAATAAATAATTATGATGTAATACTTTAACCGCTGCTCCAATTGGAGGTAGTTGGTTTTGAGCTTTATTTGAAATGAGGGAAGGAAAATAAATCAAACCCAATTCTATACATCAATTCTATTCAATCGATCTCATATCAGAAGTAATGAAGTCACATTAACCCTTTGCACTCGTTTGAAACCCCTTTGGCAGGACTTCTATGCATCAGGCAGTTTGAGATATCAGAAGGTTTAAGTCGTTACTTCAGGCTCTGATTTACAGTAAATATAAATATTCTACGTAATATGAAAAATACTCTCACCGGCCGAATGAAACTAAAGTTCGAGTTCCTAAGTGCAAACAAAATGAAAGCAAAAAGAATACACTGTAAAAAAAAGGCTAAAACAACCACAAAAATGTCTTCACATCTGACTGGAAATCACTGTACACCTGAGAAGGAATGTCTTCGCTATGATGCTCTGATACAGAATTTGCTTTCCTTTGTAGACTAAATGCAGAAGCATATCAGACCTTGCCCGCAAAGACAAACTTAAAAACCCGCAAAATGGCATTGGCGAGGCACTGGTCCACTGGTTTTGAAAATGAATGCAGGGCTCCTGAGTGAGGATGGAATATCTCATTTAGCAACCTTTGTCAGGACAGGGCCAATCAATAGGTACTATGATGTATCAGCGCTGTGATGCTGAGCAGGGGCGAGTAATATGCAATATACGGATTAACATCCCACTAGACCTGGAAAGACCTGGCATTTATCTCTGTCTGAAGGACCAGAGACACATTAGAAACCCTGCACACTCCCTTCTTACTGCTTTTATTAAAATCAGCTCTGGGAAATACAGGAAAGGCACAAGAGCAATTCTCAGCCATCTATCTATCTGTACAGTTCTCTGCTCCTCCCCGGCTCTCTGTCGGTGGATGTGGCAGCAACCGCATGATGGATGACATTACCCAGCAGGAATTCAGCAGGCGTTAGTTATTAGCATGGAGCCTCTCAGGCTCTTCGCAGCCCATCGATTTGGGCAACTGCCTGACCCTAACCTCCTAAAGGGGCCTTTAGACGGGAGGGACAGAGCCATGTTACAAGCTCAGGGGATAAACTTTGCCCAGGCCCTGGCCTCCTTCATCATCCTTACTCGTCCCTTGCTGCCTCAAACACCCAACCCCCGCCCCCACACACACACACAAGCACACACACTCCCTCCTCTATTAGCTCCCTTACCATCTTATTAATTCTGCAACTCTCCCCCCTTTGTCTTTTTCAGTTAAACGGCAGTGGCCAAATGTTGATGCCATGAAAAACACAATTATTGTTCATATACTATTGGTGAAGCAAAGAAGAAAGTGCTTCAGTTTTTTCTAAATGAGTCATTCCACCTAGGAATTTTAATGGAACGCAGAAGATCATCACTCTGTAGGTAAGAGAGAGCCTGCAAAACAAAGGTGCTTTTCCATAACAATACTTTTTTGTGTTCATCTGAAAAATGCATTAAAACAGAACAATAGCTCTGTTTCTCATTCTGTAACACACACACACACACTCAGAAAAGGAAGAAGTGCAGCATTATCCCCGCTTTAGGATATTTTCAGGGCTGCTGTACCGATGCTTTTCTGTTTCTAAGGTGATTAGAGAGTTATGAATCCCCAACATCATTTGCAAGCAGCATGGTTCTATTCACTGTTGACAAGCACAACCCTGTAATCCAGTAATTGTTTAGCTTGGGAGTGAAAAGACCCACCTGAAAGTGCCAAGAAAAGCTTAGGATTGTGTCGTCTTTGGTCGGCTCAATTTTGTCACACTCGGCACAATGTGTGTATGTATAACTCACCAAATCTTGTACAAAAACATAGAACAGACACATATTTCACGCATTGAGATGCATGAGAACCATGTTACAGACATGATTTAAGTCTAACCATGTAGGTTGGAACACATTTTCTATAAAGGTTTATTTTATTTCAGCCTTTAAGAATAACATTTATGTCTATACATGTGCCAAGAGCTGAAAACAATGAGACAAAACGATTCACTCAATAAAATGAAAACGCTCAAGGCAAACCATTGAAGTTGTTCTGTGTTTCAGTGAAATCATTTTTTTCAGTTTATTGTAAATGCTGTACTTTTCATAAGCTCCTAAATAGAGGTCATTTGTCACCTGCATCTATTGGTTTGTTTGTTTGTTAGCGGGTTGTGGTAGAGTGTTTTTGTCAATTCCTTCAGAAGTTATAAACCAATAATCAGCTCCAGTGTATTAAGTTATAGTATTTATCAGGAGACACATTAATGGATGAACTGAATGAATCAATGATGAATTGCAACAGAGTAACACAAAGGGGAGAAAATTGAAACAATTATTTAAGCGTAGCTGAAATGTTGATGTTGAAACCGTTTTGATGTTTCTTTATCAGTTACTATAGAGAGTCATAGTTGACTACAGGTGTTTCTCTGTCTTTAGGCCAGTTGATTAGTAAAATAAAATATGTTTTGGCTGTGGTGGGAACCCTTCTAGATCCTGTTGCATGCCACTAAAATACATAAATATACCAGTACTTCATCTTATTATCATGTGAATGAGCTGGTAGACTGAACACAGGAGTGACTGGTAGTGCTGAGTTGAGTGTGTTGACTGTTTAAGAAGAGTGGAGCAACTCTGCAGCACTCCGATTGATCACTGAAAAGAGTGGTAGAGGAAAGCCTGAGGCTGTAACTGTATGAATAAAAAGGTATTGGGTCGTAAAATTAAAATGAAAATTCTGGAATGTCTTTAGGTCTACGTTATTGATTGTGTGCATGTCATTGTGTATGCAGTGTGTACATTAATGCTATTCACAAGGATCAGAGATCCCCCCAAGCAATGCTTTGACTAATGGCTATGAAACAGGTAACCTAAGATTCATTATTGTTACACTAACATGTGGGAAGCCGCGGGGGAAAATAATGCCTTAATATGATGCCGTTAACATATCTCCTGATTTTGCCTCACACGCATACAGTATGATAACTGTATGTGTCTACATGTGTGAATGGATGTTCTCACGTGGCATTTGGCATTCTGAACAATGGTGGATCTCTGTATGCGTGACATGGCAGGAGCTTGTATTTGTGGCATTGACCAATGTGAAGCTTCCTGTCTCTTTCCATTCTGCAGCAGAGGACATAATGACCAAGAGGCACTCACACTACCACAGTCATTCAGATATATGATTAACAAAACTGTGTATAGTTCTATCTCCTGGGCTGTAACAACATAGATTGCTTATTTAAATCTACTTTCTTTTCCCTCCAAATTACTATATGTACATTATTGTCATCCAAAGACACTTCCCTGTCTTTGAGATGCACTATAGGTAGAGATCCAGAGGTTGGCCCCCTTTTTTGGGCAATGCATTGTTTTGTCTTCCCAGTGTATCCGTAGATCATTGCAGCGCTCACATTTGAAGCTTTGAAGTGAATGTCTCTCCTAGTGCCCAACACTGACTCACAACTGAAAAAAGTTACTTGGAAAACATTGCGAGGAATTTCTGAAAGTACAGCTTGGACCGTGAGCTACAATTGGTAGAAAAACATGTTTGCAGCGGTTAATTCACCAATGAAAAATTGGAGAAAAAAATGCTGAGAAAATGTCTTGTAATGTGAATGACATTGAAAGAAATGTAAAAAATGTCTATATATCTTTTTATTTGTATTTCATGCATGCGCAAGCACACAGTGGGGCCATAATCAGGCTTTGTTCACATCTGATTGGCGCTGCAGATGTAAAGGGTGTAATTTCATGATAGTTCCCTGTAGTGATGAAAAAGCATAGATCACCAAGGTGAATTTGTCTGATTAAATACTTTCCTCAGCCTTGTGCTTTCTTTGTGCAGAAAGTTAAACATCTCTGTAAACAGATTTCACAAGGAAAGACACTTTTCTAAAAGCACAGTCGCTTTTTGTTCAATCTGAGCTCCGTCGAGATTTTTCTGTTCAATAAATAGGAGCCGAGGAAAGAGGCTGTGTAGCATGTGGTCACCGCAAACAGCATCGTGTTTGGAATGAGAGCTATTTTATTGTAGGTTAGTCTTGATAAAGTGCACCATTGAAAATAACATAAAGGATAAGTTTAGCTAAATTGCAATGACAACCACAACGACCCTGCCTCCTTCATCCTAGCTCCTCAATTCCACTCCTCGAGTCCTGCAGTGCTGCATGTGTTCCAATGTCCCCCTGTTCAAACCACTCCAGATCGTACAGTATATAATAAGCCAGTCAAGAGCAGGGAGGCACCATCTTATGATGACGCGACCATTTAACTCATCAAGTGTGGGTAGAGCAGGGGGACATGGTAAATGTGTATCATGCACTATGATTGATAACCTTGGTCATAACTTGGATAACTTTATCAGTGCTACTTTTCCTGAAAAAAAGATATATTCAAATATATAATGTCTTGGGAATTAAATTTGCCCTAATGATCATTTTCACTTTTTTTGATTTGTTTGTTTTATAGTAATTATCTGAACACACGGAAGTATGCATGTGTGCATTTGCCATATTGCGTATTTATACCCCAGTGTATTGATTGTGTTATGAGCAGGTGTGGGTGTATATTGTAATGTAAGCTGTTACGTATGATTAGAACAGCAACCTTGATGGCCAAACGTAATTTGTCCTTGGGGACTACACCACTGTAAGAAGCATTTTCATACAGCATCCCACCAGATATAATACATTCCAAAGAAAACTTTTATTAAAAAGTAAGATAAAAGCAATTTCCTCTCTTTCATAGACCTTTTTTCACATGTGTACTTTTATAAATTAGATGTCCAGTGTGTTTTAAGCCCACCTTCATCAGGGAGCATCTGTGCATATCCATGCAATGTAATAACCTCACCAATCTTCATCACTGATACGACAACCACCCGCAGATTGTCTTTTGCTTTGTTTAAATGCTCTCCCCTGTGCTCGTGTTTTTGTCTCTCCGAGTTTGTGCACAGACTGACAGAGGGGGTTTACAGTGAGACACAAGGAACCAAACAGATGCTGTGGAATCCCATATGAAACAAGCCAGAAAGAAGCAACACTCCCATGGTTTGATTAGAGCAGCCACGGGGGAGCACAATGAGGAGACTTAATTAAAACTCATCTGGATGGAAAATGCGGTGGAAATGTCATTTTGTTCGGGCTCTGGGCAGCTCCAGGGTTATATGTGATATGTGTTCCTAATCATATTGTTGGGGTGGGGTGGGGGTTAAGGATGAATTCTCTAGCCAACTGACTAATGTAGAATGAAAAATGATCACAATTAGCATACACTCTGGCCGCCTGGGTTACAGCCACATGCAAACACTGGAATGCTCCAGTGCACCGACCACAGGCTTCTTTCTTCCTCTTTCTATTGCCACCCCCCACTTCTCTATATATCTGCACATCTCTGATAGAAATAAACACACATTAGGTTATTCTCATGGCTACAGCACTTAGAGCACATACACTCTACCTCCCAGAATGCTGAAGTCCCTTTCACGTACACCTCATTCATTTTCCTTTTTCATCCTGCTTTCTGCCCAGGCATCTAAATGACAGCACACCACTGCAATGGAGCCCATCTAAAACAGCCATTAAAAATAATGAGATGGCCATTTCCACTGCCTGTTACTTGAAAACAATCCATATCACACAGAGGCCCCCTGGTAGACACCGGAGGAGGGACACTCGGAAGGCAACACCTGCTGAAAGTAGATTTACTTAATAACCTCTTGTTGTCCTTGGTCAGAGTGCTGAGCTGCAAGTAACATATCCAAAATGCTGCTGAGTAGAGTAAACATCTGACACACTAGCAGATGATTTATTCTTAAACAGCACATCAGAGTAAGTCAGAATTAATGTATTTGCCAATTGTGGGTCATGTTTCTTATTGCTATTCTCCAATTACTGCATGGATGCTGAATGTGCCTGCCTTCATAGTGAAACCCTTTGTGGTAATATTCACACATTAATGCACTAGAATGATACTTTCTTTTGTCTTTCTGCCTGTGTGTGTGTGTGTGTGTGTGTGTGTGTGTGTGTGTGTGTGTTTTGTGCGTGCGTGCGTGCGTGCGCTTGATGTGCTGCCAAGTCTATGAATAACTAACATTGGTTTAATCTACTCTACTCTAAGTCAGTATCAGTTGCTGCATGGTATCCATTCAGTTATCTAACCTCCCCCTCAAAAGATAAGCTTTCATCTCAGAGATAGAAGTCTATCGAATATGTAGCATTGGTCTAGATAAGGTGTTGCAGTTGTGTTCAAATTATCTCTGCAGAGGT